>NW_006785816.1:2659306-2798564 GCF_000442215.2 Lipotes vexillifer
GGAAAGAGTTCTCTAACATGTCCCTCAGATCACTATACCCAAGGTCTCTCTTTTTTTTTTTAATTCTTTGGGAAATTTGTATAAAATTGGATATTTCTTTCTTAAATGTTTGGAAGAATTTATTGTATTTGTGGAAGTATTTTTTTTAAATTTAATTTTATTTATTTTCTTATACAGCAGATTCTTATTAGTCATCAATTTTATACACATCAATGTATACATGTCAATCCCAATAGCCCAATTCATCACAACACCACCCCCATTCCACACCGTTTTTCCCCCTTGGTGTCCATATGTTTGTTCTCTACATCTGTGTCTCAGTTTCTGTTCTGCAAACTGGTTCATCTGTACCATTTTTCTAGGTTCCTCATATATGCGTTAATATACGATATTTGTTTTTCTCTTTCTGACTAACTTCACTCTGTATGACAGTCTCTAGACCCATCCACGTCTCTACAAATGACCCAATTTTGCTCCTTTTTATGGCTGAGTAATATCCCACTGTATATATGTACCACATCTTCTTTATCCATTCACCTGTTGATGGGCATTTAGGTTGCTTCCATGACCTGGCTATTGTAAATAGTGCTGCAATGAACATCGGGGTGCATGTATCTTTTTGAATTATAGTTTTCTCTGGGTATATGCACAGTAGTGGGATTATTGGATCATATGGTAATTCTATTTTTACTTTTTTAAGGAACCTCCATACTGTTCTCCATAGTGGCTGTATCAATTTACATTCCCACCAACTGTGCAAGAGGGTTCCCTTTTCTTCACACCCTCTCCAGCATTTGTTGTTTACACATTTTCTGTTGCTGCCCATTCTAACTGGTGTGAGGTGATAACTCATTGTAGTTTTGATTTGCATTTCTCTAATAAATAGTGATGTTGAGCAGCTTTTCATGTGCCTCTTGGCCATCTGTATGTTTTCTTTGGAGAAATGTCTATTTAGGTAATCTGCCCATTTTTTGACTGGGTTATTTTCTTTTTTAATATTGAACTGCATGAGCTGTTTATATATTTTTGAGATTAATCCTTTGTCTATTGATTCATTTGCAAATATTTTCTCCCATTCTGAGGGTTGTCTTTTCATCTTGTTTATGGTTTCCTTTGTTATGCAAAAGCTTTAAAGTTTCATTAGGTCCCATTTGTTTATTTTTGTTTTTATTTCCATTACTCTAGGAGGTGGATCAAAAAAGATCTTGC
This sequence comes from Lipotes vexillifer, assembly GCF_000442215.2. NCBI lineage: Eukaryota > Metazoa > Chordata > Mammalia > Artiodactyla > Lipotidae > Lipotes > Lipotes vexillifer. Next base: position 2,660,516 of record NW_006785816.1, read on the forward strand.
TGTGATTTATGCCAAAGAGTGTTTTTCCTATGTTTTCCTCTAAGAGTTTTATAGTGTCTGGTCTTACATTTAGGTCTCTAATCCATTTTGAGTTTATTTTTGTGTATGGTGATAGTGAGTGTTCTAATTCCATTATTTTACATGTAGCTGTCCAGTTTTCCCAGCACCACTTATTGGAGAGACTGTCTTTTCTCCATTGTATATACTTGCCTCCTTTGTCATAGATTAGTTGACCCTAGGTGAATAGGTTTATCTCTGGGCTTTCTATCTTGTTCCATTGATCTATGTTTCTGTTTTTGTGCCAGCACCATATTGTCTTGATTACTGTAGTTTTGTAATATAGTCTGAAGTAGTATAATCTGAAGTAGCATAGTCTGAAGTCAGGGAGTCTGTTTCCTCCATCTCTGCTTTTTTCCCTCAAGACTGCTTTGGCTATTTGGGGTCTTTTTTGTCTCAATTTTAAGATTTTTTGTTCTAGTTCTGTAAAAAAATGCCATTGGTAATTTGATTTCATTGAATCTGTAGATTGCTTTGGGTCATATAGTCATTTTCACAATATCAATTCTTCCAATCCAAGATTATGGTATATCTCTCCATCTGTTGCTATCATCTTTCATTTCTTTCATCAGTGTCTTATAGTTTTCTGCATACAGGTCTTTTGTCTCCCAGGTAGGTTTATTCCTAGGTATTTTATTCTTTTTGTTGCAGTGATAAATAGGAGTGTTTCATTAATTTCTCTTTCAGATTTTTCATCATTAGTATATAGGAATGAAAGAGATTTCTGTGCATTAATTTTGTATCCTGCAACTTTACCAAATTCATTGATTAGCTCTAGTCATTTTCCGGTTCCATCTTTAGGATTCTCTATGTATAGTGTCATGTCATCGGCAAACAGTGACAGTTTTACTGACTCTTAACTCCCTCCTCCTCTCCCTTTCTGTATCTACCTTCCTTAGGTGCTGCGAGCATTTACTCATGAGCCCCACCAAAAGACTGCAATTTGAGACACAGCCCCCCCCACCTCCAGGCATGCATCTTCTAGATCTACAAATGTCCAGAATGACAAATGCAATGTAAGGAAGATCAGCCAACCAGCTGGTGGGGAGGTCATGGCTCTACTTTGTTTTCTTCTACTCACACCATCTCTAAAGAAAGACAGAAAGCATCTGGGAGAACCACTGACTGAACCAGATCAAAGAATTCATTACCGAGGGCCCAACACTGGGCAGATAAAGCTCAAGAGAGGAGCTAGAGTGAGAGAGATGGGAGGAGAGAGCTTGAAAGTGAGGATGTGCTGGAGAGAAAAGGTGACAAGAGTCAGAACTGGTTCAGGGCCAAACGCTGAAGTCAAGTTTATTTAGGGGGTCCTCATTTTCTTAAGCTTCACTGTGCCCTCAAGCTGGCAGTCCCTTCCTGGTGCTAGCCTAGCCTGCCCCCACTTGGTCCAGACCTCTCTCATCTTTTCCCTTCAAAAGATACCTGTTCTGAAATAACCTTTACCCACCCTCTATTTTTTCTTTCTTTCTTTCTCTTTCTCAGGTCCTGTCTCTCTCTTTTTCTGAGAAAGGAATCTGTGCTGAGACTTTAGTGAGTAATAATGAATCAGTTAGTTGACTTTCTCAAATAAAATATTTGCATTTTAAAAGGAGCCAAAGAAAAGGTAGAATTTCAAAGAAAGCTCCCTGAAATTCCACCCCACCCTCCCGTCCCCATGCTGAGCTGTTCCTGCTCATAAGTGTCTCTATCTCTTCCTCTCAGGATCTTTTTAGGGACCACAATAATTTAGGGCTACAGAAACTATAACTTGTTCTTGTGTACATTTGTGATACTTGTTAAGGCTACAGAAGTTGAACCCTAGATTTATAAATAACATTAAAGTTATCTTTTTAGTGACTTTAAGCTGATATTTTGCTTTTGGTTTTTGGTCTGAATCCCTAATCCAGATTCTCAGTAGTATAATTATATGAGTTAGTTGAGAACACGAGTGGGGAAACACACAAAGGGAAGAATCAGTGGATGGTTAAGTTTTACTAAAAAAGTCTTCTGGACCCCAGTTTGAGGGAATCAGTTGTGTCATCGGCTCTTAATATAGATAGATGGCTAGACAAAGCCTCTCAAGCCTGTTTCTTTTCTCCTAGTTACCGTTAGTCTCTTGATGGCAACTACCATAATCGCTGGGGTTTTTCCCATGAAGCGAACCTAGTAATTGAGAGCACATTGGATGAAAACTTGTTTTTCTCTCACAACAGTGGGCGGAGATTTCATAAGGGATAACATTAACTATGGATCTCCTATACCAAACCTCCACACTCATGCCCATAGAGGGAGATGTTTTAAGCTATTTTTAGATTTGTTTAGAGATTGGGAATGGACCAAACAAGGTATTGATCCACTCCCAAGGGGAGTATTTCAAGGTGGAGAAAAAGTTAGTCAGACCATATTTTATGGCACTTGCTTTATAATAATCAACATAATGATCACATAAATATGTATGATATGCAAACACAAAAAGAGTCATCAAACAAGTAGGAGGCTGAGAAGAGATTGACATCTGTGCTTCTGATCCTTTCCTTTGTGTCCCATTGTCAGGAATGTTTTGTGGGTCATTGTTGCTCCTCAGCCTCTTAACTGGGCCATACCAGGTCCTCCTGGTTGACAGCAGAGCCAGGTAACTAGCTCCTCATAGTATAATGTGAAGCAAGGGGACATTAGCAAATTAAACAGAATACTTAGCATACTTGGAAAATTTTCACTAAAATAAAACAAACCTTTGTTGATTTTTCCATCTGACCTAAGATTTCTGATAGTTATTCTGCCCTCCCCTCTCTGTCTCAGTCTATAGATGGAACTACCCCATCACTGTGAAAGCAAATCAATATTTACCTCCATTGTATGCCAGGTGCCCTGAACTCACATGTTGATGAAGCACAGAGAAGAGTTACTATTATCTATCTAGTTTTCAGGTCTAAAGATGATAATAGCACCAGCATGTCCTTCTCTTAGAGAGAAGATATAAAATATGTATTAAACATCAAAAATCTTTTGATTACTTTCTAAACACCTTCAGGAATCAAACCACCTGCAAAAGACCATCAGGCCCACCTCCACTGAAAGTTGTTTCTTGACAAAGGAATTTGTCATTTGCTTGTGGGGGTCATTGATTTCTGTCATGTAGTTTCAACCTCAAAATCATATTATGATTTTCTTCTCATTAGCACAAGTTCTCTTTCTAAATATATTTCCTTTGATGTACCCGCTACTACTGTCTACAAGTTGTTTAAAATTTTAGTCTTTATTCCTTGTCATTCTTGCATAGCAGGAAAGGAAATCTTAATTACTGTGTATTTACAGTCAATCTCTAGACTGTTGGGTTAATTCATGCATCAATTCAATAATTCATTTGATAAATTTGATTAAAATCACACTTGTGCCAGGCACCTTGATAAGGATACAAAAATTGAATAAGACATTTTGGAAATAGAGACTGGCGATAGTTGCACAGCATTGTGAGTGTAACTAATACCACCTAATTGTATACTTAAAAATGGTTAAAATGGAAAAGTTTATGTTACATGTGTTCTACTGCAATAATAAAAATGCTTCACTCCCAAAGTTGAATAAGACAGTCCTGGTCCTCCCACTGCACAGAGTTTAGTAGGAAAGACCAACACATGCAATAAAGAGTCCTTGGTGAGAAGATAGATGTATGTAAAGGGCATGCTGGATGGAAAGGAGGAAGGAATGAATTAAATTTAACATTTCATTTATTTTAGTTTTATTTTTTAGTGGTGGTGGTGGTGGTGACTACAAAAGGACTCTAGAGCTGAGGCTTCAAAGGTGAGCAATTCTTCTCCAGAAGCCAAAGGCTCAGTCTTCCCTCAAACACTGGATTCGACCATGCAGGCAAGAACATTTGGATAGCAGTAGAAACCTTGGGTAGCTTAGTCTTTTTTTTTTTTTTAAGATTTTTTTTGATGTGGACCATTTTTAAAGTCTTTATTGAATTTGTTACAATATTTCTTCTGTTTTATGTTTTGGTTTTTTAAACCCAAGGCATGTGGGATCTTAACTCCCTGACCAGGGATTGAACCTGCACCTCCTGAATTGTAAGATGAAGTCTTAACCACTGCACCGCCAGGGAAGTCCCATGGTAGCTTAGTCTTAAATCCAGTACTTCTTTCTACTATCATTAACTCATCCTACCCAGGGCCAGATTAGAGCGAGACAAGAAAGGCATCTAGGATGCAAAATTTAAGGAGCTGTTAGCTCTTACATCCTATCAAGTGCCAACTCTGCACTTGCATGGCCCTAAGAAGGAGTGACCTCCCTAAATGTCCACAGCTCCATTGTAGTACTTAGCATCCTGTTCTTTAGTTGCCTGTTTTCTCATAGACTATAAACTGTGTCTTGTTCATCTTTGTATCCCCTGAGGCTAGTACAAACTGCAGCACATAGAAAGCGCTCAATTAATGATGACATGTATTTGTAAGTATTTTTAAAATAAATAAATGAATGACCATTCTTCACCACATACCCTAAGGACAGTGTCTTCAGCCTGTGTCTTCTCCTCAGCTCCCATCTCTGTCCTGTCAAATTGAAGTTTCTTCAAGGTCCACACTCCCTGAAGGCCTCCCAGTAGATACTTCCTCTGTGCCTCGGGAACCTTTCCCATCTTCATCTTTTTTTTTTCAGGCTTTTTTTTTTTCTCCTTGTGACTGATTTTGAACAGTTGCTCTGTCTTCAAGTCTATGGTGTTTTCCCTTGGGTCTAATTCACAGCTGATCCCACCCAATTAAATTTTTATTTTGGATATTGCATTTTTCATCTCTAGAGGTTCCATTTTGTTCTTTTTTAAAAATCTTCTATTTATCTCCTCACTATGTTTGGGTTTTCTTTATATCCTTGAGCATATGGAACATGTTTAGAGAACATGTTTCAATGTCCTTGCTCACTAATTTCATCTTCTTTGTCATTTCTGGATCTCTTTCTACTACCTGATATTTCTCCTAGACACAGGTCACATTTTCTTACTTCTCATGGCTAGAAGAAGACAATCCTCACTATTTTCTTCATACACTTTCTTCAACCTTATTTTTTTAAAGCACATCTGACTTTTTCTTAATGATAGAACTTCCCTCTCTTCTTCACCAAGTGCATCTTTTTTTCAATCCCTTCCTCTCTTAGGTCCAGGAAGAGTGGTTAGAACTGACTTTGCCACACTGTTGTTTCTTGGTCATGGTCCACCTGCACTGTCTCTTTTGACATACACAGAATGTACTTCTAAAACTCTCCCCTTTTCCCTTTGATATGTCTCTTCACCTCCCGGATACTCTATCTTCCTTTATAGAGGTTTCTAGCATCTGATTTTTGGTTTCCTTTTCCTGATTCCCATGTCCTTTCCTATCCCTTCTGTTGCCATACTCAATGCTGACTCTAGCATCATATACTTAAGGATCCTTTCAGCACCCTGGGGTCTCATTTCCTCTCCTCAAAAGCCTCAGCACCAACACAGCCTGGAATCCTGCTGCCCAGGAGTCCTTTGATCCATCCACACTTCACACTCCAAAACTTCTTCCATAACACTTATAACATGTGTTCCTACCCTATTCTTAAATTCTAAATACACCTTCAAACTCTTCACTTCTAGCAATAGAAAATAAAAGCCAAGATGTGAATTCCCACTACCTCATTCATCTCTAAATTTAATTTCTCTGTACCTCTATTAATATTGTCTATCTTTGGGAATATGACCATTCTTATTTCTTAAGTAATGCCTTCCATCTCTGCCCTTGAGCACATCTCCATGTATTCTCCTGAACAATGCTCCTGAAAACATGCTCCCTTCCTCTTATACCTCCTGCTCACCTATAGCTATTTAATCCCTCAAGTAGAGGTATGCTTTATTTTTGGTATATCAATAATAGCTATCATGCAATGTGCCTTGATATATGCCTACTACTTTTCCAGGTGTTTTTCCTGTCTTCTCTCTTGTACTGGGGATGAACCTCAGTCTAGAAAATCAACTGTGAAACTTCCAACTCCAGCTATGGCACATTAGCTTATCAGGGTAATCTTCCCGTCAAGTACTTCTAGGAAATCTGGATGAATATATTCCTTAAAATGTGTCTGAAGACTTTAGAGAACAATAAAGCCAATGAGGACTTCAGGGGCTAAGATCCTGGAGACATGGGAGCCCAGAGAAATGAGTCTAACGTTTAAAGCCTCCTTTTCTTTGATAGATTTCCAATTCTAAAGCAACAGCTGAGAGGCTAAGAAGTAGTTAGAGTTCAGAACTCACCTAGAAGGAGGAGCCCTAATAAATATACTCCAGAATTTTACCTGAACTCCAGAAAGGCTAGACCAGACCAGACTTAGCTTCAAATCACCTCAACTCAGGACTGGATTAAGGTGACCTGCCTCTTTTTTAACTGCTTCTAAAAGTAAGTGTATATCCTCTTGGGAGAGAGGTAACACCATCTGAAGTCTGGGCACTTGTCACTATTCCCACTGTCACCCCCCTTGTGCAATTCAACCTCTCCTGTCACATGGACTAATACGACAGCTAACTGATCTCCTTGTCTGCAGTCTTTCTGCTCTTCTGTCCATATGATACTACACCAGCATGTTCTTTCTAAAGCACAAATATTATTGTATCACCCCTCCCTTCTCATATACACTCCTAAAGTTCATTAACTTTTATAAAGTGATATTAAACTTTATAAAGTAGAGCCCAAAGGTTTTTTAAATGGTTGACAATGGTAGACATGACATTGCCCTGCTCATCTTTCCACCTCATCTCTTCTTTTTTCCTTTGAACTTGAGAGGAAAATACTCTCCATCCTCTGTATGTTCCCACTTGCTCTTCTATCTGCAGGGAATACCTTTCACCTGATTAACAACTTCACCTGATTAACAACTACGAGGTCTTCACAGTTCTACCCAGTGTTGGATTTCCCATTCCTGTACCAAGATAGACTTTCCTGCTATTTATACCAAAGGTCTCTCTACTTTTCTACTTATAACTCTCAACTCATCTTATTGTTATTACTTGTTTATTTTTCTTTTAAAATCCCTCGAATGTGACCTTTTTCTTTCACTTTTTTTTTTTTAACATTTGCCTCCCTACCAGACAATAACTTCTGTGATAGCAGAAAGACAAGCTACATAATTTCCAGGGCTCAGTGCAAAATGAAAATATGGGGCAACAAGTTCAAAAATTATTAAGAATTTCCAGACAGTGACAAGTAAACCGTTAAACTAATCATGGGGCCCTTCCAAGTAGTGTCTTTTGTGACTACACATGTTAAACACCCATGAAACTGGCCCTGGATGGTAGAAACAGGTTTGACTAATTAACTTACGGAACCCCAACTCCTACCACTGTGCCTGTTGCATATACACACTTAATAAAGTTTCGTTGAGTGAATAAATGAAGGAAGGAATTCCTCTCAGCAACTCTTTCAAAACTTTCAATTGTTCCTCAAAACCCTCACCCCACGACTTCTATATTTCAACCTACTCCGTCAAGTGAGAAAACTGAGGCAATCTGTTCATAATTCCATAAATGTTCCCATCACCTTCCTTTATTCCCTCCCATCCTAGTGGGAGGGGTTTTCCACTTCTAAAATCGCAGACTACTTCCCGCTACTTTGGGTCCCATCCTTTCCAATCTCCTGGTGTGCTCTCCAATCTCCATGGTGTGCTCTCCGCTTCCTTCTGTGTCTTCAACTTTTCAATCGCTGTTTTCCTTCTGTCATAAACACATTTTATGCCTTCTCAGTCCTAAAACAAATGAAAAATAAACAAAACCTTCCTTGACCACCTTGTTCACCTCTTGGTACTACCCTATGATTCAATTTCCCTCCATAGGCAAGTGTCTTGAGAAAACAATCTACCTTACCTTCACAGAGTAGTGTCCCTTGCTACACATGGGTCCTTAACACACTACAGTCGTGTTTCTGCTCCCTTCCTCCATTTCATGGAAGAATTTTGGCATAAGTCAGCTAATATTGCTAAATTCAGCATATGAGTTGGGGTTCTTATCATTAGCTACTTGCTTCTTCTTGCCAGAAATTCTATCTTCCCTTGGTTTATGTGAGCACCACTTCATTCTGTTTTTCCTTACTTTTGCTCAGTTTTCTCTGTTTGTCTTCTTTCATTTTAACCATTGTTTCCACATTAATGACATTAATGACATAATTGATCTCTAACTCAGACCTTTTGGTGCAATTCTTTGTGCGTGACCTACAGACCTTAAACTCTATACTCGAAAACTGAATGAATAGTCCTACCCTTGAGATTTACCCTCAAATGCCTTTTAGTTGCTTAAAATGGGGATTCATTATAGTGGTTGCTGTGAGGTGCCACCCAGATTCTCCTTCAGGACTGAAAGGTATATTTCCCCAGTGCAGACAGACCTGAGCTATCATATCTCTTCAGAATTGCCTGAATTGAAGACAGTTGCCTTGCTGAAGGTCATGGCAGTCTTAATTCAATGAACAATTGATACAGAAGTATAAATTTCAGCCTTTCCTCAAACTCAGGATCACTCTGAAGTGCCATCTCAGAGCTCTCCATAAGGTTGGCTGAGGCCTTCATTGAGACTGCATCAGAGCCCACCTTCTCTCTCTGCCAAATCCGACCCCCTCCTCTCCCTTCTCTTCCCCTCCTCTCTCTTCCCTTCCCTGTCCCTCACCTTCTTTTTCCTTCCCTTCCACAGGTTTTAACGCCGAGAGCACTCCCTCATAAACTTCCTGCACACTAAACTATTCCTCAGAGTATGTTTCCTGGGAAACCCAACTTGTGATAGTCATCCTAGACATCTCAATTTTATTTGCTTACTCATCCAGTTAAATACCAAGTTATATAGATACCAAGATTTACATGTTTTTTCTTCTTCAATAAATCTGTTTTCTTCTCTTAACTCTGTTTTCTTCAGCACTCCCCCTGGCATTTTACTTCAGACTCTCATGTAATTCTCCGTAATACTACTTCTGTAACCTTCTAGTTAATCTTCTTGCCTCTGGTCTGACGCTTTTCCAATTCATCATTCAAGACTGCTCCCAGCAGAATCTTTCCAGAATATAAATGTAATCTAGAAAATCATCTGCCTCATAAGGACTTTTGATGGCTCTTCATGGCTGGCATTCATTCATTAAGTCAGTCAGCCAGCTATTATTGAAAGTTCATCATGTGCCAGGCACTGTAATAAGTTCTAGGGATAGGAAGTTGAACAAAATGAACAGAGTCCCTGCCCTCATGGAGCTTATAGCAAAGGAAACATTATAAACAAAGATATGTGAGGTAAATAAGCAGAAGCACAGAGGGCTTACTATCTGGTAAAGGGGAAAGACGTGGATCAAACAACTGATCATATAGGCAAACTGAAATTAACATCATAATAAGCTCCACATAAGAGAGATTCACAGAGCTATAAGCACTTATAAGAGAGTATGACCTAATCACAGAAGCCAAGAAGAATTTACCAAAAAAGTGACTTTTGGGGCAAAACTTAAATGCTTTAGCTTGGAACAGAAAACTTTATATTCTGATCCCAACCTCCCTTTACAGCTTTATTTTCCATCAATTCATCCCAGCCCACCTACTATATCCATTTACCCTTTACCCAAGTTTTATGGAGACTTCTGTGCTTCTCTTATTCGCCTCACATTCCTTTGTTTATAATTTCCCCTTTGCTGTAATTTTCTCTCTCCACCACCCTGCTCCACCACTTTCTTAATCAAGCTATCTCCTACTCATCCTTTAAATATAGATATAGTTATTATTTTCTCTGGGTAACCTTTCCTAATCCCTTAGTATGATATATTTTTTTTTTGCTGTACGTGGGCCTCTCACTGCTGTGGCCTCTCCCGTTGCAGAGCGCAGGCTCCGGACGCGCAGGCTCAGCGGCCATGGCTCACGGGCCCAGCCGCTCCGCGGCATGTGGGATCTTCCAGGACTGGGGCACGAACCCGCGTCCCCTGCATCGGCAGGCGGACTCTCAACCATTGCGCCACCAGGGAAGCCCTCCTTAGTATGATTTTGATGTTGTTCCTTAGCAATATTCTTTCTCCATATTCATACCTTTATCAAGTTTAACATGCTGTATATTTAATATATGCTACATATTTAATATATAATGCTATATATTTAAGTTTACTGAGAGACAGGATCATGTTTGAGGTTATAGTCTCCATGCCAAACATGACATATGGCACATAAAAGATAAAAATTTATGACTGAGTAAATAAAATAAATGAAGAATGAATGAATAAAAGGAATTTGCATACATATATGACTCCACATGTCCTTTTATAAATTAATATAAAATTTAGCATTAAATTAGCTACATATCAAGTATGATAAATAAAAGTCTTCAAGTAAGCAAGCTTTAGGCATCTTTTAAGCTTTTAATTGAAAAGTGATCATGTAGTATTAGATTCGATTTAGTCATTTAAATGGTCAAAACCAAACGAGCCATCCACTTTCCAGTCTGCTGCTTTTGGTCACCTCATATGATGGCTATTTGAAGATACTTTCCATTTCCATGCAATGTATTAGCCAGCAGTTAATCCAGGGACTTATTGCAGTAGAGTCAAGGTTTAAATACTGTATTCATGCTTCCATGTTCTATGGAGCACAGCTTGGTGGGATCCCAGCTGCTACATTCCATCCACCAAATGATGTTAGTTGTAATCAGAAAAGACAATTTATGTACCAATAAGTTCTTAGTTAGAAAAGACTGAGAATAAACAGAATTTTTCTAGTTCAAATTGTCAAACTGTAAATAAATCACTAAATCTAGATGGAATTCACCCAAGAATTTGAGGGAATTCAAGGGTGACATTGCAAAACTATGGCCATTTTCCAAAAGTGATTACCAACAGCTCCACAGCAGAAGGTTGTCTCCAATCTATTAGGACGTTTTCCAACAAGGCACTGCAGAGTTGCTTCACTTTCATATTGAGGAAGGATATAGATCTCTGATAAATGAGGAAGACTTTGGAGATTTAAGGAAGCATAACCTTCTGAGAGAAAGTAGCCTGTTTTCTGCCAGGAAAAACGTTGGCTAACTAATTTACTTAAACTTCTTTTGGATGGTAAATTGAAACACAGAAAAAGAATAACCAGAGGACTTATTCTAATGAAGGTTTCTCCCCCAAAGCATTTTAATAGTTCTAAATTCTAAGATTAATAAAATAAGTGGTATTAGTGGAGGAGGGTAGGGAAAGTGTCCACCAACACAGAAAAAAATCAGCCCAAATCCTCATCTTATCCCCCATGAGTATTATCTTACTAAAATATAAGTCTGATCATGCCTCTTTCCTGATCAACACCTTTAGTAGTTTTTCAGAGTTGACAGGATAAAATGGAATGTCTCAGAATGGCATAAAAGGATCTTCAACATTTCAGCTCTGTTTTACCAGCTATATCTCCTGCCAGGCTTCTCCAGTATTAAATTAGTTGTTTTTGATAAACTTGCCATTTTCTTTTTTCCCTCCAAGGTTTACACATGCACTTTTCTCTGCCCAGAATGTCCTCCTTCCCTTTCTCTTACTAACAAATTCCTGATCATCTTTCAAAATCTGGTTCAGAAGTTAACTCTTCCATCAAGTCTTCTCTGCCTCCATTTTAGCTTTGATGACACTTTACCAAAACCCTTGTAATCTAGCTGAACATATCTTCCTAGAATTACAACCTAAACATTGGTTCGAAGAACCATCTGAAATTAAAATTCTAAGGGAGAATTTTAAAGAGAAAAATGACAGAAGTGAGTCTAATGAACTTTGAATATGTTATATTATACAATCATTCTCACCCTGACTTATTTACCTACAGATTGGCAGCTTTCCTACAATCCCACTAAGAGATAACTCAGGAAACATAAGTAGGGCATCAAACTCATGAGCTCTGGAACCAGGCAGACCGGGATTATAAAGGTTAAATATGGACCAAAATAAATATGCTAACATTTGTTTTCTGTAACAAATGTATCTCAAATTTTATTTTATTTTTTAAAAATTATTTATTTATTTTAGCTGCGTTGAGTCTTCGTTGCTGTGCACAGGCTTTCTATATTTGTGGCAAGCAGAAGTTACTCTTAGCAGTGTGTGTGGGCTTCTCATTGTGGTGGCTTCTTTTGGTGCAGAACACAGGCTCTAGGCATGTGGGCTTCAGTTGTTGTGGCTCGTGAGCTTAGTTGCTCCGCTGCATGTGGGATCTTCCCAGACCAGGGCTCAAACCTATGCCCCCTGCATTGGCAGGCGGATTCTTAACCACTGCACCACCAGGGAAGCCCATATCTCAAAATGTTAATATAAATTAAAAATCAGCTACATGGAAATTTAATTTATCTCATGCTGTGTGATCTTCCTCTTTCTAGGTCCATAGATGGAGGCTAGGGAGTGAAACAAAGCAAAAAGGGAAAAAATTCAAGATGGCGGAAGAGTAAGACATGGAGATCACCCTTCTCCCCACAAACACATCAGAAATACATCTATATGTGGAACAACTCCTATAGAACACCTACAGAACACTGGCAGAAGAACTCAGCCTTCCACAAAGGCAAGAAACTCCCCACCTACCTGGGTATGGCAAAAGAAAAAAGATAAAACAGAGACAAAAGAATAGGGACGGGGCTTCCCTGGTGGCGCAGTGGTTGAGAGTCCGCCTGCCGATGCAGGGAACACGGGTTCGTGCCCCAGTCCGGGAAGATCCCACATGTCGCGAAGCGGCTGGGCCCGTGAGCCATGGCCACTGAGCCTGCGTGTCCGGAGCCTGCGCTCCACAACGGGAGAGGCCACAACAGTGAGAGGCCCGTGTACCGCAAAAAAAAAAAAAAAAAAAAAAAGTTAAGAAAAAGAATGTAAAAAAGAATGAGAAAAGGAGAAAGTAAGTAATATATATGGAGTATTTGCATATCTATATGTCATTTCTTCCTAACTTGGTTCATTTGACTTGAAAAAGTATATCCTTAAGTAGATGCTGTAATGTTATTCCTATTTTCTTAGTGGGATAAACTGAGACACAAGGATGATAAGATATTTACCCCTGTTCCTGTGGTCAATAATCAGAAAAGAAGCATGAATTTGAATCCAGGAGTGATTCCAGTATCTATTTTGGAATTGTAATTGACTGGTATTTCAGAATAGATACATAACTTCTTTCTGCCCATGAAAACATTGGGGAAGTCTACTGCAGGGTGGAGACAGTGCTTGAGAGAAAGGCTTCATGGTACACATTCTTCTCTATAGCATTCCCTTCTGGAAATCCCTTGTAGCAGACTCCATTAGCTTCAGGTATCAGGCAATCATGTGCTTCAAGTCATCCTTTTTGGTAAGCCAACTGGGGTAATTCATCTTTCCAGGGATATTTAAGAATGGGCATGTGACACTCACTATTCTGCCTAAAGAGATAAGAAGGGAAATCTGTTTGGAGGGAGGTAATGGTCCAGGGAAAGATTTTGTTTGGCTTTATAAAAAAAAGGAAGCATGAGGAAAAACTACTCTTTTCTGTGTTTAGATTTGCCACCGGCATGTGATGCTTAGAGTTGTCATAGCCATCTTGGGACCGTGAGGTTAGTCATCCTAACGAGATACACCAGCTTGCTGAAGAAGGCATAGTGGAGAGGTAAAAAGAACCTATGCTCCTGATGATATTGTTAAGCTGCTGAATTTACTAACCTAGAACTGTCCTATCTGAATTTCTCTTTATGTGAGATACTATATTTCTTTGTGTTTAAACCATTTTGTATTTGGCCTTTTGTTACCTCTGCCTGAAGTGTCTGAACCAAAAAATTCTTTATTCTCATGTTTGCTGATGGTTTCTTTCCCCTAATATATTATTGTGTCTATGTGTGTGTGCATGTGTGTGGAATAATGAGGGAAGGAGAAACGTGTCTTTATTTATCAAGATTAAGGCTTCCTACCAGAATCCTTAGAAAGTTAGTAGTTTCAGAGCAAAATTTTAAAGTATAGAAAAAACCTTCAGATTAATTTTCAGGATCAGAAATTCAAAACAGAAAAAGGACAAGTACTATGCAGCAGAATGGAAATATCCTCAGTATGAAATGTGTGTGTGTTTTCCCTCCTCTACATGTTTCATTTTCATTAACTACCCGAGAGCAAAAACTCTTGAACTAACAAGTTTGGGAGTGGTTTTCCATCAGGGTTATGACTGGGGCAAAATTCAAAGGCAGTAGGAACTTCCAAGCACTCAGACCTTCAAATGATATCTCCTTTCATGCTCAAAGTCAACTTGCTTCTCCACTGAGGCAGAAAATGCAAATAGAATATGTAAGAATGGGGGAAACCCCAGAGTAGACGTTTGTTGGTTGTCTCCTCAGAATTCCCCTTATCCCTTTCCCAGCAATCTCTGATTTCCACTTAAAGATCCATGTATTTCCAGGGAAACTGAATCCTGTCTCTGTGCCAGAGTTGCAGCATGGATGACCTAGAAGTCATCAAATACATTTCATCTCCCAGGCCACTGTGATTGATAAGGCTGTTGGGAATGCAGTGCAAATACATTCTCTCTTTTCTGCTACATGAGGTACCATGTAGTCCTGAGACTTTTGGCTACCATCTTGGGACCAGCCTCAGGATGAAGTTGATATCAAAACCAGGTGACACTGTTGAGACATTAATTTAGCCCTTATCTGAAGCCATCCACATTTCTGGAATTTTCCATTTCACTATCCACTATATTTCCTTTAGTTTTAAACCAATTTGAATTTTGGGGGGTCATTTACAACCAAAAGCCTCCTAAGTGGTGCAGTCTGTGAAATTACCCAGTGCTTTCTTCTCATTTTACAAATGAGAAAATGAGGCTCATAGAGGGGAATTCACTTACCCAAGGTCAAACAGGTACATAGTTGATGGTTTGAAACTAGAAGACGAATTTCCTATCTCCTGGTCTGTTTTTTCTTGTAAACTTCTATGCCCACAAATTATATAGATTGATGCTATTTTCTAGCTAAATTAGGATACCAGGCAGACTTTCACTTACAAAACTCGTGACAAATTTATTCCTTTCTGTGGCTACTTGGACTCTGGATATGTAGCATTGAGAAGGGTTTGAGACTATGGAATGAAACCATTCTGGGCCACCGTGCTTCTAAGTCTCTTCCTAAACTTATATGTTATTTGCATTGCGAATGTCTCCCTTTTGGGGCTAGACACAGAGCATGTGGCAGTTCCTCAGACTATTTCCATAGCAACGAGCCACATAAAGAATACTTTTCTGAAACACAGGGTTTAGGAGCAGATATAGACTCCCAATCTGATTCTTCCTAATTACATGTTTTCTTTACTTGTATACATCTCTGTGTGTGTGTGTGTGTGTGTGTGTGTATGTGTGTGTGTATAAGTGATATGTATAGAAGAATATGATTTGGGCAGCTCTGTGACTAATCCAACTTTACTTATCTTTTACTTTTTCTTTTTTCTTTTCCATTGAGAAGACTCTTTGTACCTCTCACTCACATTCTCTTCCTCCCTCCCTTCTTCTTTCCTTTCCTTCCTCCCTCCGGTCTTGAGACATGTCACCATTATTTGAAAGGAGAAAATCCTCTGTCTGTTTCAGCTAAGCATATGTCATGCATAGTGGTGGCTATGGAAATACTCAAAGAAAATACCTGAAAAGAGATATCAAAGTGAAAAATAAACTTTTCTCCAAGCAAGGAATATGGAAATGAAATGAGTTACTTTACAAAGCAACATATTACCTGTCACTGAAGTGTATACCAGAAAGCTTGGATTTTCTAACCAAATGCTTGGATTTATGACTATGCCAGCAAAACACCTGCATACTGGCACTCAACTTCCTGAAGCCCCAAAGACTAGTCCATGGTTCTGCTCTTTTTCACAATGAGACATTTCCTCTGGGTAACTTATCTTCCCCCATCTTATTCTCAGAAGAATCACAACCTTCTGCATTTCCCCAAAGCCCTTATATATATACTATTTATTCTTTTTTAAAATTATTAATTCATGTATTCAGGAATATTTGTTGAGTGCCGACTATGTGCCAGTTACTGTACTAGGTCCTGAAGATACAATGGTGAGCAAGACACAAACAATTTTTAAACAAAAAATAAATTCCTGATAATGCCTTCCCTGTAGAGAGGAGGAAGGAAATGGGATTGTGATTTTAACCACAGTTTTATCTCCTGAAAAAATAGTTCTGAAGTAAATGTGAAAGTTGTTAACATTTAGAACATTTTAGTTGTTGATTACATGGGTACTTGTTACATTATTCTTGGTTATTTCTTGTATTTTTCAATTAAAAAACCGTTGGTAAACATAAATAAGAGGAATGCTAATATGACATCAGGATTAATGTGGAGGGGACTGAGGTGGAGGGGAGAAAAGGGGGACAGTGAGTTTGGGCCATTCTTTCAAGTTATTTGGCAGATAAGGGAGGGGAAAGATAGGATAGAAGAAGGAGGAGGGTTGAGTCATGTTCTCTCTCTTGGGAAAGACCTGAGCATGTCCAAATGCTGATGGGAAGGATCTGATTGAGAAGGAGTGTCTGAATATGCAAGAGAGAGAAGGGGAAATTGTTCACAAGAAGATAAAGTGGAAGGGTCCAAAGCACAGAGAGAGGGGTCAGTGTTAGGATGGACAGCTTCTCTTTCCACAGAAGGAAAGAAGGTGCTGATGTAGGTAGGTTTGGAGTTTTCATGGTTAAAAATTGAGGGTGTTTTGGTTGATGGTTCCATAAGGCAAACACATACACACACACACACACACACACACACACACACACGCACACAGTGACAGACTCATATATATCTAAAACTTCAGAGAGGTCAGGGGTCATTGTGGTAACTGGGTTAATTAGCTCTTCTTTGCTAAGCTGAGCAAAATGCCATCTCACTACTGAAGTCCAGGTCCTCTTGACTTCTGCCCACCCCAGGAATGCTGGCTGCTGCTGTGTCCTACCTTCTCACTGCTACTAGAATCCAAATTCTTTTTTCTTTCATCTCTACAACAGCTGTCTTGATTCAGGGCATCTTCATCCTTTATCTAGATTATTTCAACAGCTTCCTAATTGACTTTTTTGTTTCCAATCCAGTTTCCACATTGAAATAAGAATTCTATTGCTGAAACATAATTCTATTAAAAGAGTTCCCATGGTTAAAACCCCTCCATAGCTTTTCTCTTTCTTTGAGATGAAAGCCAGCCTCCTACAGCCAACCGACAAGATGCTTTATAACCTGGACCTGGCCTGGCTCTCTCATCTCTCCTCCCTGCACAGTTGTTCTCTAAACCGTACAAAATGCTTATAGTTCCTCAAATTTCATCATGCCCTCTCTTGTCTGTGGGCTTTTGCACTCGTTGCCTCCTCTGTCCAGTTCACTTCCTCCCACTTCCTAACCTTTACCTGGATAACTGCTAATTTATTCCTCAGGTCTCCTCTTAGATGTCATTCTTCCAGAAACCTCTCCTGATCCCCCAGAACTGGAGTGGTTGCATGCTGAAAAGGTACCAAAATCACCCTTGCTATATCCTGTCATAGCATTCATTTATCTCTATCTCACTTTGAATTATATCCATATTTTAAGACAAAGTCTTCATTATGTTTACCACTGTATACCCAACATTTTGCACAGTGTGTGGCTTATAAAATAAGCATTTAAAACTTATTTGTCAATTAAATGAAAGAAGAAGTGAACGAATGGACTTTTTATAGAAAGTAAAATTGCCACTCAGGATGAGCAAAGGCCTTGCCTGAAGTCCTCATCAAGTAAGTGAAGAGTAAATCTGAGGCTTGAGCCCTCCCCTCCCTTCACCTCCCTTACCACCTCCTCTCCCCTTCCCTCCCCTCCTTCCTTCCCTTCTCTTCCCTTTCTTCCCTTCGATTCTCTTCTTTCTATAATCTCTTACCCTGGAAGACTTTATCCACATGGCCAGCCATCTATATGATGATGATTCACAACTGTATATTTTCAGGGCTTTTTCAGGGCTCCAAAGTCATACCCAGGAGTCTAGTCAACATTTCCTCTTGGAAAGATTATGGGGATTTCAAGCTTAACACCATCTGACTAATTCCAACTCTATGTTCAAAACTTTGTTGAGAGTCTGATTGGCCCAGCATGGATCAGGCAACCATTCTTGTTCCCAGTGTGTTATGTACTAGGCAGAGGTGAGCATGGAATGATGGGTACACAGAGAGAAAGGTTCCAAACTATACCAGGCAAGTCAGATAAGACCTCCTAAAGAAGTGATACAGAAAGGGAATATTTATAACAGAATTCTCAACATTACACCTCCATCTTTGGATCCAGGAAATCAGTTGGTCAATTAACAGCACCATCTCCTCCTTGGTTAGCAGATGTCCCTGACTTTGAATATAAGCATCTGACATTCCACTTTCGACTCCTCCACAAGAGCTGGACTCTCATCTTGTCTTGGCTTCCAGCTCAGTTCCTCTGCTGCAAGTCCTGACTCCAAAACCCTGTGTGATAATAAAATACAAGATCATAGCTTGGAAATAGAGTGTGCATCTGGTGTGGATTGTTGTTTTGGTTCAATTAGAATTTGCTGTGTCTTGAATTCCTATAATTTCATTTGTTGAATTGTATTAGGTACTTCCTTTGCAGACTTTGAACATGAGGTATTTATCAGGGGAAATGACTCCCTCTTTCCCCTTTAAAAATCATCTTTTGGTGCATTAAAAAGGCAAATGTGTTTGTTTGTTTGTTTACTATCTATCTATAGAATTACAAATGCTCTCATAGATATTTGCTTCTCTGTAGGAAGAAGGGCTTGACTCCGATATGCGTTCAGCACATTCTAAAGTGCACCTATGTTTGCACAGCACTGTGGGAGTTATGAAAATGGGTAAAACAGTCTTTAGTCTTCCAGCATTTCTCAAAGCAGTTCAGGAGACAGAGCCACTGACAAGTTAACTACAATCCAAGGCAGACCAAGATAAGAGCCGTAATAGAGGTAATTATCCCTTTCATTTGTTTATCCTGGTTAGGTTTTACAAAAAAAATTTCACATCAAATTTTACATCATCTGATCCTCACAAGGGCTCTAGGAGATAGGTGTTATTATCCTCATTTTAAAATCATAGATAACCAAGGCTCACAGAGATTACATGCCTTGACCATGTTCCCACAGCTAATAATTGACATATGGACCTTTTAAATCCAGTCGAGCACAATGGAAGGACAGAGCAGGGAGAGAACAACTTCAGCCGAAGCAGAAAGGGAAAAGTCTTATGGAGGAGGTGTGATCTAACTTGAGTCTCTACCTTCTGGAATAGAAGCGAAAGGGAAAGGAATTCCAGAGAGAAGAAACTTTTAAGTAAGGAGATCTGTGGAGGTGGGAAAATAGGAAGTAGTCTGGGTATCTATGAACTTGCATCAAAATTAATGGAACAAATATAAATTGAGCACTACATTAAGTACTTGACATAATTCAAAAGAAAAAAGTTCTTACCCTGAAAGATTATGTAGCTTGAGGGAAAACATAAACACAAAACAAATGAGATTAATACAAGGGAATATCTACATAGTAGTCCTACTGGGAAGTACACATAAGTATTATAGGAGTAAGGCTTTTATTTTTATTTATTTATATTTTAGTTTATTGATATATTGATTGACTGCAAGGAGGGTGGCTTTTTAAAAAAGTGTGTGGGGATTGAATTGCTCTAAAGAAATCAACGTTTTAGGGAGATATTATACATTAAGTTGGGCCTGAAGAATGAGAAAATAGTTAAAAGCTCTGAGTAAGCAGGGCTGCCATGCTCAGCACACAGCGAGTGTTCTCGGGGTGCATGTTGGGGCGAGCAGTGCTGCCTAGCAATGCTTATTGGGCTGGAGGAGAGATTGATGGATTTAAGGAAAATAAGGGGAGCTTTCCCTGTGAGGTGCTGAGCTGTGCTGACTCATCCCACCTTGAAACAAAGGGAAAAAAAGGGAAGAGAGAAACTGGAGGAAGATTGTGTCTCTGGAGCCCAGGAGGGCAGAAGTGTAGCACTTGGATATTGACTGAGTCTAATGTGTTCCTGGCAGGGCACTGGCACACACAGAAGCATGATTTCATTCAATCATTGTATCACCTTTCAAAATAAATCAAACAGGGATCATACATGCATTTTGCAGGTAGTAAACACTCTCAGGGAGTTAAATAGCCTACTCAAAGTCACATTGTTAGGCTGCAGCAGAGGCAGAATTCAAAACTAGGTCTGTTGGATCTGTAAGTCCGACAACTCTATATTAACAAAGTAACCATTTTCTATTAATTTTCACCACAGTTCATTATTTTAATAAATCATGTGGCAGAGATATCATGCCTAAATTCACAAAATTTGGGGGAATTTATGAAGAGTGTTTGATCAGATTTGGGAGACTGTGTACATGCATGTCTGTGTTAAGTATCTGTGTGTGTGAATGTGTGTATATGCGGAAGTTACTAGAAGGATATACTTAAAGAAGGCTTTTATTTTGTTTTTAAAAAGAAAGATAACAAGAGCACATTTGTGTTCTGGTGGGAATAACCAAAGGAACACAAAAAGATTGGTGATAGGTGACAGCGGGAAAGCTAAGGAGCCAAGTTCTGATGAAGGTCCAAAGGGTGGACCCAGAGCACAAAAGGAGGGAAGGGAAGACATTTCTTCCATCACAGAGGACAGAATAAGGGGACAATAGGGGAGATGCAGGCACTTCATTGTAGCAATTCCAGTGTCTGCCTTTAGCAAGGTTTGTTGTTGTTGTCTTTTTGTCTGTTTGCCATCAATTAACCTTTTTGTTTGTTTTTGCAGCTTTATTGAGATATACTTAACATACAATAAATCGTACATATTTAAAGTGTATAATTTGATACATTTTGACTTATGCATACATCTCTGAAACCATCACCCCAAGCAAGACAATGAACGTAACCATCACCACCTGAGTTTTTTTGTGTCCCTTTGTAATTTCTCCTTCCAGCAAAGACGGTTTTATGTTTTCCTTCTTAATCTGTATGCTTTTAATTTCCTTTGATAGCCTTATTGCATTAGCAAGGACCTCCATTACTGTGTTGAAAAGGAGTGGTGAAAGGGAACGTCCTAGCCTTGTACCTGATTTTAGTGGGAAAGCTTCAAGTTTGTCACCATTAAGTATGACATTTAGCTGTAGGTTTTTGTAGATAGTTTGATCAAGTTGAGAAACTTTCCTGTATTCCTAGTTCACTGAGAGTTTTTATCATGATTAGGTATTGAATTATATCAAATGCTTTCTCAGCATCTGCTAATATGATCCTGTGATTTTCTTTTTTAGGTTGTTGATGTAATGGGCTACAGTAATTGATTTTGGAATATTGAACCTGGGCTAAATCACACTTGGTTGTGTTGTATAATTATTTGTATACTTATTTGGATTCAGAATTTTTTCTTTATCTTTGATGATATGCCTAACTCTTGTTTTGACATTTATCCTCTTTGTAGTTCTGTGAGCTTCCTAGGTCTGTGGTTTGGTGTCCAACATTAATTTGGGAAAAATTATCAGTTTTTACTATTTTGAATATTTCTTCTCTTCCTTTTTCTGTTTCTTCTCTTTCTGATATTACCATTATATCTACATTATTCCTTTCATAGTTGTCACACAGTCCTTGGATATTCTGTTCTGTGTTCTTCAGTTCCCAAATATTTGGGATTTTCCACATATCTTTCTGTTACCGGGTTTAATTTAATTCATTTGTAGTCAGAGTACATACTTTGTATGATTTCAATTCTTGCAGATTGGTTGAGATTGTTTTATGGTGCAGAATATGGTGTATTTTTGGTAAATATTCCATGTGCACCTGAAAAATAATGTGTGGTCTGCTGTTGTTAGATGAAGTCTATGAATGTCAATCAGATCAAGCTGGTTGGTAGTGCTGTTCAAGTCTTCCATATCCTTACTGATATTCAACCTAATTGTTATGCCAGTTACAGACATACCTTGTTTTATTGCACTTTGCGTTATTGTGCTTTGCAGACATTGTGTTTTTTTTACAAGTGGCAGGTTTGTGGCAACACTGTGTTGAGCAGGTCTATTAGCACCATGTTTCCAACATCATTTGCTCACAATGTGTCTCCACATCACATTTTTGCAGTCCTCACAAAATTTCAAACTTTTTCATTCTTATATTTGTCACGGTTATCTGTGATCAGTGGTCTTTGATGATACTATTATAATTGTTTTGGGGCACCATGAACTGTGCCCATGTAAGAGAGTGAACTTCATTGAAAATGTTATGTGTGTCCTGAATGCTCCACTGACCAGACATTATCTCCCGCTCCCATCTTTGGGCCTCTCTATTCCCTGAAACACAACAATATTAAAATTAGACCAATTAATACCATTTAGTGGCCTCTAAATGTTGAAGTGAAGGAGAGAGTTGCACATCTCTCACTTTAAATCAAAAGCTAGAAATAATTAAGCTTAGTGAGGAAGGCATGTTGAAAGCTGAAAGCGACCAAAAGCTAAGCCTCTTGCACCCAACAGTTAGCCAAGTTATGAATGCAAAGGAAAAGTTATTGAAGGGAATTAAAAGTGCTACTCCAGTGAATACACAAATGATAAGAAAGCAAAATAGACTTTTTGCTGATGAAAGTTTTAGTGGTCTGAACAAAAGATCAAACCAGCCATATCGTTCCCTTAAGCCAACGCCTAATCCAGAGAAAGGCCCTAACCCTTTTCAACTCTAAGAAGGCTAAGATTGATAAGGAAGCTGCAGAAGAAAAGTTTGAAGCTAGCAAAGATTGGCTCATGATGTTTAAAGAAAGAAGCTTACTGGAGAACAGACTTGAGGATATGGGGAGGGGGAAGGGTGAGGTGTGTTAGGGCGAGAGAGAGACATGGACATATATATACTAACAAACGTAAGGTAGATAGCCAGTGGGAAGCAGCCTCATGGCACAGGGAAACCGGCTCGGTTCTTTGTGGCTGTCTGGAGGGGTGGGATAGGGAGGGTGGGAGGGAGGGAGACAAAGAGGGAAGAGATATGGGAACATATATATATGTATAACTGACTTACTCTGTTATAAAGCAGAAACTAACACACCATTGTAAAGCAATTATACCCCAATAAAGATGTTAAATTAAAAAAAAAGAAAGAAAGAAAGAAAGAAGCTGTCTTCATAACATAAAAGTGAAAGGGGAAGCATCAAGTGCTGATGTAGAAGCGGCAGCAAGTTACCCAGAAGATCTAGCTAAGATAATTCATGGAGGCGGCTACACTAAACAACAGACTTTCTATAGGTGAAACAGCCTTCTATTGGAAGAAGATGCTATTTAGGACTTTCATAGCTACAGAGAAGTCAATGCCCAGCTTCAAAGCTTCAAAGACAAGCTGACTCTCTTGCTAGGAGCTAATGCAGCTAGTAACTTTAAGTTGAAGCCAATGTTCATTTACCATATTCTGAAAATCCTAATGCCCTTAAGAATTATGCTAAATCTACTCTGCCTGTGCTCTATAAATGGAACCACAGAGCCTGAATGAAAGCATATCTGTTTACAACATGGTTTACTGAATATTTTCAGCCCATTGTTGATACCTACTGCTCAGGAAAAAAAAAGATTCCTTTCAAAATATTACTGCTTATTGACAATGCACCTAGTCATTCAAGAGCTCTGATGTACAATGAGGTTAATGTTGTTTTCATGCCTACTAACACAGCATCCATTCTGCAGCCCATGGAATCAGGGAGTAACTTAAATTTTCAAGTGTTAGTATTTAACAAATACATTTTGTCAGGCTATAGCTGCCATAGATAAGGATTCCTCTGATGTCTCTGGACAGAGTAAATTGAAAACCTTCAGGAAAGGATTCATCATTGTAGATGCCGTTAAGAACACTCATGATTCATGGGAAGAGGTAAAAAATATCAGTAGTTTGGAAGAGGTTGATTCCAACCCTTATGAATGACTTTAAGGGGTTCAAGACTTCAGTGGAACAGTAACTGCAGAAGTTGTGGAAATATCAAGACAACTAAAATTAGAAGTGGAGTCTGAAGATGTGGCAAAGTTGCTGAAATCTCATGATAAAACTTGAATAAGGAGTTGCTTCTTCTAGACAAGCAAAGA
Organism: Lipotes vexillifer; assembly: GCF_000442215.2. Taxonomy (NCBI): domain Eukaryota; kingdom Metazoa; phylum Chordata; class Mammalia; order Artiodactyla; family Lipotidae; genus Lipotes; species Lipotes vexillifer. The sequence goes on from NW_006785816.1 coordinate 2,684,583, forward strand.
AAGTGGTTTCTTGAGATGGAATCTACTCCTGGTGATGATGCTGCCAAGATTGTTGAAATGATAACTAAGTGCTTAGAATATTATATAATGTTAATGGATAAAGCAGTAGTAGAGTTTTAAAGGACTGACTCCAATTTTGAAAGAAGTTCTACTGTGGGTAAAATACTATCAAACAGCACTGCATGCTACAGCAAAATAGTTCATGAAAGGAAGGGTTAATAGGTGCAGAAAACTTAATTGTTGTCTTATTTTAAGAAATTGCCACAGCCATCCAAACCTCCAGCAACCACAACTCTCATCAGTCAGCAGCCATCAACATTGAGGCAAGACCCTCCACCAGAAAAAAGATTACGATGCACTGAAGGCTCAGATGTTGGTTAGCACGTTTTAGCAATAAAGTATTTTTTAATTAAGTTAGGTACACTATTTTTTTTAGACATAATGGTATTTCACACAATGCGCTACAGTATAGTATAAACATAACTTTTACATGCATTAGAAAACTAAAACATTTGTGTAACTTGCTTTATTGCAATATTCCTTTATTGCAATAATTTGGAACCAAACCTGCAATATCACCAAGGTATGCTTGTGCTGAGAGAGGGATGTTGAAATCTTTTGCTCTGGCATCTAATTTGTCTTATGTTAGTATAGCCACCCCAGTTTTGTTTTTTGTTTTTGTTTTTGTTTTTTTTGAGCATTTTGTAAGGTGTCTCTTTGTACATCTTTTCATTTTTAACTTATTTATGTCTTTATATTTAAAGTGGATTTCTTATAGGAAGCATTTTTTTTTTTTTGCGGTACGCGGGCCTCTCACTGTTGTGGCCTCTCCTTTTGCGGAGCACAGGCTCCGGACGTGCAGGCTCAGGGGCCATGGCTCACGATCCCAGCCGCTCCGCGGCATGTTGGATCTTCCCAGACTGGGGCACGAACCCGTGTCCCCTGCATCAGCAGGCAGACTCTCAACCACTGCACCACCAGGGAAGCCCAGGAAGCATATATTTGAATCTTGCTTTGTAATACAATCTAACAATTTCTGCTTCTTAATCAAGTGTCTATCTTATTTACATGTAATGTGATTATTGACATGGTTGGCTTTAATTCTAACAGAAGGTTATTTTATTTTTTGTCTCATTTGTTTTTTCCCCTTTTCTCTCTTTTCCTACCATCCTTTGGATTAATTTTTTATGGTTCTATTTTTTTCTCATTTGTTAGCTTATTATCTATAACTAATTGCTCTGCTTTTAGCTGGTTTCTTTAGGATTTATAGTATATGTATTTAAATTGTCCAAGTAAACTTTCAAGTAATGTTATACCATTTCACATGGAGTCCTAAGAGTGAAAATGTATTGCTACTTCTCTCTTCCTATTCTTTGTTCTATTTTTATTTTGTACAATAAAGATTTGCTCTGCTGTCTTTGCATTGTTTCCAAATGGGAAGTCTGCTGTTCTTCCTAACTTTGTTTCTCTGCATATAGTATGCATCTATCCCCACCTCACCCCACCCCTGCCAGGAAGTTTCTACATTTTTCTCTATATCACTGATTTGAAGTAACTTGATTATGATGCACAGAGGGTAAGTCTGCCATCAGGGAGACCTAAGAAGAGACTGTGCATGATGCAATCCACATGTGACACAAGGAAATCCACAGTGGTCATGCAGAAACAAGATGAGAAATGCTGCCAGCAAGGATTTGGATTGAGACCTGGCATGAGAACAAGGAGAAGGAAAATAGAAAGAGGAAAATGGGGAAGACTTTTTTCCTCTCCAAAACATAGAAAAGACTAATGTCAGTTTTCTGTTATATCCAAAGGGCAAACATGAAAGAATAGTCATACATCAGGGTGAATTTTAATTTTACATAGAGAATAATTTTTTAATAATCCATGTGATAAAAATATGTTAATTGGAGCTCAGTATTTACCTCCCCAGGAGTTGTGAATTACACCAGATTATCCCATGAACTCTTATCTCTGAGAATCTATCAATTTATGAAGACAAATACGTGTGAAAAATATTTCTTAGGGTGACTTAAAGGATCTTGAAAATTGATATAGATTGATATTGCAAGTGAATTTCAAGAGAATAAGATCACAAGTATCTTATTCCAAAGATAGGACCTTTATTTTAGCCCTGCTAACATTCTATTTGTGTGACCTTGAGCAAGTCACTTAACCATTGAAGCCTTAATTTCTTCAACTATAAAATTAATGTAATAAAATTAATGTAATAAAATTTCTGTTCCTTATCCAACTGATTAGAGTAGTACAAGGATCAGATAGTACAATGCTTATGAAAATGTTCTGTCAACTATAAAAGACTACACAAATATTAATTCTAATTTTTCATAAATAAATTAATTTAATGTGTAAAAGCTTAAGGTGAAGTGAAGGTTCATGAATGCACTGACTTTATAGCGTGCAACAGCTTATAACAAAAATAATATAGAAAAAAATTAAATCAGGACAAGAAAGGATTGAGTCCACCTGCTTTTAGATGGCAACCTATGTAAACCATTCCACAAATGGGTATAGTCTTTGAATTGGCAATATTACAGTAACCCATTTCTAGTGAGAGTGGATGAAGGACATAGGACAAGAGAAAAACCATACTTTTAAACAAGCATGATTTATTCCTAGTCCCCAAATTATGATAAGAAGTTGGTTGACTATGAAACCCACACACAGAAAACAGCAGTGTTCAGTTAAGCCAAGAAGGAAGTGAACTTTTTTTCTCTAAGCCAGCAATAATATTACGATAACACACACTGTATATAAAAGTTTGACACCTAGTGGATATATTAGGCATAAAATCTAAAGTTATAAACTGAAGGAAGGCTTTATGAATGACAAGGAATTAGGGAGAAGATCCACCTTGAAGTAATATCAGTATATCGTTTTCTTTGTACACTGAAAGAGCCTTCGTGAAACTATTTGGTGAGCCTGACTAATTTTTCTGCAGTTCTCTCTTAGTACTCTCTGCAAGGCCAATAAAAAAAATACCCTCATTCTTGAAAATTCTTCATATAAGATACCCAAATCAGAAGGTTGCCCAATTCCTCTGGCAAATTCCAGTCATCATCCATCCACCATGTGACTCCTATTGAAACACGATGTTCACCAGTCAGAAGAACATAGAATTAGGGCAGATCTTGAAATGTAGTCATTCATTCATTTCTTGGCATTATTCATGTTCTGCATGCCAAGCACTGCTCTGTGTACTTTACACATATTAACTCATTTAGTGATTAATTATTTAATCATCGTAATAACATTTGTTGAGCTTATACTGAGCTCTTACAATATATCAGACGCCATGCTTGTTGTAAAATAGTCTTTCCCTCAAGAAACTCAGAGTAAACTAGGTGAAGTAGACATATAACACAGAGTGTTATAATTATCTAAGAGCAGTGATTAAATATGCAGGGAGAAGCGCAGAGTCGTGGAGAAATTATACTTAATCTCGGAGATGGGAATGGCAGAGGTGTCAAAGAGAGCCTCCTAAGAAAGGTGTCACCTGAGTGCTGAGTCTCATATGTGAGCCAGTGGGTGGAGTAGGGCTGAGCGTGGGGAGGATGAGCCAGTAGGGTGGAGTGGGGCTGAGCTGGTGGTGAGGAGGAGGTTACACACAGAGGGGAGAGCAGGAATAAATGCACAGAAGCAATAAGCAATATGAGATGTATGGAAACCACAGCCAGCTCAGTGTTGCTGGAAGATAAAGACTGAGACAGACAGTGCAAGAGATGAGGCTGAAGATATGGACAGGACTAAGTGAAAGAGCTTAGTCCTTGACCTGTGTAGAGAATGGAAGTTCATGGAGAATTTTAATTAGGGGAATAAAAGTCCAGATTTATATTTTATACAGTTCACATAATTTAGATAGTCTGGTTGATAAAGGTATAATCAGTTAGGACATCTATACTATCAGAATAAATATAAGCCCAAAAAGTGACTGTATTATTAGTATAATAAACTACTGTACAGCTTTCAGTAGTGCGCTTGAATGTACACTAATAGTGAATCAACTCTACCAAGGAAATCTTAACTTTTTTTTAACCTTTATTAAACTTTAAAATTTCCTCCTTTGTTATTTACTTGAAGGGAGCCATGGTTAGGCCCATTTCTGGCTGAAGACTGAAGAGAATCAGAAAAAGTCAGACCTTCTCTCTCCTACTCTTGTCCTGACCGTTGGCTAGATGTGAGTCATTGGAACGAGACTCAAGTTCCTCAACCACAAAATAAATGGATTGGTTTAAGTTCTGTTTAAACTGGAAAGTTCTATGAAGCAATTTTTATTCTTTTTAGCATTTTCTTAGTCTTCAAAGGAAATTGGAGACAGATATATAAGTACCTTTATTTAGCTTATCTTTCAGTGTGAGACAAGTAGTGTGAATATGTATGATAATTAAACCTCACAGATCTGCAACACGAACATTGTAGATTTAAACACACATACGGTACTCATATTAAATAGTATGTAATACATTTCTGTACATGGCAGGATACTAAATTAACTATCCAGAATACCCTTATGTGCCAACATACTGAGTCAAGTCTAATTTTTTTAATTTAATTTTTTTTGAATTCCTTCTTTACTTAACCTTGAAAGATGCTCTGATTGAATCTGTAATTTGGAAAAAAGTAAAAAAGTGGCTGAAGGCTTTAATCAAGGAAAAAATTCAAATATTTTAAACTGAAATTATATTAACATTTAAATTGTCAATAATGACAATTTCTTGAAATGTTCCACTGGGATAGAAAACTAGTGGTCATTGCTATAAAATGACAGTGTGTTTCCAGAACATATTTAATTTTTAGCACTATAAATTTCATAGCATGTAGGAAGTGTTAGGATACACTTTGCTTTGCTGAAAACAATTAATAATGCTGGATAGGCCAGGAAATGATTATCCTGCATATTCAAATTTAAACAAGACCCTGATTTATCATCTGGATTGTTCTTTCTCTTTAAGGGTATTAATAGGAGGGCTCAAGTGATTTTACCTGGGAACCACCCCATCTACAACAGTTCATTTTTATGGTCTTTGATTTCAGCTCAGCTGATTAGCTCTACCATCTACCACCCAAATCATTAAAATGTACAAAATAAATGTCTAACTATGGCACTAGCTTATGATCAGGGATGTGATGCCTTGTCAATAACTTGGTATATATATTTGACTTAAAATGGAGAATTCAGTTATTACATCACCAATTATCTACACTGTTCCTCTGTTTAAAATAAAGACATAATTATTTATTTCCTACTCTGGGTGTCAACACAAACTTTAAAGCAGTTTTCCTGGAAGAGCACGATTGTATGTGAGCACATATGAACGGAAACACACAAACACTCGCTCTATGAGAAAAGAGAGCAAGTTCTATGTGAGGAAACCATGGTGGGAAACAGCCAAGTAACATGGATCCAGAAGTGTGTATAGGTGGTCATAAGACTGCCAGTGGCTGGCAGAAAGTTAAGGGGAGATGCCTGCCTGGAAAAGAGAATGCCTTGTGCAAACATCAAAGCATTGCTTCTGAGAGGGGCAATTTTTATATTGCTGTTGGCAGGGATGAACACTCATTCAAATCATTCAAAGGCCCTACAAAGGCCTGGCATATTCTGTGCTTGGCTGGAGCTGATTGGGACTGTGGCATTTATCCCCTTCCAAACCTTTAAACTGACATGATGCCTCCCTGTCTCCCATCTTAGACTGATGGCTTGGGGTGGTCGCTTTCAGGCCTCTGTGACAGGAGCAGACTGTAGTGGTTTTGTATGTGATGGAGCAAGGCAGCAAACCACAGCTGAAACACAATGGAGACTGAGACAGAGAAGCTGCCTTTAGCTGAAAAGTTCCTAGAGCCCTGAATAGCTCTTTCAGGTCTTTCGAGTGGGGTGCCTGCACCCCAGGGGTAAAGGTGATCCATTAGGACACAGGACAAAATTATTACGATGTGTAATATTTACATAAATTTACATTTAATTTCTGTTTTGTGTATATTTTATGATACATATTAGTACAAGTGTGTATGTATTATAAATACATATATTTAATGGGGGAACAACTTAAAACATTCTTATTAATAGGGATGCATAGTCAAATAAGCTTGCAGATCACTGGGGTTGTTACTCTCGTTCATGCATGTATTTCTTGAGGAGGGTCTTTCTTTGCCTCTGAAAGAGTGCCTTACATTCCAGAGTCCAGTCTTTTGGCCACTCTTTCTCATTGTTATTAATTGTCTCTTTGCAAAAATATCACCTATATCTATAGGTATTCTGTAATCTGTCACTGTTTTTCTAGGAGCTAGCTCTTCAAATACTTAATTTTTAAAAATATAGAGGAAGGTACAATTTATCTGAGGCTCTTAACCAATTAGAATGATATTAGGAATTTATAGGGGAAGTGATGAATGATTAGATATTTCAAGTTGCAGTGTGTACTGGGCTATTATAAGGGGCTTTACTTTATCTACATGTGCTGTAAATATAAAATTGAGAATAAAATGAGACTGTGGGGCTTCCCTGGTGGCACAGTGGTTGAGAGTCCGCCTGTCGAAGCAGGCGACATGGGTTCGTGCCCCGGTCCGGGAAGATCCCACATGCCACGGAGCGGCTGGGCCCGTGAGCCATGACCGCTGGGCCTGCGCGTCCGGAGCCTGTGCTCCACAACGGGAGAGGCCACAGCAGTGAGAGGCCCGCGTACTGAAGAAAAAAAAAGAGATTGTGTATGTATAAAGTGTTTGTGTAATCCTCAGGATAAAAAAGTAAACAGAGTAAAGAGTAAAGAAATAAAATAAAATAAACACCCAAAGCACACAAACATAATAGGTGCTATTATTGGCAGAAGTAATAGGACAATAGATCTTTCATCTATTTTTTAAAATTATTAAAACAGAATAATGTTTCACTGGAATTCAGTTCTATTTATCTTCACTGTTAGCTCTAAATACCTCTATCACTGTGTGCTGGGTCCTGCTCCACTTTCCCCCAAAGGCCTGAGTTCCCAGAACAGTGAGAAAAGTCCTATGATTGGAAAATATCCTAATCAGTGTTTCATATAAAATTGTAAAGGAATGGAAAATAATATGAAAACAAAGCAAGTAAAAAAGATGTCACTGTAATAAAGTGACAAGATTACACATTATTTTTCCCTTACTATTTTTTTGAATGTTCTATCATACTAGTCTAGCCAAATATAAGAAGCAAGTAAAATTGAGATCTTTGAGGTACTAATTATGGTATTCTGATGGTCAGTAAATACCTACATGTGAATTTAACCCCAGCGATGGGAAGACATTTTTTTTTTTTTGCGGTACGCGGGTCTCTCACTGCTGTGGCCTCTCTCATTGCGGAGCACAGGCTCCGGAAGCGCAGGCTCAGCGGCCATGGCTCACAGGCCCAGCCGCTCCGGGGCATGCGGGATCCTCCCGGACGTGGGCACGAACCCGTGTCACCCGCATCGGCAGGCGGACTCCCAACCACTGCGCCACCAGGGAAGCCTCGGGAAGACATTTTTTACGGTAACTAGGTCATTGCAATATTCTGTGTAAACCTATACCTCAAGTTCTTATAAGTGGTGATTGTGCCTTCTGGAGAATATCCAAGTCTCTTGTTCTGTTTATCGAGATGTTTTTGTTTTCTGGGAATGAAACCAGAAACTAGTTGATTTTAGAAGTGGGGAAAGTTGCAAGCTTTCATCGGTAGTAACTGTGGTAAGCACCAGCCCATTGGCAGAGCTGATCACTGTATGTGAGATACAGGAATATGCTGAGGAGGCTCTGAAAGCTCTCTTGGAGTTATCAACTCGACTTCTTGTATGTCAATAGATATCTCCACCTCCACATGTCCAAAGAGGAACTGCTAATCTTCCCTGCTCCCTAACCCCAAACCTGCTGTACGCATGACATTCTTCATTTCAGTTTTCACAATTCTCCTTCCAGTTGGGTGGACCAAAACCTTGGAGTCATCCTTGACTCTTCTTTGTCTCTCACACTTAAATAATGCACCAGGTAGCCTTGTGGACTCAACTGCCAACCAGTGCCATTACCATGTGCCTTCACAGCTTTTTTTTTTTTTAACAGGTTGCAAGTTTGTACTATTTTTTTTTTACGTCTTTATTAGAGTATAATTGCTTTACAATGTTGTGTTAGTTTCTGCTGTACAACAAAGTGAATCAGCTGTAGGTATACATATACCCCATATCCCCTCCCCTCTTGAGCCTCCCTATCCCACCCCTCTAGGTCATGAAAAAGCATCGAGCTGATCTCCCTGTGCTATGCAGCAACTTCCCACTAACTATCAATTTTACATTTGGTAGTGTATATATGTCAATACTACTCTCTCACTTCGTCCCAGCTTCCCATTCCCCCTCCGTGTCCTCAAGTCCGTTCTCTACGTCTGCATCTTTATTCCTGCCCTGCCACTAGGTTCATCAGTAACATTTTTTTAGATTCCATATATATGTGTTAGCATCAGTATTTGTTTTTCTCAGCTTTGAAAAGTAATGCAATTAAAACTATGAGATCCAGAAAAGACGGATGTTTATTGATCAGCTACCATAATGCTGGTTCCAATGCTAGGCATTTTCACAATTTCACCAGAGTTTAATCCTCACAAAAATGCTGAGAGGTGGAGTTAGTCCCCTTATACCCATGAAGACACAGATGCCCACCTGATCATATGTGGAAGAATCAGGACTCAGACCCAGAGAACTGACTCCAAGTCTAAAGTTCCAGGGTATCCTGTCATATTCTCACTTGTAAACCACCAACCCAGGTGGGCTTTGATGCCTTAAAGCCTCTCAGACATGGCTCCCAGCCAGTCTGTTGATAGAGCAAAGTTAATACAGATCATTTATTAGACAGCAGCCTCAGGGGCTGCCTGGATCAGACAGGTACTTTCTTGTCATAAGCCTTAATTAATTGGATACCATTTCTCCCTCCTGTATCACATTGAAATGGAACCCATTCACTTCCACTCATAAGTTGATATTCATTCACTTCCACTGCTCAGAAAATATCTGCCTGCCTTAGGGCTTGAAGTTTCCCAAAGTTGACTGAGGATCAATAACAAATGTCATACAGAGTGAAGTAAGTCAGAAAAAGAAAAACAAATATCGTATATTAACATATATATGTGGAATTTAGAAAAATGGTACAGGTGAATCTATTTCTAGGGCAGGAATAGAGATGCAAACATAGAGAACAGACACGTGGACACAGCAGGGGAAGGGGAGGGTGGGACAAATTGGGAGATTAGGGTTGACATATATACACTACCATGTGTAAAATAGATAGCTAGTGGGAACCTGCTGTATAGCACAGGGAAATCAGTTCCATGCTCTGTGATGACCTAGATGTGTCGGATGGTGGGTGGCGTGGGAGGGAGTTCCAAAAGGGAGGGGATATGTACACATATAGCTGATTCACTTTGTTTACAGCAGAAACTAACACAACATTGTAAAGCAATTATACTCCAATAAAAAATAAATAAAAATATCAATAGTCACTAAAGGTAGAAATGTGTCAGTACGAGAAGTTCAATAATACCAGTGAACACAGGACAACAAACATATACAAATAGTGAGTTAAATGATTAAGACAATTTAATTATATTATTTATATAACTACTTTAATTATATTACTACTATACAAATTATATGAATATCTTAATTAAATTGATAAACCAACTGTCTAGGAAGACTCAGAGGTAATGTCATATAAGATATTTGGAGCATGGCGTGCATTCATTTTTATGTTATTTTGTTTTATGTTGCTTTTGTTTTTTAGAGAGAGAGGGAGATAGAGAGTTACTAAAAGGGAGAAAACATGGGCCTACTGAAGCATTTAGAAGCAGGCAATGAGTTCTAAGAATCTTAGGTCTTGTGAAGGAGGGTCCAGAAAAAAAAAAATTCCTCCAAAAAAACCAAGAACACTAAAAAGTTTAAAATATGCCCTCATGGAGATTTAATCTAGTTGAGATGAAGACATATGTCTTATTCATTATTATATTATTATTTATATTATTTCATTACTATATAATGAAAATGAACACATGAGTTATATATATACATAGTATACTAGAAGGTAAGAAGTTCTATGGAGGAAAATAAAGTATGGAAAGAAAATAGGAGTGCTGATGGGCACTGTATCTAAGTCAGCCTGTGAAAATGTAGAAAACTCCTAAATGGTCCTCTGAAGAAAAATTTGGTAATTTTTTTGTTTTTACAGACAATTGTCCATTTCGTGTGGATGTTTAGATTTATCATAGTGCCGGTGTGCTCGGAGAGGGGGAAAGGCTTGGGAACCGAAGAGGAATGGGGGATCCATTTTTACAATTTATCAGCCTATAGCATAGAATTCTTCATTTGATTCCCTCCCCAAAATGCCAGTTAAGGAAGTTGCCCAATTTCAAAGAATCTAATAAAGTGTCAGAGCCAAGATCCACACTCCAGCCTTATCCCGTTTTTTAACTTTGCCTACACCATGCTGACTTCTTGAGAGTGTTCCTGTGATCTTATACCTCTCTCCCGCAATAACTGAGTAGAAAGAAGAGTTGAAAAAATTATCTCTCTTTTATTTAGCATAAATGTTAAATTACTTCGTGACAGGTGTGCTCACTACTTCTGTTCTCCACTCTACAGTGGTCATAATTTTTGTCAGCATTCATGACGACAGGAAGGAAGGAAAGCATAACTCATCAACACAATCTTTGATGTTCTGGCTGTTGTGGTGACACTTTTACAGAACTTCAGCTGCCTCTGTGCATCCACTGTTTTTTTCAGTCAGTAAATATTTTAAATGCGGTCTTCTTCAAGAACTGCATGAACATGACCTGTGTTTGTAGTCACTGTGTACGTGAATCCATCAGATCATACATATTACTTTATCTCCTTGAAGTAGGCACCTGGCTGCTAAGGACCCCCTGGAAAGCCTCAATGATCCCCACGATGCTCTATACCCTTGCTTGTTTCTGTGCTTTATGGACACAAAGACAGAGTACATGTCTATTCCCTTTGTTTAGGCAGCTAGACATGAGGAAGTGATGGCCCTGTCATCATCATAATGATAAAATAAGCAATCTTTAGTCTGACACCTGAGCTCCCACAGGAATACCTGTGATGGTGTGGCCAGGTGTTGGGGGAGGGTAGAATGGGCAGGAGAGAATCAAAGAGATGATGTCAGGTAATGAGAGAAGTGCATTTACTGGCTCAGAACCTGAGGCAGTATCACCTTTCTACGCATAACAAAGAACCAAAACACTTTAGTTGGTGAACTTGCCCTAACACCCTGTGGCAAAGTTTTCAAGATACACAGAGGTGTTCCAGCTAATAGAAATAGACTATAACCTTGAAATCAGGGATGGAATGGAAATTCCATCTTAGAATGGAAATTCTTAGAATGGAAATTCTAAGAAAGCAAGCCTAGTTATAAGAGGTGATGGATAAAGAACCTAAATGGTAACCTTTTGGCAGAAGAGAGCACCTGAATTTTTCTGACCTCCATGGTTGGCATGGAAACAGAGAGAATAAGTGGCCTCAGGCTGGGTGCAGTGCCAGATGCTGGCAGCTCAGACAAGACGGCTTTTCCTTCAGTGATCCAGGGGTGAGAGTTCCCTGGCACACAGTGCCTTGCGAGGGGCTCCCTGGAGACTTTCACATCCTGTCTTCACTTTTCCTAAGCAGAACACATCAGCTCCATGTGGCTGCTCTCCTGGAGCCAAATTCCCTTGCACTCACCTGCTCTATTAATTTCCTAGGGCTGCTGTAACAAAGTACAGTACTACAAACTGGGGAGCTTAAACAACAGAATTTAAAGTCTCACGGTTTTGGAGGCTAGAGAAGTCTGAAATCAAGGTTTTGGCTAGGTTGCTTCTTTCTGAGGGCCAGGAGAGAAGGATCTATTCCAGGTTTCTCTCCTTGGTTTGTAGGTAGTCCTCTTCCACCTGTTTCTTTCCATTGTCTTTTAACCGTATGTATCTGTCTCTGTGTTCAAATTTCCCTTTTTTATAAGGACACCAGTCATACTAGATTATGGCCCACCCTAATGACTCATTTTCACTTGATTATCTCTGTAAAAACCCTGTCTCCAAATAAGGTCACATCCTGAGGTACTGGGAATTAGGACTCCTGAGGTACCTGTGGGGAGAGGGGGCACAATTTAACCCATAACACATGCTGAGCAATATTTTGGGTTGTTTTCCTTATATTTCCCTCCACTACTTTTACCTGGTACTAGGCTACCATCTCTCCTATTCTCACCCAAAATACAAGAGTGCAGGGCTTCAAGAAGCCAGAGGAAAGTCTACTGGATTAATTTTTACCAAAAGAGTCAGTGACAGGTAGAGGACAATGAGGTAAGGCTGGGATCAAGAATACTGATACATTTTCTTTCCAGAAAAATCTCCAAGATTCAAGATAGCCTTGGATGTACAGGACAGGTGGAAAGAATAGTCACAAAGAAGGTGAAGGGAAGGATGTTAATTATAGTAATAATAATAAAGTGTTATTTTTGTATTATGGAATCATCTTCTCTCATAGACTTTAAAATTTTAATTTGCCACCTTGGGGGGTTTGCAGAAGAGAAGACATCATGGTGTGACAAGCTGGTAAGAGCACTGGCCATGGAATCAGACAACCCCAGTTTCAATTAAGCCATCTAACCCACACAGACTCCAAGCTCTGCCACTTACTAGTCATGTGACCTTGGGCAAGTTACTTAACTTTTCAGAGCCTTGTTTCCTTTATCTGTTAAATGGTCATGAAAATACAAGCTTTTCATGTTTGCAGTAAGAATTATGAATTTCACAATTTAAAATAGCAATGATCCACAAGTTGATGTGTAATATAGTCACTAATAGAGTTCTTCTGGATATAGAATCACTGATAGCGTTATTACGGATGTAGAAAGATGGTCAGTGGTTTTCAACTTTGGCTGTACATAAGAGTCACTGGGAGATTTTTAAAAATTCAGATGCCTAGGCTGCACCCCAAGTCTATTAAATAAGAATATCCAGAAGATTCCAATGTGCAGCCAAGACCGAGAATCACCCTTCTAGATTACTTATACCAACTTAACTCTACTGTGGGCTAGGAAAATACCTACTTAAACCATTAAAAGTTCCATATGTGTATATATGTCTATTCAATTCTTAATGATTTGAATATATATATGCTTAATATATATATACATTTAGAGAGAATGCATCAATGTAAATTTAAGTTATTTAATCTATTTTTAATCACTTTTATAACTGAAGTGAAATTAAAATCACATTCATCAACTGAGTTAGGATATATTCACTCTGGTTGCCAAACAACTTTTAAATTTTAGAAATTAAGAAGCCTCAGATGGAAATGTTTAGCAGATTGATGAAAATTATTCTGTAAGGTAGTGTCAGCATATGGACCAGTAACCTAGGAGATAGTGGTACTTTCCAAACCCCTCGCTCTAATCATAAGAAGCCTGAATACCTTTCATTTCTCCTCCTCCTCTTTAGGCTTACTTACTACACTGCTATGATCTGAACGTTTATGTCCCTTGTCTAATTCATTATGTTGAAATTTTAACCCTTTCGGTGATGTATTAGGAGGTGGGGCCTTTAGGAGAGGATTAGGTCATGAGGTAAGGACCCTCATGAATGGGATTTGTGTTCTTTAAAGGAGGCTCCAAAGAGATTCCCTTGCTCCTTCCACCATGTGAGAATAAAGCAAGAAGTATGCAGCCCAGAAGAGGGCCCTGACCCAACCGTGCTGGCACTCTGATCTCAAACTTCCAGCCTAAGTGATAAAATTCTGTTGTTTAAAAGCTACCCAGTCTGTAGTATTTTGTGACAGCAGCCAGAATGCATTAAGACACATGTCATCTTCCGACCTGAACTTCTGGCTCACTTCCAGCAATGGAGAATACACCTCATCTGAAGTCATTTCATTGTCACTCTGAGTGATGAAGTTTCACATCAGGAGACCAGAGTATGAACCTAGGAATGAGTGTAATCTCATATCTTGAGCATCCCAGTGGCAGATATGCTTGCAATGCAATCCTTGGTTGTGGAGATTGTTCTGTGGATATAGTCAATTTAATGGAGTCAATTTATAGTCAATTAAACAGAGTATGGGACTGTTTACATGGTAAGATTGGAGGAACAAATGATTGAAAGTCCAGCCGCAGCTACCTTATCCACTAGCCTGCCAAGTGGTTGGTATTACCACTTTAAGAATTACTTTGAGTTGAGGATTAAAGACCCCAGAAAACATGCAAACATATTATTTGGAAGGAGTTAATATTGTAAACCATTATCGATCATCAATTCCTTAGAACAAATTAGTTTATTGTGCTTGTTAATCAGTCCATTTATAAAACTTAAAAGAATAAATAGAAAACCATGAGGGTCAGTGGGGGATATAAGAAGTGATATACAGTTCTGCTGTTTTTGTACGAAAAGAAGAACAATGGCATTCATGTATTTATTGCAATGAGCTTGGGAGGTAAGGTTTGCTGTCCATTGATGTGTTGGGCTTAGCTAGGAAGTTCCATGATGCAGCATTAAAAGAGGTAAATTTAGGATATTAATTGCCTGTGTCATGATAGTCAGGCTGAAGGAGGGTGAACAAGCTATTTGAATGGAAATGCCATAACAGAAGGGTATCCACCTCCTGGCTACTGGGGGTTGGTTCTTACTATCACAAGGGTGAGACTCCAGATGCTCTGGCTAACAGTAGAGGGTTTTGGAGTGAGGGTTTTAGAGTGACATTTTCTGCTAAAAAGCCTTCAAAGGCTTTCCTCTACCACCTGGATGACATATAAGTTCTTCTGCCTTGCATAAATGGCCTTCCATGATGGGTGTCTGACTTCTCTGGCCTCAGTCCTCAGTACAGGTACTCAGAACTTCAGCAACACTAATCTGTAATCCCTTGCCACCCTGTGCTCTTTCCCGCTCTTCTGCTTATCTAACTTCATTTCATCCTTTAAGACCTAATTTGAATATTACTTCCTTCACTGAAGCTTTTCCTGACTCTGCCAGGTCCCAAGAGCCCCCTTCTTCCTCCTCCTGTAAATCTCCATGTCTATCCGTTATTATAAGACCTATGGCATAGATTAGGTGTCTTTCATTATTCTATCAAGTCTTTGTGTAGAGGGACTATGCTTTATTCATCTTTGTGTCCTAGAGCCTAGGATAATAAATAAGTGGTTGGATGGATGGATGGAAAGGTTTGCCTGGCTGAATTCCAAACATTTTTGGAAACTCGTGTATTATCATCCATGGCTTGGTTAGTCTAAGATGTGGAAACTGAGTGTATAGTGAGTGTGTAGAACTTGTATCAACATTTTTATGTCCCTAAATTACTACAGTTGAATCTTAGTTGGATGGCTTAAAAATTTACTGGTCCCAGAAAGCTTATTTGGATTAGCCGTGTCTCTCCATTTCCTCTATTTGTTTCTTTCTTCCCAAAACAGTTATTTAAATAATTGATACACTTTGCATTTTTTAATATTACTGCTTGTTGATTACCTTCCAGTTATGACTTTGTTTTTTCCTAACCATAAAATAAGCCTCTGTAATCTTCCTTCTAATGTTTAATGGTTTGGTCTGCTGTCATGGACACTGCAGTGTAATGATTATAAACCTACCATACTTCATAGCCTAGTGCTGCCATTTACTCATTGCATAAATTTTGCAAGTTATTTAAGCATTAGTGCCTCATTTTTTTCCATATGTAAAATGGAAATAATACGAGTTTTTTTTCTTGAAAAGATTGTTCTTTCCGCATTGTATATTCTTGGCTTCTCTGTTGTAGATTAGTCAAGTGTCCACTGATGGATGAATGGATAAGGAAAATGTGAGATATATATATATATATATCAGACAGAGAAAGACAAATACCATATGATCTCACTTATATGTGGAATCTAAAAAACAAAACTCAAAGAAAGAGAACGAATTCAAATTGGTGGCTGGCAGAGAGAGGGGTGGGGCTTGGCAAATGGGTGAAGGGGTGAAAAGGTACACACTTCTAGTTATCAAATAAATAAATCATCATGAGATATAATGTACAGCATGGTGACTATAGTTAACTATATTGTATCTTTGAAAGTTGCTAAGGTAATAAATATTAAAAGTTTTCATCACAAGAAAAATAATTTGTTAACTATCTGTGGTGATGGATGTTAATTACACTTATTGTGATGATCATTTCACAGCGTATACAAATAGCAAATTATTATGTTGTACACCCAAACTAATATAATATGTCAATTATAGCTCAATAAAAAAGAAAAAAAACACCAAAAAGAAAGAAATGAAATCATGTGTGTTAGAACATGCTTAGAACAGTGCTTAGCATATAATCAATTTAGGTTAAGTCTTTTTATTATTGCCTTCACATGATAATTATTAATGCCTTATACATGTTCAATATTTTTCTAAGGGCACTTTATGATGAATGGAAAAAACAAACAAACATCAAACACATCATTAGGGAATTTCAGAACACTGACTATAAAGACATCTTCAATACTTTTTTTTTTTTTTTTTTGCGGTACGCGGACCTCTCACTGTTGTGGCCTCTCCCATTGCGGAGCACAGGCTCCGGACGCGCAGGTTCAGCGGCCATGGCTCACGGGCCCAGCCGCTCCGCGGCATGTTGGATCTTCCCAGACTGGGGCACGAACCCGCGTCCCCTGCATCGGCAGGCGGACTCTCAACCACTGAGCCACCAGGGAAGCCCCTCAATACTTCTTGAGATAGGAAACAGATAAACAAACAAAAACAAGAAAGGTCATGTGCAAACAACTTGAAATAGAACGATAATGAATTTATCAACAAAATCTAGAATCTAGAAGATAATGAAGATATGCTTTTACAATACTGAGGAAAATTTAAATTCCAGTCTATACTGAATACCCAGATAAATTATCACTAAACTGTGAGAGTAGAATAAGGAGACTTTGGTTTATATGCAAAATCTCTAAACACTTATCCCCCTGGGACCATATCTCGATCCATTTGGGCTGCTATAACAAAACTACCACAAGACTATGGTATGGGGTGGCTTAAATAACAGAAATTTATTTTACAGAGTTCTAGAAGATGGGGATTCCAAGATCAAGGTGCCCACAGATTCAGTGTCTGGTCTGGGCCTGCTCCACAGCTCACAGACAGTCATCTACTTGCTGTGAGGGAGGGTGAGGGTGAGGGAGCTCCCTGAGGTCTCTTTATCAGGACACCAATCCCACCCAAATGATCTGATCACCTCCCAAAGGCCCTTCTCCAAATACCATCACATTGGGTATTAGATTTCAAAGTATGAATTTGGAGGGGATGCAAACATTCAGTCAATAGCAAACTCTTTCTTAGAAAATTGCTAAAAACTGCTTTCCATCAAAGTAGAATAAACAAAAAATAAGGAAGGGCAAGGACTTGAAATCCAAGAGGCAAGATCCAACATAGGAAAAAAGCAAAGGACATTTCTGGAATAACGGTGGAGAGGAGGTGCAAGAAAACAGCTGTTTATCACATTAGTAAACATCTGATGCAGGCAGGAGCAAGAGGGTGGAAGGCTCTAGAGGTGATGTCTTCACCAAAAAAGGAAAAAATATACAGAGACTTTGTGATATACTTGATGATAATGAGAGGAAACTTACAGATCTGATAGAGAGTTTGGAAGTGAATTAGTGACAGGACAATGAAAACTAAGGAAAAAACCACAAAAGTGATGATTAATTCCACTAACAGAAAAGTTGGATGAGAAATGTAATGCAATGACTCCATGTAGCCCAGATGTGAAGCCTATTAATATCATAACACTATAAGTCCTGAATATTTATAT
Source organism: Lipotes vexillifer (assembly GCF_000442215.2). Classification (NCBI taxonomy): domain Eukaryota; kingdom Metazoa; phylum Chordata; class Mammalia; order Artiodactyla; family Lipotidae; genus Lipotes; species Lipotes vexillifer. The sequence goes on from NW_006785816.1 coordinate 2,702,408, forward strand.
AACCAAATTTGTGACATAAATATATTTGGAATAAAGGGAGAGGGGAAGTGTAAGTGTGCAAAAGGGACAGAGAGTAAGAGACTTAAATCCTCATTTTCTACTGTAGGACATCAACTAAGTAAAACTGAAAAACCAAGAAATAGCAATGCAAATATTTATCTAGCAAGATGGAGGTAAATAACAGAAAAATGAGCTAAAAGAATTAAATGGTTCTATATTTGGAGTAGAAATCCAGAGTGGGACAAGGTGGAGCTGAGAGATGCTGTTTTTCATTACACAGCTTGTAGCCTTGTTTGAATTTTTAGACTGAGCACATGTATTATTTTGACATAAGTTAAAAGTTAATTCAAATTTGTGAAGCAAATTAAATGCATAAGAACTTAATGGTAGAGAGTTTTAAGAAGTTTGGATGCAAGGGTTTTTTTTAATATCAATTTGGACATGATCATGTAGAAATCTAAATCTAATTATATATTTGAAAAACATCTAATTTTATTCCTTTTATTTTTAAGATAAATCATAAATCCTGATCATTCTCCCTTTGCCTATTGGGATGCTGTTGATGGTTCTAGTAAATGCTTAGCTTGGGAAACTAGAACATGAAAGCTTTCCTCTTGGCAGGCATTAGGATATGAATCATCAACGTAGGAGCAGGATGTTCTGAGCTAACCCCAATCTCTCCACTAGCATTTAGCATTCATTGATGCCATCATTACTACCGAAATGACTGTAACCAAAAGATTACGCAAACCTACGGCAAAACTGAGGAGTATTTGGGATGCTTTAAATAGGTTTATTGACTGAAGACAACAAAACTTCCTTCTTTCCATTAGTACACTTTCTCAGAGTACATCTGATGAAAGGCTGTTATGAAAAGAACACAATTTCTTACATTTGCTAAAAGTCTTTCCTAAGTTTCATATATTCCTTAGGAATCTTGGGAAGGCACAAAAAATAGTATGCCAGTAATGGTAATATTCTATCAAACTAATTTTCCGGAAAACTAGGAGAATGGTACATTGGCTCTGGTGCACACTTATGTATAAAACAAGCTGATATTATCATAGTATGGGGACTTTAAGTCACAGATGGAGAGAAAGAAAAGCATGCAGGGGAGACTGAAGGAAAAAAGGATGAGGGAAAGGGTTATACAGAGGGAAGAGAGAAATAACACAATTAGGGGAAGCCAAAGAGAAAGGGTTGAAGGGGAAGAGAAATACAGGATGAAACTTGTACAGCATATGTGGCCATGTCCCCAGCCTTTCTCGTGTTACCTAACAGCCCAACCATTTTTCCTGACTTGTGCCCTTTTTCTGTACCCAAATAGACCAGGGTACCCTAATTCCACCCCAGACCCTGATCTCTTTACCTAGTGTCAGAAAATTCCTTTTATAGCCCTCCAAGGACCTTTATTCTACCTGGCCAGGGACCACAGGACCCAGATGCCCAGGCCAATATGCCCTCAGCTTCACCTGTTCTTTGATAAATAAATGGATCTAGCTTTTCTTCTATTCTCACTCTAGGGGAAAAGAGGGAGAATTTACCACAAGCTCTGCTCCTTCTAGAATGGCACAATGTGCCTGATGAATATCCCTGCTGTATATGCAGTAGGGCCATGTATGAGAGTGAGGATATAAGTGTAGATACGGGTGGGTGAGACATGGTGTGGTATGTGGATCTCTGTCTATGTGTGTGTGTTTGTTTATATACATGTATGTGTCTCTTTAACTTTTGAATAGTCTCCTGATATCTGGTGATCATTTTCTCTGAGTTCATACATAAGGGGGAGGCCCTAAAAAGCCAACTGGGAGCTCTCTTTGCATAGGTAGAACTTCTGAGCCAGTGAGACTCACTCACAAGGTGGTCAGACTGGCATACAGATATTTCTCTGTGAGATCCAATGTCTTCCAAAGATATCTATGTCCTAATCCTGAACCTGTGAATATATTAGGTTACAAGCCAAGAGGAATTCAGGTTGTAAGTGGAATTAAGGAATCAGTTTACCTTAAGATAGGGAGATTATCCTGAATCATCTGGATGGGCCCAATGTAATCACAAGTGTCCTAAAAGTGGAAGACGGAATTGGAAGAGAGAACCAGACAGATGGCTGCATGAAAAGGACTTGGTCTGATGTTGCTGGCTTTGAAGATGGGAGAAAAGGGACATGAAGTAAGCAAAATGGCAAGCCTCTAGAAGCCAGAAGAGACAAGGAAACATAATACCCGCTTTGTCCCCCCAAAAGGCCAACACCTTGAGTTTAGCCCAGTGAGGCTCACTTTGGACTTCTAGCCTCCAGAAATGTAAGATAATAATTTTTATTATTTTAAACTGATAATGTTGTGGTAATTTGTTACAGGAGCAGTAGGAAATTAATTCACTCTTAAGAACAGTATAGCAGTATATATACACCTTTTCTTTTGCCCAGAAGTTTCTCCAGAGAGGAGAGAAAATAATCCTGACTTCTTGAAGTCTGGGAACCAAGAAGGGTATCTTACCATTTAGATTGCAAACTTTCCTCTAAGCCCCACGTTTTGTATAGCATTGCATCCCTCCTTGGTTCCCAGGATATTTGCAGTCATTCCTGTTTTCAGTCCCACCTGATACTCTTTATTTCAAAGGCAACTAGTACTCCCAATCCTGAGCCTTTATAGAGTTTTAAGGTATAAATCAGTTTGCTTGTTGTTGGCTTTCCTCACCCCCACCTGACTTTGGAAATTTTATTTGTTTTGTTGCAGCAAATCAGTTATCGTTCATGAGTCTGCTATCTGTCATCTGAAATTGCATAGATGTTCCTAATCTGCTGTCACTCTCCTCAAATGTTTACAAATTATAACATTATTACACTTTATACCCATTTTACTGGGATTTCAGAAAGGAATAGAGACAAACAAGTCATTCAATTCATTATGCTTAACTGGAAGAATTTTATCTATTTTAAAGTATTTTATAGATTAGAAAACTGAGACAATGGGTGACTAAGCAGTTTGGGAGATTTTAAAATCCAGTCCGGATTGACCTCCAAGTCCTTATTCACGTGAACTCATGGCCTGAACCAGTTGGTGTCTGAAAAGCAATTGGAGCCTCCCACGTTGACCAATAGCAGATCTGTGGCATCCTTATATGCATGGAGGCTGCACAAAGATACCATGACTTATTCAAAATGCATTTTATTAAATTATCAGGCATAGAAATCTCCTTGAATCTTAAAAGTGGCTGCCCAGATATGAGCCATATTTCCCAACTCCTCCCCCCCCTTTCACCTGGGGGGCTCCAAATAACTAGTTCATATCAATGGAATATGGGCAGAAGTGAGGTGTGTTACTTCCAAGTCAAAGAGGTTAAGAAGCAGGTTGACCTTCTCCATTCTCTGTCTTCCCCCACCTGCCTGATGGAGGCTAATAAGTAACTTTAGTGTGAACTAGAGGCAAACTTTTATGGTAATAAGCCACTGGTAATTTTTAGCTTGTTTGTTACAGTAGCTAGTATTAGCTTAACTATCACTTCTGTGCTTATTATGCAAGGAAAGGCAACAACTTTTCAGAGGAAGGAGTACCTTTTTGCTTCTCACAAAGTCTCCTTCCACTAGGCAAGTTGTACAACTTTGGGTTGCACCTCCTCAAAGATGAGATATTTTGTCAACGCACAAAGGTGATATATAGGTTAGTGGTGGCCCTCTAGGAATTAACCATCATAAGGAAGTTCAGTAAGTATGGACAATAAGCCTGCATTAAGTCTCTGTCCTTTGGATGTATCATCCACTGATACAAGATACTGGATAGTCTAGAACAGTCCAGTGCAATGTTGAAGAAGTGAATTTGATCATAAGACAAGTCAGTGATTTTTGAAAATTGGTTTAAAATCTTGGCTCCCAGTGTGAGAATGTGAGGTCCCCCTCCTGTTTAAAAGCTAACTCTCTGATAAAATACATGAGGGAGAGGAAATGAATCTGGTCACAAACCAAAAGCTAAATTTTCTAGCCTGATGTAATTCCTCCAGGAAAAGTATAATGCCATGGAGAAATAGGGAATGGCTAGACAGAGAATTCAATTAGCCCTTTGAAAACTGAGTTTGCTTATACATTTTAAGCTAAAAATTATCTTTAATGTGTCCTTCCCCCTTGTATGGCCTGCTGGATATATGGCCAAAGCACATTTTCATATGGTCCTTCATTTAGTTGTGAATCAACATCTTGGTTGCTCAGTGGATACTTAGAAATCATTGTAACTTAGAGGAAGAATATAAAGAGAATGAGGAAAGAAGGAAGAACTAAAGAGAAGGAGACAGAGGCAATGATTCTTAGACGTACTCACCCAACATTTTCTTGAATGCCCTGCCTGAAAGTATAGATGCATGGGATCCTTGCATCTGTATTCCAGGGGGCTGAGTTCCCCATTACTGAAAGCACCCAAGAAGGATGGGAGTCCCTTTTTCAAAGTTAATACTATTAAGGGGAGAAAGCTAGAGGAGATGATTGGTAAAGCCTTTTCCCGACCTAAGACTCAATGACAAAATGAAATGGCCACCAACATGTCTTTTATATCTAGAAGCCCAAGTGGGCAGTCCATTTTTTGTTAATTTGTTTTTCTTTCTCTTTTTTTTTTCCTTTTAACATCTTTATGCTTTACAATGGTGTGTTAGTGTCTGCTGTATAACAAAGTATTTCAGCTATACTTATACATACATCCCCATATCTCCTCCCACTTGCGTCTCTCTCCCACCCTCCCTAACCCACCCCACTAGGTGGACACAAAGCACTGAGCTGATCTCCCTGTGCTATGAGGCTTCTTCCCACTAGTTATCTATTTTACATTTGGTAGTGTATATATCTCCATGCCACTCTCTCACTTCATCCCAGCTTACACTTCCCCCTCCCCATGTCCTCAAGTCCATTCTCTACGTCTAAGTCTTTATGCCTCTCCTGCCCCTAGGTTCTTCAGAGCCATTTTTTTTTGTTTTTGTTTTTGTTTTTTTAGATTCCATATATATGTGTTAGCATACAGTATTTGTTTTTCTCTTTCTGACTTACTTCACTCTGTATGACAGACTCTAGGTGCATCCACCTCACTACAAATAATTCAGTTTTGGTCCTTTTTATGGCTGGTAATATTCCATTGTATATACGTGCCACATCTTCTTTATCAATTCATCTGTTGATGGACACTTAGGTTGCTTCCATGTCCTGGCTATCGTAATTAGAGCTGCAGTGAACATTGTGGTACATGACTCTTTATGAATTATGGTTTTCTCAGGGTATATGCCCAGTAGTGGGATTTGGGCAGTCCATTATTCTGAGACCTGGGAAGTAAACCCACAGGAAGATGGTGGGTGCCATATGGTATGGAGGGTGGAGGAGCTCCTATTTAATATAGAATTTGCCTACTATAGAGGCACAAACAGTTCTTTGATTTAAAGCAGTAATTACTTCCTTGGCTTACCCACATTAGTCTATCAGCCTTTGAGCTCTGTTGCTGCTGTGCCATTGCCAGAATCAAATTACTAAAAAGGTCAGCATCATTAATATGTGGTTTGAAAAGAATGAAAATGCCAGACAGAAAGTCTGTGAGCATCTAGAGCCTTGACTCAACATCTTGGCCCTTGTTTGTTTATTTTATGTTATTATTATTTGCTTCAAGGTTTATAGGTCAAGATCATAAGCCTAAACCACCTGTGGAAACTTACAAATCACATGGTCACATAATCGCCTTAGACGTTTTATCTAACCTGGATGGAACACACCCCCCTGAGACTCTTTGCAGCTACATGGAAACACCTTGACGGTTGAGACCCCCCTTCTTTGAATTTCAGATGGCAGTTACCTTGGGGCACTCATAAATGTTTGAGTATGGATTAACTAACTAGTTTAAAACTTACACACAAGTGGAAATATAGTGTGAAATAAGAGCCCACTGAAGGAGTTCTGGGGCTCAAGATAAAGACTTCAAGCAGGCCAGTAATCTGAGTCCTGATCCCAGCTTAACCGCTGGTACTTCATATGACTTTAGATTAGTCACTTTACCTAGAAACCACTAGCTTTTATATCTTGTAGAATGGAAATTGCTTTCTCTCTGATGTAACTTGAGAGGAAACTGTAATATGTAATTGGTTCATAATTAATATTCAGGATTTTCCATTCATGTAATGAGACCCATTAATTGTGTTTGACATCAGTTCTTAATTAGAGATTAAATTATTTCAGAACAATAAGCAAGTGATAATTCTTAAATTGCTAAAATTTACGGCTTACATATCTAAAGACCTAAATTTTAGTCTCATGTAACTTGGTGCTGCTAGTTTGCTGCTAGCTGGATTCATGACTTTGGATAAGCTGTGTTTGTTTGCTTACTTCTTTTTGTTTTGTTTTGTTTTGTTTTGTTTTTTACCCCTTTAAGCCTCAGTTTCTTTACTTTAAAATGAGAATAACAAACTATGTGATTTCTAAAGTCCCTTTCAGCTTTAAACTTCTGTGATTCCAAAAGAGATTGTGTGCATGTAGCAGCATGTAGTATAGTATATTTTGACTACCAGCTTGTTATGGTGAAAAAATTCCCACAATTTGAACCACTGCTTATGACCATGAGTTTTAGATGGGCTCTGTGCTGCCATCTTGAAATATGTAACACCAGAGAAAAGCAGCTCATTACAATATAATTTTTTGCCCATAAGTTTACCAAGCAAACTAGACATAGATTAGCAGACAGTGGGCTCTTCAAGGATTGGGACCCAGTGATGGTCTATATTAATGTATCCTGTTGCAGAACCTAAGTGTTGCTTGGGGAAGGAAAGCTAACCACAAACTCTTTGCTTCAGTTTTGCCTAGAGGGGCCTTGGTTCTCACCTTACTTTGAAAATGTAAAAAAGACATTACTCATGATGAAAATTATTTCTTTGGAATACAGAAGACAACAATGAATAACATGGTATGATAAAGAAAGCTTAATATTAAGAAGTAATTACTAGTAATTAAAGTCACTAATATAATTACTAATACTATTTAGTAATAAAATAGAGAAGGAGAGAACAGAGTCTTAAAAAGTTACTATAAAGGACCAAAGGCAGAGAATTTCTTCTCTTCACTTTCATATGCATTTACTAAAATACTAGGCTCTTTCCCAGAAATTTTGCATTAGCCTACCTGTTTCTCAAGATCTATATGAAATAACATTTCTTCTATAAAGCCATTGTTCTTTCCAATAAGATATACTGTCCTTCCTATTTTCAGTTAAATAAGCATCTGTGGAAGACTTACTCTAAATCAGGCCCTGAGCTCAATACTATAAGAACTAAACACATTCCTAATCACCCTATGTTCTAAAACCTTCACAGCATCTTCTTTATACCAAATAATTAAAGTTTTCTTTACACTAAAGGCATATATTATGTTCTAACTTGATTAGGGTATACTTGTTTGTCTGGCACTATCCTTTGAACATAATAGGTACTCAATAAACATTTAAAGAATTGTAATAGAGGCAGTAATTTCTCCCAGTTGTAGACCATTCAGCAATGAGAATAAATAGTGTTATCTCTAAAATTATAATGTAATTGAAAGAGAACATAAAACCTGATCTATCAAAATTCAGTTACATAAGACCTTTGGGGATAATGTTTGTTGCATGCATCTCTATTACTAATAAAAATAAATACTTATATCTCTTTAAAAACATACTTAGGTTAATTCAGGCAAAAAGAGCAGTCCAGATCCACAAACTAATCCTCTAGCATTAGCCATAGCACTGTCCCATGAATCAAATATTCTCAAGAGAGCTGAGGATCAGAGAGACACTAAAAACAACCTTGTAAATTCTCAACCTTGCCTGTGCATAATAAAAGCCCTCTAGAAATAACCCTTGAAATAAAATCAAAATTCTGCAAGTCTTGGGCGAAAGTCAAGGGATTATCTAAACTGGCTTTCTGTGTGCAAAACTGGGGAAGTGGGAGATTTGAGATTGGACACACTAGTTGGTAATTTCCCCAAGCTAATTGCGTCCTGGGTTAGGTCTTAGGATGATTCTTCACAGAGGGCAGATTCCTCTTCATTGTGCTCTAGACAGTGACAGTGCCTAACAGAGAAACAGGGGATCCAAGCACAGGTAGTGGTGTGGGAGGAGCTGGGGTAAAGCTTGCTCTTTACCAAGATATAAACAAATAGCTGAGCGTTAACTCTTTGAAAATGTTTAGCTAAGAAAAACATTTTACCTTACTTACAAACTAAAATTAACCTTCCTGCCACATTTTCACAGATGCAAGTGTATCACTATTTTCTTGCATGGAGTCACCCTGTGGGAATCAAGATTTGAGGTATCAGGTGACAATTACAGTTTCAATGGACAGCATTACAGGAGAGGATCCCTGAGCTTATGGAACCTGAATCTTTTCTAATGTGCAGTAAGCTTTTCTGATCTTTGCCTCTGTGGGAGACACTATCTCTATCTTCCAGGGGGTTCACAAATGTTCTGGAAAAGGTAGTTTGGACATGCAGACATGAGAGACTCATGTCTCATGAGAGAAATGTCTTCCAACACATGGATCTTATAATGACAAAGACAAATATATGATTGAATGAAGAACTAGTAATTTGTAATGTGGACGAAAAAAATTAGAGTGTTGCCATGAAGATTGAGAAGGAAGGCTATTTTCAGGAGCTTTGTTAGGAAAGGCTTTTAGGAGAAGGTAACATTTGAGCAGAGACAAAAACAAATTGAAGGACAGAGCCATGTAAATATCTACCCCACGAATATTCTAGGATGAAAGAACAACCAGTGTTAAGGACAAATGCTAGAGGAGAATGCTCAGTGTATTTGAGAAGCAGCAAGAAACCCAGCATGGAGAGAACAAAAGGATGAGTGGTAGGAAATAAGGTAGAAGAGTGAGTCAGGAACTAAATCATACCCTAATATGCCAAGGGAAGAATTTTCTTTAGATTTTAAGTTTGAAAGGATGCAATTTGGCAAATGAATAAACAAATGAATGACTTTCCCTCATTTCCCTGAATTGAATTATCATAAACAGGCTATAGAATGGAGAGTGGTTGAGAAATCTTCAACCCAAACCATGGCCAGTCCTGGAAAGATCAGAACCTAAAGAAGAAAGACAAAGAGTGTCAGCAGCAAAGATAAGAGGCCATGGACCAAGTACCTGGGGTCTGAAGAGGGAAGACATGCACTAACACCTGGCTTAGGATCTTGAACTGGGTTTAAGTATCTAAAAGGCGGGAGACCCCATGTTCCTCAAGAGGAACATACAACCCAGATACAGTGAAGTAACTGCTTCTCCAGTTCTCTCTCTACATTTACACATTCACTCTAGTTCTAGCTCGCTCACTCCCTGTCTTGTCCCGTTTCCATATATACATTTTTCTCTTCCTGTCTTCTTCTATTTCATTCCCTTTGTCTTAATCTCTGCTTTTTGTAGTTCCCATTTCTCAAATATCTTGCCTTACTGCCCCTTTGCCCCATTTTTGGTGCACGAAAACCTCTTTTCTCTCTCTCCTTACCTTTGGGGCTCCCCCTGATTTGGGAATCCCTGTTTTACCTTTTTTTCTGAAACCCTATGGTTGGTTCATCTCTCACTAATCAGAGAGACAGTGGGAAGAAGGAAGAACCCTCCGTCCTCCACCTGTTCATGTAGGGGTAAAATGTCCTTCCTTTCTCAGGCTGGGGTCAGAGCATGGTGCCCACAGGATGATAGTAGAAGGAAAGAAGGAGTTCTTCCCCAGCAACAACATAGTGGAAAAGGGCCGTTTTCCCAGTGCTCATGGTAAGAGTCATGTCAGCATTTATACACCGTGTCTAGTACATGGTAGGTGCTTTACAAATGTTTGTGAAATTAATGAATATACTATTATGATTATAGTTATCTTGGAGTATTTGGCATGAACTTTTACATCTAAATTAGGCAGCATCTCAAAACTGGTTTTTCTCTCTCTCTGTTTTTTTTTTTTTTTTTTTTAATTCGCCATGTGCTCATACTGATACTTTCAATTCAAGTTCAGGACTACACAATTTCTTTTTCTTTCCGTTTCTTTTTCTGGCCACACCACGTGGCTGGCGGGATCTTAGTTCCCCAACCAGGGAACGAACCCACACCTTCATTTTTGGCTGCATTGGGTCTTCATTGCTGCACGCAGCCTTTCTCTAGTTGCGGCAAGCGGGGGCTACTCTTTGTTGCAGTGCATGGGCTCTAGGCACGTGGGCTTCAGTAGTTGTGGCACATGGGCTCAGTAGTTGTGGCTCAGGGCTCTAGAGCGCAGGCTCAGTAGTTGTGGTGCACGGGCTTTGTTGCTCCGTGGCATGTGGGATCTTCCCGGACCAGGGATTGAACCCGTGTCTCCTGCATTGGCAGGCAGATTTTTTAACCACTGTGCCACCAGGGAAGTCCCCAAAGTGGTTTTTCTTTTATGGGATCAAGGAGAAAAGTTGTTTTGTTTTGTTTTTTGCAAGCAGTGATTACCATGGCAGCGTGCAAACTAGTTTCTGTGTTCTTACCACCAAACCATAGAGTCTGTGATAGACAAGATATAAACAGCATAATCTCAGATGACATTTCTCCACAAAAACAACAAAGCTAGGCATTGGGAGATCCTAAACAAGTGGCAAGTCAATTTACATCTCCAAAACTTGGCTGCAATGAATTCTCATTTTCCTCTGATTCTCATTTTAATTTTAAACTCACATTCCCACATGCCCCTCTCTTCCCACTGGTGTCATCATTGTCCTTAGCCTGTCACTGAGATTGGCAAATTGTGGTCAGATTTATTCCTACATTCATCAAACACCTCTTGAGGGCCTTCCAGGTGCCAAGGATTGGGCTGGGTGCTGGCACTCAGACCTGCTGCGTGCCCTTAAGGAACCAAAGTCAAGTGGAGAGACAATTGTGTACAGATCGACAGAGTCCAGGGTTGCAGGCCTGTGTAAAGGACACTCATGGGGTGCGAGGATGGCCCAGAGGAGGGGATCAGTTGTCTGTAAAAGTGGTAGTTAGGGTTGGGAAGGGAGTCAGAAAGATTTTTCTGTGGTATGTGACACTTTTGTGAGCTGTATCTTGAATGAGGGTTGTTTGCTAGGTGGGTGTTTGCAAAGGCACAGAGATGGGCAAGACTTAGCCTCGTCAGGGAGTGTCAAGTGATTCAGTATGACAGGAGTGGAGGATACGGGGGAAGGTGATGGGGAGATGGGCCCAGCAAGTGAGGAGGCTGTAGAATTAATCAGCTGGGGGATCATTTCTGCAAATGTCCATAGAGGAATTACATAATGCTCTATATCTGGAAGAACCTACCAAGGACATTTCCTGTCTTTCTTATTTGGTTACAGTGAACTTTTGAAGAATGCGTCAACATCTCTGTTAGAGCAATGCCCCATATATATACACATATACGTATATATGCCCATATAGGTACACATGCACACGTGTATATATAAAGCTGCCCACAGCTCTACCCCACCCAAACATTGTAAGAAGTCAGTAAGTAGTCAGTATTGCTTCAGAAAATAGATGGTTTCCAACACAAGGATTTTTAAAGTTTGCTAAGGGTTTTTCATTATAAAAGTTAACATACATTTTAGTATATAAAGTTGGAAGAAGCAGAGAGAAATAAATGTATTCATATTTCCCAGATAGTTATTATTATTTTATTTCCTCCCAGGCTTTTCTCCTATGCACAAGTTTTATTTGTTTATTTGTTAACCTAAGTGTAAGTCTGAATAATTTTTAGACTGTAAAGAAGGAAATGGTTTAGTGAGATTTCACTTCAAGCAGATAGTCCCAAAGGTCATCCAACAATATTTTCTATTTTGTGTCAGGCACTGTGCTAAGTGTTGTAGTAGAGCAGTAAACACAACAGGCACAGTGCTGGTCCATGTATGTTACCATGGAGATGTGAAGGCCTAGAAATAAAAGGGGTGTCATGGGGAGAGGCAAAGACTGACCAAACTTTTGGTTCTCTTAGCAACAACTCCCCACTATCACTCACTCTGCCCACTTCTCTTCATTGTCATGAAGTCACTGAGTGCTCCCATTAGGAGAGGCCTTTGAACTCTTATAGTCCAAGTAATAGTGCTTGTTGGTTGAAACACACAGGACATGTTTAGGGCTGGCTTTTTTTCTCCTGATTTCTGGACCGGTATTGACTTTTAAGCTACCCTTCTTCTGGCAGCCAATGCTCCCCCCTGCTACCTCCCCCTGCCACCGTGGCAGCCCAAAAAACAGGAAACCGGAGGTGGCCCTGCCAAAGCCCTCAACCCCAGCAGGCTTCTTCCTTCCTGCCACAGGGGTGATAAGATACAAGGCCAAGGGACGCAGCCCCATGGGCTGAGCCCATCATGTGTCATCCTTGTCTTGGAAAAATAAGGCCGTCACTTCTCCTTCCCACCAAAATAGCTGGTCACCCCAGCATGGAGAACAAATGAGCAAGCTGAGCACAGTCAGAGTTACTTCAGCTGTCGAGAGATTCAGCATCATGTATATGCAGAATTGATGGTTTCTAGCCCTCCACCGCCAGCCACAAATATTTCTTCCCTCAGGCAGCACAGCATCTCCAACTGCACCTTTAGAAAGCCATCACTTCCAGTTAAGAGCTGCAGTTTCTCTAAATCCAGTGCTAAAATGGACAAACCATTAGCTACACGAAATCACCTCAAACAATTATTAGTTACTGATCACATCAGGTAACATACACCAGATTCCATTGCAACCTGATAAGTATCATTATGAGACACTGGCTGGTCTGTGTTGATGGATGATTTAGGTCTGGCCCAGGCAGCCCTGGGTGTGTTATCACAGTGGGGCCTCTGAGAAGCCAGAGATAAGAGGATGCAGGAATCCTGAATGGTTTGAAGGAAACATTATAAAAGCAAACTTTATTTACTTCCCTGTTTTGCACTGTACCCGCCTTGGTACATCGAGGTTATTCTCACAGTAACCGGTCATCCTATGAACTTTAGAATCCTTTCAGGGAATCACATTTCTCCGTCGGCTGTACTAAATGTCTTTGAAGCTAGGAAATTCCTTTAACTCTGGTTAAACATTATGTAATACATGTCTGCTTTGAATGGGCAAGCCATAAACTGTACAGCAGAGCAGGGGAGAAAGAAGAACCTTGGACTTGGAGCCACCATATATGAGTTTGAGTCATTTCTAGTGGTCTGACCTTGAGCAAGCACTGATTCTCTAGATTTTAATATCATTTAAAACTGTGCTTTATTGGAATCGCCTATATAAAATATTCCCTAGCTCTCTTTTCTACCAGGCTCAGGCAGAATAAGTTTACTCTTTCTTTATGGTCTTCCTGTACTTTGTACAGATTTGTATTATGGAGATGTACCTACATACGTCATGTTTATTGCCCTCTGTAAACTATGATTCCTTCAGGACTCTTAGCTTTGATTGCCCATGGCCTGGCCAGTGTCTGGCTCATAGTCAGCCTCAATAAGTGATCATCATACTTACCTGTCTGAACTACAAAACAGAGCCATAATAAACACTTCTTAAGGGCTCCGAGGAGGCTCCGAGAGGACAGTGCTCAAGCAAGTGCTTCATAAACCGTAAAGCTGTGTGTGATTCTAAGGTGTGGTCATTATTTGCAAGGCAATATTATTTCTCAGAGTAGCACAATTCATGAAGATCAAGAAACCAAAGGAAAGGAAACAAGAAACAGTCCACAGTGATGAACTCCGGGGCCCAAGCAAGAAGCACTAGGGAAGGTGAAGTGGAGGGGAGGGCAGGAGACTTTAAATTCTTACTTTATATCAATTTCTAATATTAGAAATGTGGATGATTTTTACACTGATGTCTTAGTGTTTTTTTTCAAATTCGAAAAATAAGTGCATGCAATATCAGTCAGCTCCTTTAGTATTTACCTGGGGGCCCATGGACATAGGTCAAAGGTTAACTGAAACCAAAGCTTGCCTTGCTGTTTACTACATTATTATTGACCAGGATAATATTTTTCTCACTTTTATATTGCACTTTAAGCTTTCTGAGATGTTGTTTATCATTTACGTTATTCTCACAGCAACCCTGATGTCATTAGTGTAATTACTATTAACTGCATTTAATGAATAGAAAAACTGTGACCAGAGAGATTTAATAAATTGCCCAAGATCCCAAACACTGTGGACAAGTCAAGACTAGAACTCAAGAGACCCAACTCAAGCCCTTTGCAGTAGGTGAAATCCATGGAACAACCCCGAATACAATATTCTGTACCCTCTGTCCTTGGCAGAGACCATGGCTCCCAGAAAAGCTGTAACCAGCAGACAGATGGCTTCTGATATCTTATTTACTACTATTCATTGTATCATTCACTGAGCTCCAATGCGTGGCTGAGAGAACACTGAATTTGGAATCGGACAGCCTACCGGCTTGAATCTGGACCCTGCCCTTAAATGAGCTGTGTGACTTTGAGCAAAGTTGCTTAAACTTTCTGGAAGTCAGTATCCTTACCAAGAGGGAATGACAGACACCACGCCTCACTCTCAGGGATCTTGTGAGACTCTAGTGAGATAATGTATGTGAAACTGCTTTGTAAATTGTAAGGCGCTTGGTAAGCGTCTGGTATGTTACTTGCTTTCAAGCTTCTGAAGGCTACTTGGCAGAAACACATATTCCCAAGGCCACCAAAAGATAAGAAAATCTAACAGGAAAAGGATAAAATTATTCCCAAGAGGAGGAAAGAAATATTCCCACTCTATGAGCCACCTTAGTCTATAGTAATTTTATCCCAGTGTTCTTAAATATCTATTTACTTATCCCTTCTGGGACAGTGTAGTCTTCCCCCTGCATATCGTCCTAGCTGTGACAGTTATTCAATCAGTGCAGCTATCAGAGCAAATAAACGTCACTCTCTGGGTCCTTTGCCTGAAGCTTCACAGTAGGATAAAATGTGTGGTAAATGCCTCTGTCCTTAGTCACTGAAAGGGAATCATACAAATATTGAGCTTCCTATTAAGTTTGGTAAAATTCGTTTTGCTGAAGAATATAGAGACCTGAAATCCTTCAGTGTGTTGGCTGAAAGTATGGATTAGCTGGAACATGAAATTCTGCTTTATATAAGATGGTTCCTCAAAATACCTCTAACAGCCTGTGCTGCAATTATGCCCTACGTCTGTAAGTAAAAGAACAGAGAGAATTGTGTCTTGGAAAGATACAATTCAGTGGTCAGCGTAGGGTATCTGACCAAAGAATCTATCACAGAAAATGACAGACTGCATATAGAGTAACCAAACTAAACCCAGGTCTGGAGAAGGAACGGCTGAATGGGGGTGTCAGACCATTACATGCCTACACAATGAAAGCCACATCTTGAAAAATGCTCCCTTTTCCTCACTCTCAAATAGATTTCCTAATATTGATCTAACTTACAAAGTATCTCAAATAATTGTTCTAATAACTTGCCTGCAGATAGAAAATTTTGTTCTTCCCAGTCTGATCCTAATTCTTCTTATTTCATTTTTGTACCTCTATGTATTGCCTGAGATCTCCAGTATGATGGATAGAAACAACAGTTGGTATCTCAGATGTATTTCTGACTTTAAAGGAAAAGATTCTAAGGTTGTAAGTATGGTGTTCACTGTGCACATTTCTTAGATTCTCTTAATCAAGTTAAGGAACTTCTCTACCTGTTATAGTTTGCTAAGTATTTTATGTAACCACAAAGAGTGGTTAATTTTTCATCAAACGACTTCTCTTCATCTATTGAGCTGCTCATCTGATTTTTTTCCTTGAATCTGTTAATGTGGCAAATTACACTGTAGATTTCTTAATGTTACTATATCCCTGAATGTCTGGAATAAACATATCTTGATCATGATAGATTTAAAAAAAATAGTAATAAATGGCTAGGTTCAGTTTCCTTATGTTTTATGAAATTTGCATTCATATTTATAAATGAGAGCTTGCCTTCAATGATCGTTTCTGGGACTGTTCTTGTCTTTCAAGTTAGGATAGCTGTATAAATCGACTTGGGGAAATTTCCCTTACTTACTTTTCTCTGGAAAAGTGCTTATAGGATGAAGAATATGGGTTAAATTCTCTCTTTTGATAAGTAAAGTGCTCTAAACATATTTATTAAATCATTTGTTAATACTAATATTAAAATATTTTTACTTTTACCATTATTATTTGCTTGATCTTGTATTTGTATCAGTTTTTCTTGTAATATATAATGACTATTACATTAACCTGATATTCTTTTAATCATCAAGAACTAACCCTTTTTATAACCATTAATGGTTATAAAATTATATATATATATATATATATATATATGTGTGTGTCTTAAAATCTAAATTTGTCTGCTAGGACTTCCCTGGTGGCACAGTGGTTAAGAATCCGCCTGCCAGTGCAGGGGACATGGATTTGATTCCTGGTCTGGGAAGATCCCATACGCCACAGAGCAACTAAGCCCATGCACAGCAACTACTGAAGCCTGTGCACCTAGAGCCCATGCTCCACAAGAGAAGCCACCACAATGAGAAGCCCATGCACTGCAATGAAGAGTATCCCCTGATTGCTGCAACTAGAGGAAGCCCGCACACAGCAATGAAGACCCAACACAGTCAAAAATTTAAAAAAATAATAATAATAAAAAATAAAAAAACCTACTTGATTAAAACTAAATAAATAAATAAATTTGTCTGTTATTAATAATGCAACATTAGCTTTCTTTTTTCCCAATACATTTTTTATTTAAAAATTTTCTCTTACTAATCATATTAATAATGGATCCTTATAATTTAATTTAAAATTCCCTGCCTTTTATCAGTGAGTTTAATCACTTTATATTTAATGTATATCTGGATTTATTTCTACCTTTTTTTACGTGCCTTCTATTTTCCATTCTGTTCATCAGCTTTCCCTTTTACTATATACTATCAAAAAATTCCCCTTTTATTTAATCTATTCTTTTGAATATGTATTTTATTTCCATTCTTTAACATAGATATCTAATAAAGATTAATTTTAATCAATATTCCTTATTGACAAATAGAAGTTTAGAATGCTTTAACTCCAATTCTCTCCTATTTTCATGTTATTTGACTTTAGTCTCACCTTGTTTTTAAACTTCCTCAAATAATCTCTTTTTTGTTGTTTATATAGTCAATAATTATTTTGACCTACCAGCATGCTTACTAATTTCTCTACCATCTATCGTTTTTGTTTTTCAAACCTTCCTTCTGGAATAATTTCCCTTTTTGTGAAGTCCACCTTTTAGTCATCTTTTCAATGAATGTGATTAGTAAGCTCAGTCTTCTTTTGTATGAAAATAATTTTATCATACCTTTCAACAACAGCTTCATTTAATATTTTGAGGATATTATTCCCTTTTACTCTGGCTTCTATTGTTACTGATGTAGACTATGACTCATTAGTTTTCCTTGTGGATAATATGTCTTTTCTCTCTTGTACCTTATAAAATGTATTTGTCCTTGTCTTTATTATTCTGAAGTTTCACTATGAAATTCTTCTTCCTTGGGATTGCTTGTGCAGTTCTAATATGAGGACTTATATCGTTCCTCAGTTCAGAAAAAATTGAAGCCAGTATCTTTCTGAATATTGCCTAATCTCCATTTTTTTTTCTAACAGATGTATATTCAGTATCCTCATTCTAATGTCCACATTGCTTAATCTCTTTATAGTGCACCCCATCTCTAGCACTCTTTGCTGAATTCTGGATAGTCTATTCAGATCTATCTTCCATTAATTATTAATTCTGTCAGCTGCTATACTTTACTGTTTAACTCATATTTTGAGATTTTAGTCTAATTACTAAAGTTTTTAATTTAAGGAAGTATATTGTTTCTGCTTTTTCTTTTCTTACATTATTTCTTCTTGTCTTCTGACTTCTATCCTTTTTCTAATGTTCTAAAGTGAATACTTTTTTTTTTTTTTTTTTTTTTTTTTTTGCAGTACGCGGGCCTCTCACTGTTGTGGCCTCTCCCGTTGCAGAGCACAGGCTCTGGATGCGCAGGCTCAGTGGCCATGGCTCATGGGGCCAGCCTCTCCGCGACATGTGGGATCTTCCCGGCCCGGGGCACGAACCCGTGTCCCCTGCATCGGCAGGCGGACTCTCAACCACCGCGCCACCAGGGAAGCCCTAAAGTGAATACTTTAAATATATTTATTTTCTCATTCTCTTTTTCCCAACTGATTTTTTTCTATTCACAGTGTTGCTAAGTCTCTTTCAGGACTTGCTTGTGTTAATGGTAATTTTATTCCTAAACTTATTTTTATTGGAGGTGGTTTTTGGAGGGGACTCTGTTGTGCTGCTCTGTGGAAGTACACCTACAGAGCATTTTCACATTTTCTTCTACCAGGGCCTCAAGCTTTTCACCAGGGATGAACCAGTTTTTTGCTAATTTCTAAATCTAGGTTCCTGCACAATAAAGGTAGAGTAAATTTAGACTCTACACCTATTCCTTTATAATATGGTGATTCTGAGTTTTATGGCTGACACTTTTCCCATCCAAGGCTCCAGTGGGTAAGTAGTTCTTTGTCAGGACCTCAAGTGAGCATGTGTAATTCTTCTAATCAATCCCTTTTCCATGGACTGTATATGCTTTCAAAAATCTTAGCAATAAACAGGAGACTCCTTTACAGTTGCTCATCTGAAATGGCTTCAGATCTCATAGCCTATCCTCTGTGAACATGAAAAACCCAATACCCATCTTCAAAAACTTATATCCAGGACCAACTGTCCCTTGAGCCACTGTGGCCTCAGGCTATTACTCCTCTTCTTGACTCTGAGCTTCTCTTTATTTGTGCTATCTGTGGGTTTCCACTTCTTTTGAGCTTAGCAATATATTTAACTTTTGTTGGCATATTTTATCCAAATTTTCTATGTTTGGAAAATGAAGAAGTTCTTTCAATTGAGTTTCCATTGTCTTCAAAGTAGACTTTGGGCAGCACTCTACCTTGGTGTACTGCCTATAGGTTTTAAGTACATACAAAGAAATACCTGCAATATTCTTGAAAGTGTGCTCCAGCTACTCAAATCAATGGCTTAGCTTACTTTTCAGTGTGAATGTCCAGCTGGCCCAGTGAACTTTGTTTCCAGTCCCTATTGTAAAATTGACTTGATATCTTAACACCTTTTTTTCCTTAAGATCATGAGGTATCTCAAAGTTTCTGAATTTTTGTATTGAGAGACAATGGTTTTTTATGACAGAAAGCCTTTGATAATTATGTCATCAATGCCACCTATTGTGCGACCCTGCAAAATTCAGGTAAGTCCCGTGAGCCTTAGTTTCTTCATATGGTAGATAAGGAAAAAATATCTACTTTGTAGAGTTGTTGTGAAATAGATATATTTACCATATAGGAAGATGTTCCCATTGATTCAACTTGTATTATTTATTGAGCATATGATTTGAGAAGGCATTATATTTATGATACTCCAAACTTCTGATATTCTGGATCAGCTGTTGATTTTAAGTCATTGGATTTGAGATGTTAGACTTAGCAAATAAAAATACAGGACACTAAATTAAACTGAAATTAAATTTGAATTTCTGATAAGCAATGAATAATTTTTTAGTATAAGTATGGCCCATGAGATATTTAGCCCATGTAATATTTGGCACACCCTTATACTAAAAAATTACTTGTTGTTTATCTGAAATTCAAATTTAATTGGGCATCCTGTATTTTATCTGGCAACCCTATACTGGACCCACCTCTTCTCATTTGAACAGTAACAGTCGTTTGTGAAAGATCTCTCACACATGTGTTCCAATTTTGCCAGTGTCCTATTTTAAATGAGAAAGCTAAGCTCAGCTATATTTTCATGTAGAATCTCTGTTCAAGGCATAAAAGATTTTTAAATCAAATGGTTCTTTCCTGCAATTAAATTCCAGATATTATTTTTGCTTCATCTCTACTTCCTTTGGATTTAATCAGCCATGTTTGCAGCGACATCAGTAGAATATGGGATTTTCAGACATCCTTTAAGTTAGCTGATTTAAAAAGAAAAATAACTGAGGCCTCAGCACATGGTAAGTTAAGAAGTGAGTATTTAGAGAAGAACATTTTCTTGTCTGTGTTTTCTGACTGCTCTGTGGCCTCTGATGGTTAAAGGCTTTAAGTCACAGCTCTGTGACTCACTGGCTGGAGAGCCCTGGAAAAAGAATTTTCTCTTCCAACGGTCTTTTTCCCATCAGAACATCTATTGGTAATCATTCCCACCCACTTCGAGGACTGCTGTACTATGATGTAGGACGGCATTTTACATACAATAGATGGTTCTCCAGGACCACAACTGAAACAACAAAGATTTCTAAAACACGAAAAGCAGAATTGGGACATGTGCCAGAAGAGGTGAATTGAATTTGTGTCCTCTCGAAGAACACTGAGGTGGTCCCTCTTGGTCTGGAAATGGGGCTCCTTTGTCAGACTGTTCATTAAGATCTCCACCCAACAGGTGCCCCTCTCCTATCCCCCATGCCAGGCTCTAGCCTCCCTAAAGGGAACTCTTCAATTCCTTCCTCTCTGGTGAATGTACCTTGTCACTGGGAAGCTCCACTTCCTTTAAGCCCAAGGCCAGAGGAGTGCTGTTTTGTCCACACAAACGGAGAAAACAAGTGTTTCCCTATAGATTTTTCCATTTCTAGTGTATGTGTCACCAAGGTCCCTGTAGAGTTGTTACCCATTACCAGAAACAAATTAAATCTCTAGAAAGTGAGAGTGAAATGAGAGAAAACCATTTACTTCTTGCTTTTTCTTCTCTCTATTTTCTTACTCTCAGTAACTTGAGAATATCAATACTGAAGTTCATCTTAAAATTGAATACGGCTCAGTTGCGAAAACATGGTCCCCAGGGGAAAGCAATAGAGCTGGATAAAGGCAAAAAGGAGAGGAGGAAGGAACACATTTATCTATGAAATTCCTATTTTAGAGACTACAATGGATTTGCGTAGAGCTACCTTGCTTTTATGTAGCAGATTTATCCTTTAAGGTTGTGAATAATGAAATGCTTAGAAAACTGGCTTGCATCTCACTGACTGCTGTTAAAATTGGAGCACTGCAGGTTCTTCATTCCTGTCTTCATTTACAGTGGCTTCTGACACTTTCACATTTCTCTACCATGGTATTTAAAGTGAATATCAATAAAATCAAGATTCCTTTAATCATGAGACTATTCATCATTTTTGTCTTCCAATCTCCCAACATTTTTCCATCCCTAGAGGCAGTTGTCCAAAGTGGGAAAATGGAACTTGGGACAGATTACTTAGCCATTCTGCGCCTCTCAGTCTCCTGTGCATGGGAGAATAATAGTACGCAACTGTAGATTAGGTTCTTCTGTTATATGCTTTCATGGCATATCATATTTCCCCCTTTTATCACAGCCATCACTCTTGTCATGAGTAGATTAGTACCCACACTCCCAGTGAACTATACACTCCTTGAGTGAGGGGACTGTGTTTGTGTCTGTCTCTTTCATCACTGTAACTTTCACACCTAGCACAATGCCTGACACATAGTACATAGTAATTAAATGTAGCTATTATCAGCATTATTGTCTAGGGATGATAAACACAGTTGCCTTGTTATTCACCATATTTGTGTTCTACAAAATCTCTGCAAGCAATAAGTTACTGAATACTGAACTATTGCTCCTAGTAGAAATACAGGGTTAGGTTCCTGCAAGCCTCTGGTCACAACATTTTTGTCAACTGATCAATATATAATGTTGTTTTATATGTGTTTCTGCTTAAAGATGTTTTAATACATATTGTTGATCAATTAACATTGAACTCATGGCCAACAGCACTGTAAATCATTCCTATACACACTTATCCAACACATGTATGTTCTCTGTCAGGCGCATCAAAATCTCTCACTTAGGAATATTAAATAGCACTTCAGCCTATCTCTGGGGTCATTTTAAACAGTGATATCATCAACAAGAAACACAAAAATGCAAAAAACCTGGCACTAAATAGACTGAAAAAATTACACTTATTTATAGTATGAGAGCTGAAATAAGAAGGTGGAGTGTTGCCTTATTTGAATCTGCGTGTTGATGACTCAATGTTTTTTTTTTTTTTGCTCTGATGTGTCCATAAATGACTGAAAAACCACCAGAAGTGTTGAAATAAATTCTAGCAAGTAGGTGAATTTGAAAACACAGAATTCATCAACAGTAAAGATCAACTGTACTTGGCAAAACTTTAGTCATGCTTCATCGTCATGCTAAGCCTAAGGCAGACTTTGTTAAATGAACAAAACATTTCATCATTCATTCATTCATTCATACTGGATGATGTAGCACACCTGGGATGCAATGTAGTGCAGTGTAGTGCTTTAGATCATAGGCTTTGAAGTCAGTCTGACTGGTTTCAAATCCCATCTCTGCCATTTACAACTTCAGGCCATTTACTTGATTTCTCTGAGCCTTAATTTTCTTAGTTGAAAAATGGGGGTATTAGTAGAAGTTACCTAAAAGAGTTGCTATGAAGATTAGCTAAGAAACTCTTAGAGGATTTGATGTATAACATGGTGACTATAGTTAATAACACTGTATTGTGTATTTGAAATTTCCTAAGAGAGGCATATATTAACTCAATGAGAAGAGTCTTTTTTATAATGTATACAATATTTCAAATCATCATATTGTACACTTTATATATCTTACAATTTTATGTGTCAATTACACCTAAATAAAGCTAGAAAAAATAAAATATAAAATAATGCAAAAAAAAACCCCACAATATTGACCAGTACATAAAGAGTGTAAACTATAGTAAACTTTACTGATATATCTTACAAGTTGAAAGGGCATTTCTGGGCTACTGTGCTGCTTTAAGCTCTACCAAGTCTTTAAGGCCCTGCCTCAAAGCTTGAAGTCTCATAGAATTTTTATTCTTTCTGATTCTCTTTACCTCTAAATTTTGTGTTCTTCTTAGGCTGGAAACACAGATAAGAAATTATTTCCCAAGGTTTCTTTATTTCTGTCTTTTCCTGGAGTCAAAATATTTCAGTCCTCATGGTCTACCATAAACAGAAGCTGCTGAAGTTGCATCTTTTCCTTCTTTCCTTACACCCATCTGAGCTGGGCCTAGAAGCAGAAGTTTCAGAACTGAAACTACATAGCAAAGTCCTCCTCCTAAGATAGCTCAAACCTGAATGACCTGGCATGCTCCTACCCTAGCCAATCCTTGTTTTCCTTGGCTGTGTGAGGATATGAAAGCTGGGCCCAGAGACTTTGGAAGTGAATAAAGTGATGGTTTAACCAAGTATCACAGAAGCATAGAGTTTTGCCTCTTGAGAAATCCTTAGACATAATCTAGCTTAATTTTCTCAGTATGCCAGACAGATCACCTCTAAGGCCCTATATTTATTTTTCAACCAGGTATTCTTGGCTGGATTCCACTGAGACTGATATTTGGAATTAAATGAGCCACAACTGGGTAGGTCTAGTTTTTGCCCCTTAATATTTTCTAGCATAAAGGAAAACAAAACACCAAACAGTAGACACCAAGATGGTAAAGGAAATAGGAGAGGGAGTTGTTTTTAATGTCTGAATAGCAAACTGAATTCTCCTTATACTAAGAGATGATATGGTAGAAGGAGAGTCCTTTTAGATAACTTGGATTTATTTGGAAGTTCTATTTTCATTTGTTCATGCTTCAGTTGGACTTTCTATAAAATAGGGATACATTTTGAATTATCAAATACCTTTCCAGATTATTTGAAAAATTAATATGAAGAGTTAAGCTCTTTTGCTAAAACACATTATGAATTAGAACTGGACCTTTCTAAGTTTCAATTTCCCTATCTGTAAAATAAAGCAAAGTGTAGATTATCTCTAATACTGTGTCAGCTCTAAAATGTCACAAGATGAGACTATGAGTCTATCGTTTATTGGATGTCAGAAACTAAAGATTAGACAGGCTAACTGCTGGAAGACAGTTCTCTAGTCCTGTCAGCTCTAGCTCTGACGTTTCTCAGACCCATCCCCCTCTTTCCACTTATAATATCCATCCCTAGTTCAAGCTCCACTCTTTTCCTCTTTCTAATCTGTCCACACACTTCCGCCAGAACTATCTTCCTTATTCCTAGCTTTGATCACATCATTCCCTTGATCACAAATGTTCAGTTACTCCCTACTGAACAGATAGGATCAATTCCAAACCATTCAGCCCAGCCTTCCACAGGCTGGCCTCTAATTATGTAATTCCATTTCCTCCATTCCACCTAGTAAATTCATCGGAGATTACTCTCTATTTCTCAAATAATGCTCTTTTTCCTTCTGCTTTGGACCCCCGTTCAAGTTTTGGCTTCTGTGTGAAATCTTTCCTCCTTCCTTGCTAATCTTCTCCATCATTTATTTATTTATTAAACTGCATTTCCTTCAAGGTCCACTCACATCTTAAATCTTTCAGGAGGCCTTCCCTGACTCACAGAGAAAGAACTAATTCTTTTCTCGCCCATAAAGCATGTTTGTAACCATATTTTAGCATTCATTACAGAGCTGTATCAAAGTTATTTAGATGTGTTATTCATTTTAATTGGCTTATAAAATCTTGAAGTCAGAAACCATGTACTTTTCACCCCTGAATCCCCAGTAGCTCCAGCACTGAGCTTTGCATGTGATCAATAGTTGCTTTTTAAAAGTGAATTCGGGGCTTCCCTGGTGGCGCAGTGGTTGAGGGTCCGCCTGCCGATGCAGGGGACACGGGTTCGTGCCCCGGTCCGGGAAGATCCCACATGTCGCAGAGCGGCTAGGCCCATGAGCCATGGCCACTGAGCCTGCGCGTCCGGAGCCTGTGCTCCGCAACAGGAGAGGCCACAGCAGTGAGAGGCCCGCGTACCGTAAATAAAAAAATTTTTTAAAAAATGTGAATTCGATTGATTTCCTCTTAGTCACTTCAGGCTGAAAGGCAGTGTAAAGCAGAGATCCCCCAAACCACATGCCCTCTCAGCTACCTGTCCAACTGATCTCCTCTCAACAGAGCCAAGGATGCCAGGAAGCTTGGACCTCTGAGTTGGCCCCACCTGTGCCCAGAAGCCTCCCAACTCTCAGAACAGGAACTGAATGGTTGACATGCTGTGGAAACCAAGGCCTGCCCTTTGTAAAGCATGAAATCAAATTGTAAGTCCCTCCTTTATTGAAAATTCTTGCTAAACCAGTTCTTTCAGGTGCACTTAATCCTTTCACTTTGAGAGGAATAAGCTCAGAGAATTAATGTTGACCATTCAAAACCTCCTCCCTCTAGCCTTCCCTTGAGTCTCTCTGGTTAATGAGCTTAACATTCTGAGTTCATGGTTTCTGGGTACACTTGCCGGTAGGAGAAAAGAAGACTTCCCTAGAAGGCTTCAGCCAAAGCCCCCTTGGGCGCAGCAACAAAATGCTCTTGTCCAATCCCTATGACTTTGACCCCTTTGGGATATTTGAGACATTTGTATTCTAGGTCTCTTTTATCCCTCACTTGGTAAGACTATGGGGATGTAGAATGAGTGGGGGAAGTTGTGAAAGTGCATCTGAACAAGATTAGCAGGAGATGCTTCAAGATACTGCTTATATCACATAGAGATATCTCTGGGTTAATAAGAAATTATCTCCAAAGTACTCTCATATGCATGCACAAAAGTGATGAGACTCTCAGATAAAGCAATCAAACCCTCAGGTGTGGCTTGTGGAATTCATTTCATTGCTTTCCAGCTGGTAGTTTACCTAAGCTGCTGTGTAGAGAAAGATGTCAGCCCATAATCACGGGTGGGTTTTTCAGGCATACAAGGCAGCATTGGGAAGGACAGGCATCCTCTCTATAGAGCACATGCAAACCTTAAGAATTCTTCAAGAATTCCTCAGTCCATTGCCTGACAGGTTCTTCTCACAGACCCCCTCTTTCATCAGTGCTCAGAAATGGAGAAGTCAATCTTCATTTTAAGAGATTGAATTCTGAGAAGCCATATTCCCAGAACTATTGGGATTCAAGATTGAAAGAGACCTTAATCATAATGTAGTACAATTTAAAAATTAAGCCTTTGTAAATGTAAAACCTAAGTCTCAGAGAGGACAAATGTGAGTTGTCCAAAGGCACACAGCCAAGGTTAGGGCTCAGATATCCCAACATCTATACCTGCATTTTCTCCACTACATCACCATTCCACCAGATTTGTACGCTGGATTGTCTCTTATTGACTCTGTACTATTTTTCCCCTGCTCCCTACTCTCCACCCCATGCTGCCTCTGTTTTCCAGAGGCTCTGAGTCTGAAATCTACATTTCTTAGAATCCCAACCAGTGAGGTTCTGGGTTAGGTTTCAACAATGAAAAGCAAGTACAAAATCTGGAAAGCAGAGGGGAAGCAGAGCCATTGTTTCCTGCAGCAGCAATAGGCAGTTGTATGAGTTCTGTGAACTTCAGAAGAAAGTAGATGTGACTGTCCAGCAGCTTCCAGGTGCCCTTATTAGAATTGTGCCCCTTTGGTGTTGCAGCAGCTAAGAATATCAGTGATGGTTTCCTGCAGTTCCTTAAGCTTCCTGGTTTCCAGAAAACCAGTGGTAGTTTTCCTTGACTTTTGGTCCACCCACCCCAGCCTCTAATTCCCTGTATTAAATCCCTTCTTGCTTGCAATACTAAAAATGGTTTCTGATTCCTGACTCTGCCCTGAATGATACTTCATTCTGTAAGATTGTTTCTAAATTATCAATTACACATATGGCTTTCGAGGCAAAGAACAAACTGAAGAAAATGTCCCATGTGATGATGGTGAATCAACACCAATAGGTCATTCAAAAAGACCACTTGCTTTCAAAAAGGACCAGAGCTTCTTTGATAAGGTCCAAATCATGCTACTGAGAAACATGGATTAAAGTTTAAGTGATCTTCATAAATAAAATGGAAGAGATTGGTTAAATTGCTTCCTTAAGACACAGCTAGTCATAGATACAGAGATGGTAACATTAGAGTGCAAATATGTAGGTCAGAAGTTGTTAAATTTTCATATGCCATGGACCCCTTTGGCAGTCTGGAAAACCTACATAATCCTTGCTCAGAATAATGTGTTTAAATGAATTAAATAAAATGTAATTTGTTACAAAGAAAAGCAATTTAAAAACAGTTCTCAAAATACTAAAAATTTAAAATTGTAATATGAGTGAATATATATACTATATATATATATTTTGAATTTTATTTCATTTATTTTTTATACAGCAGGTTCTTATTAGTTATCGATTTTATACATATTAGTGTATATATGTCAATCCCAATCTCCCAGTTCGTCAAACCCCCACCAATCCACCCCCCCACCACTTTCCCCCCTTGGTGTCCATTCGTTTGTTCTCTACCTCTGTGTCTCTTTTATGCCCTGCAAACTGGTTCATCTGTACCATTTTCTAGGTTCCACATATATGCGTTAATACATGATATTTGCTTTTCTCTTTCTGACTTCCTTCACTCTGTATGGCAGTCTCTAGATCCATCCATGTCTCTACCAATGAACCAATTTCCTTTTTCTGGTGGAGTAATATTCCATTGTAGCACATCTTCTTTATCCATTCGTCTATCGATGGGCATTTAGGTTGCTTCCATGACCTGGCTATTGTAAATAGTGCTGCAATGAACATTGCATGTGTCTTTTTGAATTATGGTGGTCTCTGGGTACATGCCCAGTAGTGGGATTGCTGGCCCATATGATAATTCTATTTTTAGTCTTTTAAGGAACCTCCATACTGTTCTCCAGAGTGGCTGTATCAATTTACATTCCCACCAACAGTGCAAGAGAGTTCCCTTTTCTCCACATCATCTCCAGCATTTGTTATTTGTAGATTTTCTGATGATGCCCATTCTAACTGGTGTGAGGTGATACCTCATTGTAGTTTTGATTTGCATTTCTCTAATAATTAGTGATGTTGAGTAGCTTTTCATGTGCTTCTTGGCCATTGTATCTCTTCTTTGGAGAGAGGTCTATTTAGGTCTTCTGCCCATTTTTGGAATGGGTTGTTTGTTTTTTAATATTGAGCTGCATGAACTCTATATATTTTGGAGATTAATCCTTTGTCCGTTGATTCATTTGCAAATATTTTCTCCCATTCTGAGGGTTGTCTTTTTGTCTTATTTGTAGTTTCCTTTGTTTTACAAAAGCTTTTTTTTTTTTTTTTTTGCGGTACGCAGGCCTCTCACCGTTGTGGCCTCTCCCGTTGCGGAGCACAGGCTCCGGATGCGCAGGCTAAGCGGCCATGGCTCACGGGCCCAGCCGCTCCGCGGCATGTGGGATCTTCCCGGACCGGGGCACGAACCCGTGTCCCCTGCAACGGCAGGCGGACTCTCAACCACTGCGCCACCAGGGAAGCCCTACAAAAGCTTTTAACTTTCATTAGGTCTCATTTGCTTATTTTTGTTTTTATTTCCATATCTCTAGGAGGTGGATCAAAAAAGATCTTGTGATTTATGTCAAAGAGTGTTCTTCCTATGTTTTCCTCTAAGAGTTTTATAGTGTCTGGTCTTACATTTAGGTCTCTAATCCATTTTGAGTTTATTTTTTTGTATGGTGTTAGGGATTGTTCTAATTTCATTTTTTTATATTTAGCTGTCCAGTTCTCCCAGCACCACTTATTGAAGAGGCTGTCTTTTCTCCATTTTACATCCTTGCCTACTTTGTCATAGATTAGTTGACCATAGTTACATAGGTTTATCTCTGGGCTTTCTATCCTGTTCCATTGATCTATATCTCTGTTTTTGTGCCAGTACCATATTATCTTGATTACTGTAGCTTTGTAGTATAGTCTGAAGTCAGGGAGTCTGATTCCTCCAGCTCTGTTCTTTTCCCTCAAGACTGCTTTGGCTATTCGGGGTCTTTTGTGTCTCCATACAAATTTTAAGATATTTGTTCTAGTTCCATAAAAAATGCCATTGGTAATTTGATAGTGATTGCATTGAATCTGTAGATTGCTTTGGGTAGTACAGTCATTTTCACAATATCGAGTCTTCCAATCTAAGAACATGGTATATCTCTCCATCTGTTTGTATCATTTTTAATTTCTTTAAATAGTGTCATACTTTTCTCCATACAGGTCTTTTGTCTCCCTAGGTAGGGTTATTCCTAGGTATTTTATTCTTTTTGTTGCAATGGTGAATGGGAGGGTTTCCTTAATTTCTCTTTCTGAATTTTCATTGTTGGTGTATAGGAATGCCAGAGATTTCTGTGCATTAATTTTGTATCCTGCAACTTTACCAAATTCATTGATTAGCTCTACTAGTTTTCTGGTGGCATCTTTAGGATTCTTTATGTATAATATCATGTCATCTGCAAACAGTAACAGGTTTACTTCTTCTTTTCCAATTTGTATTCTTTTTATTTCTTTTTCTTCTCTGACTGCCATGGCTAGGACTTCCAAAAATATGTTGAATAACAGTGGTGAGAGTGGACATCCTTGTCTAGTTCCTGATCTTAGAGGAAATAATTTCAGTTTTTCACCATTGAGAATGCTGTTTACTGTGAGTTCGTCGAATATGGCCTTTATTATGTTGAGGTAAGTTCCCTCTATGCCCACTTTCTGGAGAGTTTTTATCATAAATTGGTGTTGAATTTTCTCAAAATCTTTTTCTGCATCTACTGAGATAATCATATGGTTTTAATTCTTCAGTTTGTTAATATGGTGTATCACATTGATTGATTTGCGTATATTGAAGGATCCTTGCATCCCTGGGATAAATCCCAGTTAATCATGGTGTATGATCCTTGTAATGTGTTGTTGGAATCTGTTTGCTAGTATTTTGTTGAGCATTTTTGCATCTATATTCATCAGTGATATTGGTCTGTAATTTTCCTTTATTTGTAGTATCTTTGTCTGGTTTTGGTATCAGGGTGATGGTGGCTTCATAGAATGAGTTTGGAGTGTTCCTTCCTCTGCAATTTTTTGGAAGAGTTTTAGGAGGATGGGTGTTAGCTCTTCTCTAAATGTTTGATAGAATTCACCTGTGAAGCCATCTGGTGCTGGACTTTTGTTTGTTGGAAGATTTTTTTTTTTTTTGCGGTACACGGGCCTCTCACTGTTGTGGCCTCTCCCGTTGTGGAGCAAGTCTCTGGACGTGCAGGCTCAGCGGCCGTGGCTCATGGGCACAGCTGCTCTGCGGCATGTGGGATCCTCCCGGACTGGGGCACGAACCCATGTCCCCTGCATCAGCAGGCGGACTCTCAACCCTGCACCACCAGGGAAACCCTGTTGGAAGATTTTTAATCACCGTTTCAATCTCACTACTCGTGATTGGTCTGTTCATATTTTCTGTTTCTTCCTGATTCAGTCTTGGAAGGTTGTACCTTTCTAAGAATTTGTCCATTTCTTCCAGGTTGCCCATTTTATTGCCATAGAGTTTCTTGTAGTAATCTCTTAGGATGCTTTGTATTTCTGCAGTGTCTGTTGTAACTTCTTTTTCATTTCTAATTTTATTGATTTGAGTCCTCTCCCTCTTTTTCCTCATGAGTGTGCCTAATGGTTTATCAATTTTGTTTATCTTCTCAAAGAACCAGCTTTTAGTTTTGTTGATCTTTGCTATTGTTTTCTTTGTTTCTATTTCATTTATTTTTGCTCTGATTTTTATGATTACATTCCTTCTGCTAACTTTGGGTTTTGTTTGTTCTTCTTTTCTAGTTCCTTTAGGTGTAAGGTTAAATTGTTTATATGAGATTTTTCTTGTTTCTTGAGGTAGGCTTGTATAGCTATAAACTTCCTTCTTAGAACTGCTTTTGCTACATCCCATAGTTTTTGGATCATTGTGTTTTCATTGTCATTTGTCTTTACGTATTTTTTTATTTCATCTTTGATTTTTTTCAGTTATCTCTTGGTTATTTAGTACATATTGTTTAGCCTCCATGTGTTTCTGTTTTTTACATTTTTTTCCCTGTAATTGATTTCTAATCTCATAGCGTTGTGGTCAGAAAAGATGCTTGATATAATTTCAAGTCTCTTAAATTTACTGAGGCTTGATTTGTGACCCAAGATGTGATCTATCCTGGATAATGTTCCGTGGGCACTTGAGAAGAAAGTGCAATCTGCTGTTTTGGGATGGAATGTCCTATAAATATCAATTAAATCTATCTGGTCTATTGTGCCATTTAAATCTTTTGTTTCATTAATAATTTTCTGTTTGGATGATCTGTCCATTGGTGTAAGTGAGGTGTTAAAGTCCCCCACTATTATTGTGTTACTTTCGATTTCCTCTTTTATAGCTGTTAGCAGTTGCCTTATATATTGAGGTGCTCCTATGTTGGGTGCATATATATTTAGAATTGTTATATATTCTTCTTGGAATTGTCCCTTGATCATTATGTAGTGTCCTTCCTTGTCTCTTGTAACATTCTTTATTTTAAAGCCAATTTATCTGATATGAGTTTTGCTACTCTAGTGCTCTTTTGATTTCCATTTTCATGGAATATCTTTTTCCATCCCCTGACTTTCAGTCTGTGTGTGTCCCTTGGACTGAAATGGGTCTCTTGTAGACAGCATATATATGGGTCTTGTTTTTGTATCC
Source organism: Lipotes vexillifer (assembly GCF_000442215.2). Classification (NCBI taxonomy): domain Eukaryota; kingdom Metazoa; phylum Chordata; class Mammalia; order Artiodactyla; family Lipotidae; genus Lipotes; species Lipotes vexillifer. The sequence continues at coordinate 2,733,881 of NW_006785816.1, forward strand.
ATTCAGCAAGCCTGTGTCTTTTGATTGGAGCATTTAATCCATTCACATTTAAGGTATTTATTGATATGTATGTCCCTGTTACCATTTTTTTAATTGTTTAGGGTTTGTTTTTGTAGGTCCTTTGCTCTCTTGTGTTTCCAACTTAGAGAAGTCCCTTTAGCATTTTTTGTAGAGCTGGTTTGGTGATGCTGAATTCTCTTAGCTTTTGCTTGTGTGTAAAGCTTTTGCCTTCTCCATCAAATCTGAATGAGATCCTTGCCAGGTAGAGTAATCTTGATTTTGGGTCCTTCTCTTTCATCACTTTAAATATGTCATGCCACTCCCTTCTGGCTTGTAGAGTTTCTGCTGAGAAATCAGCTGTTAACCTTATGGGAGTTCCCTTGTATGTTATTTGTCATTTTTCCCTTGCTGCTTTCAGTAATTTTTCTTTGTCTTTAATTTTGCCAATTTGATTACTATGTGTCTCGGCATGTTTCTCCTTGGGTTTATCCTGTATGGGACTCTCTGGGATTCCTGGACTTTGGTGGCTATTTCCTTTCCCATGTTAGGGAAGTTTTCAACTATAATCTCTTCAAATATATTCTCAGGTCCTTTCTCTCTCTCTTCTCCTTCTGGGACCCCTATAAAGTGAATGTTGTTGCGTTTAATGTTGACCCAGGGGTCTCTTAGGCTGTCTTCATTTCTTTTCATTCTTTTTTCTTTATTCTGTTCTGCAGCAGTGAATTCCACCCTTCTATCTTCCAGGTCACTTATCCATTCTTCTGCCTCAGTTATTCTGCTACTAATTCCTTCTAGTGTATTGTTCATTTCAGTTATTGTATTGTTCATCTCTGTTTGTTTGTTCTTTAATTCTTCTAGGTATTTGTTCTGTAATCCTTCTAGGTCTTTGTTAAATATTTCTTGCTCCTTCTTGATCTTTGCCTCCATTCTTTTGCTGAGGTCCTGAATCATCTTCACTGTCATTATTCTGAATTCTTTTTCTGGAAGGTTGCCTATCTCCTCTTCATTTAGTTGTTTTTCTTGGGTTTTATCTTGTTCCTTCATCTGGTGCATAGCTCTCTGCCTTTTCATCTTGTCTTTCTTTCTGTGAATGTGGTTTTTTTTCCACAGGCTGCAAGATTGTAGTTATTCTTGCTTCTGCTGTCTGCCCTCTGGTGGATGAGGCTATCTAAGAGCCCTGCGCACGTTTCATGATGGGAGGGACTGGTGGTAGGTAGAGCTGGCTGTTGCTCTGGTGGGCAGAGCTCAGTAAAACTTTAATCTGCTTGTCTGCTGATGGGTGGGACTGTGTTCCCTCCCTGTTGGCTGTTTGGCCTGAGGCGACTCAACACTGGAATCTATCTGGGCTCTTTGGTGGGGCTAATGGTGGACTGCAGGAGTGCTCATGCCAAGCAGTACTTCCCAGAACTTCTGCTGCCAGTGTTCTTGTCCTCAAAGTTAGTCTCAGCCACCCCCTGCCTCTGCATGAGACCATCGAACACTAGCAGGTAGGTCTGGTTCAGTCTCCTATGGGGTCACTGTTCCTTCCCCTGGGTCCTGATGGCACACTACTTTGTGTATGCCCTCCAAGAGTGGAGTCTCTGTTTCCCCCAGTCCTGTCAATGTCCTGCCATCAAATCCCGCTAACCTTCAAAGTCTGATTCTCTAGGAATTCCTCATCCCATTGCCAGAGCTCCAGGTTGGGGAGCCTGATGTGGGTCTCAGAACCTTCACTCTAGTGGGTGGACTTCTGTGGTATAAGTGTTCTCCAGTTTGTGAGTTACCCACCCAGCAGTTATGAGATTTGATTTTATTGTGATTGTGCCCCTCGTACCATCTCATTGTGGCTTCTCCTTTCTCTTTGTATGTGGGCTATCTTTTTTGGTGAGTTCCAATGTCTTCCTGTTGATGATTGTTCAGCAGTTAGTTTTGATTTTGGTGCTCTCGCAAGAGGGAGTGAGAGCACATCCTTCTACTCTGCCATCTTGAACCAATCCTCTCTATGTATATTCTTTATTAACTCAAGAAGCAACAAGATTGTGCTGTGCAGTGTATCTAATAACTACCATAAATTTCAAGGTGGTGATGCACATGCACAAAATTTTCATATAATTCTTCAGCATTTGTAATGTGGTGTGGTGTTTAGTGGTGACTTATGGTTTGTTACCTATAATCATAATGGAACAAAATGATAAATCTTAGTTAGAAGTTAGCAAAAATAATGGTGTAATTTTTTCCATTCAAGTTCATGGACCCAAGGTTACAAATCCTTGTGTAGATGTGTGGGAGAGCCATTCTCACACTCCAATGTACTTGAGAGGAGTCTGGAGGCTGGGATATGCTTCTGAACCTTAGGTACTAAAATAGAGATGTGTTTGTAATCCACAATATATAAAATATATATGCAATATTTTTAAGAGAGAAAAAGAATACTCAGACAGGAATCAAAAAAAAAAATGATACAAATGAACCTATTTACAAAACAGAAATAGAGTCATAGATGTAGAAAAACAAACTCATGTTTTCCAGGGTGGAAAGAGGAGAAATGGGATAAAATCGGAGGTTGGGATTGACATATACCCCCTACTATATATAAAATAGATAGCTAATAAGGACCTACTCTATAGCACAGGGGACTCTTCTCAATACTCTGTAATGATCTATATGGGAAAAGAATCTAAAGAAGAGTGGATATATGTATATGTGTAACTGATTCACTTTGCTGTATATCTGAAAGTAACACAACAATGTAAATCAACTATATGCCAATAAAAATTAAAAACAAAACAAAACAAATTTAATGATAAGGATGAGGCTAAACCTATTATCAATAAAATGAAATTGAGTAGATTAAATTAAAAAAAGAAGAATACTCAGACATAGTAAATGCAGTCTGTACAATTTATCTAATGTGAGAAAATGTCAAAAGATTTAACAAAGGCCATTTTTTGATGCCAACATTGTTTGGGGTAAGTTAGACATGGGAGGATGGCCCCCTTTGTTGAGAGACTGGAGAAGAGTACCTCTTTATGTATCTTCCCTTCCTGAGGAGAGAGGAAATTAGCCCCCATCCTTGTTCTCTGGAGTAATCATGGTTAAGATATGCCCAAAGAAAGTTGTGGAGGGGAGTAAAATATCATAACATATTCCTTATTCTCCTTTCTGAAAGGGCTTACCACATTTGATGTACACATTAATCCTGACCTCCATCCCAGCCCTGGAAATGTGTGAACACTGTGGGAATCCTTAAAATAAAGGACAGAAAATTCAATTTCTCTCATATGGTCTGAATAATATGCTTGAAATCTCAGTTGCTTTGAAAATGGAAAATTGCTTGAATATTTAAACATGCATTTGTTCTTGGGAAACAAAATGTTCAGCTCTAGTGGTTGCCACAGCAACTGCCTAGGCTAAAAATACAAATTCCACCATAAGAAGAAAAAGTATGTACTGAGGGGGAAAGGGGAGAGAAAAATGGGAAATCTCCCAAAAGAAGATCATTGGCAGATCAACTTGTAAAGACAAGGAAGGAAGTTGGTCTTTGGCAAACATTTTGCTGTAGGGCAATGTGCTCGGTAGAAACCTACATCTCCCCAACCCCAACCAAAGCAGTCCTTATCCTCTCTCCTACCTCCTTATAACACCCCCTCTTATAAAAATCTCTTCCACACTGACTGTGGGCAGACCACCACTCTGAGGACCATCCTGGTTCACATTACATACACAGCTGGGAGTGGGTGGAGTTCCTGCTAGGCTATCACAAAAGCTAACCCACTTCTGCCTCTGGTTTGGTCTGGTCTTCACTGTTTCTCCTTCTAAATGGAGATTGAATGAGTGGCTTGCCCTCCCACCCAGTCAAGATGGCTTTTTCACTGTCTCACATAGACATCTGAGCTACTCCTGCCTTTAAGCTTTTGTTCATGTTGTCCCTTCACTTGGAAATAACGTGCCTCTCCCTTCAGTCTATTTAATTCCTCATCTATATCCCACTTGTTTTAAATGACACCTCCTTCCTGCAACTTCCTGCAGCTATGCTTGCTCTCACTGGTCCCTTCTTTCTCTGAAATGCTGTTTCAAGAAGAGCTGGCACCACACACTTTTGTGTGTGTGTGTATATTTATTTTGTCTAGATTTCAGGCTCTGGGGAACAGGATCTTGTAGTAAACTTCTTTTCTATTCCCAGTGGTGCCCAGCACGTTGCCCAAAGCATACCTGTTGACAAAATCTGCTGTGGGAGAGGAAGGATAGGGCTGAATTATGGGGCAGCATTTGCCTCTGTGGAAATCTGCAGTTCAGGGCATTGGGATACACCTATAATCACAATCTCAAGCGTGACTTGAGATTAAATACAGCCCCCAAGCTGGCTCTATGTGACACTACATGAGACCTCCAAGCCAATAGCAAAACCCCTCAAACCTGCACAACTTCACTGACTATACTCCACTCCTGCTTTTATCTAAGGTGTAGCATAGTGGAAAGAAAACTGGTTTAATAATAAAATCATATTCTAAGTACACTGTGGGATTTTAGATCATGATTCTACAGTGTAGTAGAAAGACTAAAGGTTTGGAACCAGAAGAGTAGTTTTCAAGTCCCAGCCTCACCCTGACTCCCCATGGACAATGGAAAAACACCTGGATATCTCCTTCCTCATTTGGGCAAAAGTGTTATATTGTCATCCTCTTCCTATGGTTACTGTGAGGGTCAAAAAAGATGAGGAATATGTTAAAGTGCTTTAAAACATACAGCCTGTTGTGCAAATCATAGGTATCACTATGAGTTAATGCACTACAACAAGAAAAAGCCCAAATGAATTCTTCCTCATCTCCCAAACTTATTTATATTCCTATTTCCTTTCAGTTCAGGTTCAATTTACAAATTCTCTTAACTTCTGTTAAATTTTTTTTTAATTGTTTTACAATGTTGTGTTAGTTTCTACTGTACAGCAAAGTGAAGTAGAGGTCCCTGTGCTATACAGCAGGTTCTTATTAGCTATCTATTTTATACATATTAGAGTACATGTGTCAATCCCAATCTCCCAATTCATCCCACCCCACACCCCCCAACTCCTGTTAACTTAACTGGGCTAATTTACATGGTTCATTTTGTCACAGGTACTATTCTAGGTAGCCACGAGTCATTTCTTTGCAATTCAACCTTCACCCTTCAAATAATAATATATAATAATATAGTGATATTTTTTATTTTCATAGCATCTCTCCATGTATAAAGCACCCTTACATTCACACCCGCTGAAGAAAAGCTGCACCATTCACTGACAAACAGCAATTCCCACCTTTCATCTCCTGCCTTTCTGGTTAAGGAGAGTAATACTCCAGGGAGGCTGGAGCTAGACCAGAAAGCAATAGAATATGGAGGGAAAAACCTATGAAGACAAGGGCAAATGTGAAGGATATCATTCAGTAGCCCCTCCCCCCTTCACCCCTCTTCCTGCCTTTGCAGTTGAAACCAAGGAATGTGTTTGCAGACTGCAGGATGAGACTGCATCCAAAAGGCTGCCCCGGAATAGAGTGTCATCATCCCTGCTGAGCCCAGATGCATATTATACATATGATGTTTGTGCTTCTCAGTGATGAGAGCTCCCACCTAACACTGAGAAGGTCCCTGAGAGATCATCCAATGCACACTCTATGGCCCATAATGCAAAACACAATGCCTGGAGGAAAGACATTATGCCCTGGGATTCAGCAGCCTCTTGGGGCTACTTGGCACTCTGGTTGCAAATCTCTTTCATCTAGAAGATTCTTTAACTCCTCCAGACCACAGTGGACTTGTGTGTAGAGGCTTTTGTCCATATTATCCCTTGAGAAAAGGGAAACAACCATGTTTAGCATGCTTGCTCTTTTTGTACCTATAGAATATGCAAAATTATGTTTAATCAGCAGTCTGAAGAATTCACTTAAAACATCCTACACAAATGGCCTAAAATAGTCCAGGTTCTGCCTCCAAGAGTCCAATTCCCACCTAGATCTTGAGGAGAATTTGAATTAACATTTCTTTATGTTAATTCTCATAATGCCCTAGGGATATTTGATGACTCAGAAATAAGCCTGCTAAGTTCAGGCACGGTAAAAATTGTATTTTCTTATTTATTTTTTTAATGATTTGATAACTATTAAGGGCTACCGTGATCCAAAATTAGCCTTGTATTGGTAACAACACAGTAATAAGTGTTCAATCTAGAGAATCGTTGGTAGGGCTGGGAAGTAGGTCATAATGTCAGAAATTAGCAGTTGAGAGGGACAGTTAGTCTGTATTTTTGTGGGGAAGACTTTGTATTCTGGAGGTACACAAGGGAGGATGGGAGGGAGATGCAAGAGGGAGGAGATATGGGTATATATGTATATGTATAGCTGATTCACTTTGTTATAAAGCAGAAACTAACACACCATTGTAAAGCAATTATACTCCAATAAAGATGTTAAAAAAATAAATAAAATTAATTTTAAAAAATGGATTTGAAACTTTTCTTTGCCATTTACTATCTGTGTAATTTTGAGCAAATCATATAACTTCTCTGAACTCAATGTCCTCATCTGTAAAATGGGGATAATTATAGTACCTCATAGGCTTGTTATGGAAGGTTAAAGAACATAATGTGTATAAAGCACTTAGCTCAGCGCCTGGTGCAAAGGAAGAACTCAGTAAATGTTGAGAAAGGATATATATCATTGGAGCCTAGTTATTTTTATTTTATTTAACTTATTCTACAAATATTTGTTTATAGTATGGCAGGTACTGGTTTAAGGAGTTGCCATTAAAGGATGAGTAATCTCTGGTTCTAGCTTCTAAGTAGCGTGATAGCGACTGTGCTCAGTAAGGAGGCTATTACCTAAAAAGGCAACTGCACTATTGAGAAAGAAGAGCAACAGTGGAGGCCAGTGAAGGTTATTATTGGTACAGTCCAGGCTGGAGCCACAGAGATGTTTCCTGGAAGAATTGGTAAGATAAGATTTTGAAGAATGGTGGGGGGTTATCTGGATAAAGATGTGTGTGGGGGTAGAAATAAGGGAAGGTTATTCTAGACAAAGAGAACAGTGGTGGGCCTCGGCCGCCAGCTCCCCCTCTTTCTTCCTCACCACCCAGGACCCTCCATGAGGCACCTCTGCTTTCTGCTCCTGGCCTCCTGCATCCTCTTCACTCAGTTTGCCTCAGCCTATGTCCAGGCCAGACAGAAAATCTCTTAATGCTCCCAGAATGGGGCCCAGTATAAATTTTATTGCGTGATACACCTGACACCCGCCAGTTCCTCTTTCAGTGGAAGAAAGAAATGCTGCAAGGGCCGATGAAGGCCCGGAGGACAGGAACCCAGAGAATGAAATAGAGCAACTACTTTAACTCTGTGAGTTCTATTGTATAATTTCCTGAAAATAAAGAAATGACCTGGTGCTGTTAAAAAAGAGAGAGGAGAGAGAGAGAGAGAGAGAGAGAGAGAGAGAGAGAGAGAGAGAGAAAAAAAAAAAAACAAAAACAGCGAGCAAAAGCAAAGACATAGAGTTATGAAAGTTTGTGGAGGGAGATTAAAATACCTCATTATGATCCAGGGGAAGGATAGATTCAGGAGGGAGAAGGAAATGAGGGTGTGAATGTAGGTAGATTTAGGTCAGGGAGGCCTTATAGACTGGGACAGAGAGGCTGAGCTTTATCTTAATATGTATTTGAAAGATTTGAAAGGTAAGAACATGGTTAAATTTGCATTTTAGGTAGATTATCTGTGTAAAAACTGGAGAATCTACTCAAAGGGACAAGACTTGAAAGCCACTTCAGTGGCTTTCAGTGGTGAAAGCACTCTTTCAAAAACCACTTCAGAAACCAAGCAGGATAAACACACACACACAGACACACACAGACACACACACACAGAGGGAGAGAGGGCAAAGGCGTATCATATTAAAACTCTTGAAAAATGGAAATTAAGCAAAAGTCTTCAAAGCAGCCAAGAATAAAGACAATACTTTTTAAGAAGCAACAAAACAGTTGACTTCTCAACAAAAATAATGGGCACCACATTTAAACCATTGGAAAAAAAAAAAAAAACTGCTAATCTAGGATATTATGCCCAGTGAATACACCCTTTAAAAATGAACATGAAATGAAAAACATATGGATTCAGCTCCTGCCTCACCTCCAGGTCTCAGATTATTTATGGCCAGGATATATGCATGAAAATATATACTAAATTTCAATAATTTCTTTGGGATAAAGAAATATGGTTCCAGATAGTGTGGAAATGCATAAAGGAATTAAGAGGCATACAAAAGGGAAATATATGGGTGAACATAATAAATATTGACTATATCAAACAAAAAATATCATGTCTTATAGAACTTTAAAAATATATATAAAACAATGACATCAATAACAAAGGAGGAAAGGTTAAAAATTGTTAACATGTTCTAAGGTCTTTGAATTCTCAGGGAAGTAGTAAAACTACAAATTTACATTAGTCATAGGTGTACATTGTAATCTCTGTGGTAATCACCAAAATAATAGTTTAAAAAAATGTATAACTAGCAACATTAGGAGAGAAAGTTGGAAGTAATAAAAATGCTTGATTAATCTAAAAGAAAGAAAAAAAATAAAAGAATAAGAAAGCACAGAACAAGTAATTGAACATAGAAAATGCATACTAAGATGAAAGATTTTACCTTACATTACCAAATGGACATAGATTTTTTTATTGAAGTATAATTCACATACATTAGCTTCAGAGGTACAACATAACGACTTGATATTTGTATATACAGCAAACTGATCATCACAATAAGTCTATTTAACATCAGTCACCATATGTAGTTACAAATTTTTTTCTTGTGATGAGAAATTTTAAGATTTCCTGTCTTAGCAATTTTCAAATATGCAATACAGTATTATTAATTATAGTTACCATGCTGTACCTTTCAGCCCCCTGACTTATTTATTTTATAACTGGAATTTTGTACCTTTTCACCACTTTCCCCCATTTCACAAGCTCACCAAAAAGCTAAGACCTAATCATTGGACTATATAATACTCCCCTGACACAACATACCACTACATTACAAAAGGCCTATTTACATCAGTTCCTTTTAACAAGTACACAATGCCCACCTTTCAACAAAAGAATACAAGTCATACTAAAAGCATAAACACAGTTTGAAGAAACTGAATAAACAACAGAACCAGTGTCAGATATAGCAGGAATGAGATATGGCAGGAATGTTGGAATTATCAGACCAGAAAAAATTTTAAACTAACATTAGCATGCCAAGAGCTTTAATGAAAAAAGTAGACAACATGCAAAAATGGATGGATAATGTAAGCAAAGAGATGGACATTCCAAGAAACAATAAAGAAAAAGAAATGCTAGAGATGAAAAAAACACTGTAACAGAAATGAAGAATACCTTTGATGGGCTCATTAGTAGACTGGCCATAGCTGAGGAAAAAAATCACTGAGCTTGAGCTTATGATGATAGAAACTTCCCAAAACTGGAGAACAAAGAAAATTTTAATACTGAAAAATAGAACAAGATATCCAAGAACTGTGGAACAACTATAAAAGGTATAATATATATGTAATGGGAATACCCAATGGAGAAGAAAGAAAGAAAAAATAGAAGGAATATTTGAAAGAATAATGACAGAGAATTTCCCTCAAATTAATGTTGAACACCAAATCACAGATAGAGAAAGTTTAGAGAACATCAAGCAAGGTAAATATCAAAAAAAAAAAAAAAAAGAAAAAAAATCCACCTTGACACCATATCATAGTCAAACTTCAGAAAATCAGAGATAAAGAAAAACATCCTGAAAGAAGCCAGAAGAAAAGAACACCTTACATATAGAGGAACAAAGAAAAAAAAAAATCTGATTTCTCCTCAGAAACCATGCAAGCAAGAAAGAGTACAGTGAAAATTTAAAGTATTGAGAGAGAAAAAAAAAACATCAACCTAGAATTCTGTACCCTGTGAAATTATCCTTCAAAAGTAAAGGAGAAATAAAGACTTTCTCAAATAAACAAAAATTGAGGGTATTTGTTGCCAGTAGATTTGCCTTTCAAGAAATGTTAAAGAAGTTCTTCAGAGAGAAAGAAAATGAAATAGGTCAGAAACTTGGATTGACATAAAGAAAGAGCGAACATTGGAGAACAGGTAAGTGAAGGTTATATTAAACTTAAAAAGATCTTTTATGTTTCTTACTCTTAATTGATCTAACAGATAACAGTTTGTTCAAAATAATAACAACAATGTATTCAATTATGTATACTTATATGTAAGTTAAAAGAATGGCAGTAATTATGCAGGTATGGGAGGGAGGAATTAGAAATTTGTTGTTATTATAAGATGCTTGTACTATCTGTGAAATGGTATGTTGTCATATGATTTGTGGACCTGGATTTGTTATAAATGTATATTGCAAACTCTAGGACAACCACTAAAAACAGTATAAAAAGAACTATATGCTAAGAAATGAGAGAAAATGGAATCATATAAAGTGCTGAATTAAAACCACAAAAGGAAAATAAAAGTGCAGAAGACAAAAATAGAAACAACAAACAAGGGCAACAGAAAACACTAACAATTATGACAGGTATTAATCCAACTGTATCAATAACCACTTTACACCTCAATGGTCTAAATACACAAATTAAATGACAGAGATTGTCAGAGATCAAAAAACAAGACCCAACTCTATACTGTCTACAATAAATCCAATTTAAATATTAAAACGCATATAGGTTAAAAGTAAATGGATGAAGAATGTTATACCATGGTAACGTTAAACAAAAGAAAGCAGGAGTAGCTATATTAATTTCAGACAGAGAAAACATCAGAGCAAAAAAAGTTGTCAGGGATAAAGAGGGGCATTTCATAACAATAAGAGAGTCAATACTCCTAGAAGACATAACAATCTTTAATGTGTGTGCACTGAACATCAGAGTGTCAAAATACATGAGGCAAAAACTGATAGAGCTGTAAGAAAATATGGATAAGTCCCCTATCATTGTTGGAGACTTAAACTCCCCTCTGTCAGAAATGGACATATCCAGCAGGCAGATAATCAGTAAGGGACTTAGTTGAACTCAACAGCACCGTCAATGAACTGGATATAATTGATATCTTTAGACTACTTTATCAAACAACAGCAGATTACACATTCTTTTCAAGATCATATGGAACATTCATAAACATAGACCATATAGTGGCTCATAAAACATAACTTAATGAATTTGAAATAATAGAAATCATACAAAGTCTTCTCTCAGAGAACAGTGAAATTAAACTGGAAATCAATGAAAGACAGCTGGAAAATCCCCAAATACCTGGACACTAAGTAAAACATGTCTAAATAAAGCATGGGTCAAAAAAAAACTTCAGGAAAAATTAAAAATATTTTGAACTAAATTAAAACAAACACATAACATCACAATTTGTGGGATGCAGCATAAACAATGCTTAGAGGGAAATTTATAGCATTGAATGCATATATTAGAAAAGAAGAAAGACCTAACATCAATCATCTAAGCTTCCACCTTAGGAAGCTAGAAAAAGAAGAGTAATTTAAATCTAAAGTAAGCAGAAGAAAATAAATAATAAAAATTAGACCAGAAATCAATAAAGTCAAAACCAGGAAATTAATAAAGAAAAACAACAAAACCAAAAGCTATTTCTCTGGAGAGATCAATAAAATCTATGCGCCTCTAGCCGGGTTAACTATGAAAAAAAAAAGAGAGAAGACACAAGTTACTAATATCAGAAATGAAAGAGGGGACATACTACAGATCCCAGAGAAATTCAAAGGATAATGAAGGAATAATATAAACAATTCTATGCCAACAAATTTAATAACCTAAATGAAATGAAGCAACTCCTTGACACAATCTGCCAAAACTCACACGAGGAGAAATAGATAATCTGAATAATCTTGAAGATGAACAAAGCTGGAACACTTAACAACCAAAAATTGAGGCATATTACAAAGGCATTTATAATTTGTACAGTTTATTGTGAGTATGATATTAATTTTTAAAGTTTTAAAGTAGGGATCAGGAGGAATGAGGAATAAGAAAAGATAACGGGCTTTAGCAATTAGTATGTCAATAGTTATCTTCAAATGAACCATTTTCAGGAAGGGGAGATTAACATATTAACTTGTGGTAAAATATACAAAGTAGTTTTGGGGGGAAAAATGGTGAGAAAGGAAAAGAGGAAGACAGAATATTTTTCTAAGGGGCAGTAAAATTAGGATAAGGATTTGATTTTCTAGAACAGAGGATACTAAATTATAATTTTATGTAGAGTCACTCAGAAATGAACAGGCAGAATAGAAAATGAAAAATTGGTAAGACTTGGCTTGACAGAGATAAAAGGAAATGAGATTAAATGTACCAGCTTAAGGAAGAAGGGGAATTCTTCATCCTCCGAGATAACAGAAAGGAGCAGAGAGAGGTAAGATATAGAGACATTTTGAAATCAAGAGCAAGTTGAGACTCTCATATTAGATGGCCTGAAAAAAATTGATTAGACGCATAGTAGGGTACACAATAGTTTCTCAATTAGCATGTATTGAATGAATGAATCATTTAAATTATTTATATGTGAATAAAAGTCATCTACAGTGAATAAGGAGACAGTGGTAGGTGAAGAAGTATAAACACAAGCAAACTACAAATTTTAGGTATGCAGCAGAGTGTCAACTGGAGGTAAATGAAAGAATTGCTCAGTATCTGGGGGCCTAGCTGTAGGTGGAGAGTAGGAATATTTAGAGAAAAAAGCCTGTGCGCTATTTTACTTTATTTTGCAACACTCACCAGCTTAGGAACAGAAACGGAGGGCACATAGAGTGATGCTGTTTAACCAGATGTGGAGATACTTAAGGTAGAAAACAGGTAGAAAGAATCTGGGTGCGGGTTTTTGAAATCAGAAAAAGACAGTTGACATAAGTAAGCATTGAGTCCTTAGTAGGATGGCAAGTGAAGGGAGAACAAGAGAGAAAGAGGTTAGGAGAGGCAGACAGAGAAAAAGTCAGAGAGAGACACCCAAGGCCTGAAGATTTTGATGAAGGCAAAGACCAGGGAGTGTTTTTGCGAAGAAGGGGTTAGATAGAATGATAACGAATTATTGTCAAAGAGGGGGATTTCAGAGTTTGAAGTCTTGGAGGTGGGGTGGAAAAGATTAATCCATACGTACAGCCATGGTGTGACTGCTCTTTGTGTGGCAAGAACACTAACAGAGAATAAATCAAAGAGGAGACTGATCACGCTAAAGTCACCGTGGAAAGACAGAGGAGTTGTAAGATGCACAAGATTAGAAGGATTCAGAGACAGCAAGTCGTCTGAATGAGACAGTACAGAGAATGGTCCCATGATGTGCATTACAAAGGGACCCACAGGAAGGGGAGATATCAGTCTGGTGATATTTAGGCATGAGGAGTATTGGGTTAGGAGTGAAAGTACAGGGATTGAGGAGGCATGGGGGTTGCCAAGAGAGAAGTTTATTTCTGGCATGGTATGGCAGTACTGTCTTGTGATCACTAAAATCCACACTTTTCCTCTTGGGCATACACTAGACCACATCTCCCAGCCTTCCTTGCAGTTAAGTAAGGACATTTGACTGAGTCCCGGCCAAAAGAATGTGATGGGAATAACGCACACCATTTCCAAAAATGTCCCACATGATCCTCCACTTCTTCCCCTCTTTCATTTGATGGCCCAAATCAGAGGATTCTGCTCTAGGGCCCTAGGAAAGGGGTTGACAGACTTTATTAAAGGGCAAGATAGTAAATAGTTTAGGCTTTGATGGCCAAGAACCAAAATCAAGGATATTATACATGCATTTTTAAAACTATTTAAAATATAATCATTTAAACAGGAAAAAAATAAGTTTTAGCTCATGGGCTGTACAAAAACAGGTAACAGGCTGATCTAGCCCACAGGCTATCATTTGCTGCTCCCTGCCAAGGTGATCTTGGAGATTCAAGATGGAAGGAGCCTGGGTCTCTCTGAATGACTGTGTGGACAAGAGCTTCTCTATCCACTGCTGACTGGACTTTACATAGGTGGGAAGTAAACTGTTATGCTGATCCCCTAAAACTTAGGTGTTGTTCATTATAGCAGTTAGTCAATCCTGACTGATAAAGAGATTGGGAGAAATTTAGAAGAGTAAAGTATGCACTGAAATGAGTTTTAATGTTTGCTTTATGCCAGGCACTGTACTAAGTGCTTTACATGCATTATCGCATTTCATTTATACAAAAATTAGAGGCAGTTACTAGTATCATCTGCATTTTACTGAGGAAGAAAATAGAGTGAATAAGTGAATTGTTCAAGTCATAAGGCTAAAAAGTGGTGGACTTGGACTCAAACTTAAGCTGCTCTGGCTCTGAAGCTTGTTCTCTTTAACATTCATGCTATACTGCCCCCCAGAAATGTAGGAAAATGTGCTGTGTAGGGCAGAATTTTGTTTATTTAATTATTTATCCAATCCTCCATAATTCATAATTTGTCTGGATCCAAGAATGACGTAAGTAAGTTTTTGTTATTTAGCAGAATGTAAACAAACTGACCCAAAGTTCTAATTAGAGAACTAATATATGGTTGTAAGCCCTGGGGAAAATGCCTCCCAGAATCTAGTTATTGCTAAAGTAAATACAAGAGATCTTTGAGCAGTAAAATTCCATGCAACGAAGTCCTGTAAACCTCTCTCAGATCCTTCTTTCTCTCATTCTTCCCACCGGTATAACAAATTTGGTCATCTGGTTTCAAAACCCAAAGCAATATGTTCTCAGGTGAGTGAGGTGCTACAAAAAATTGCCATGCTATCCCTTGAGGACCTTATAGGTGACAGATCATTAGTATAATGACTGCAAAAATACAAATGTGCACTTGCCTGCATTTAAACACTGTGGCAAATGGCTCCATGAGCATCAATAGCTCCCGAGGTGATCACTGTATTATCAGGGAAGGTATAATAATTGATGTTCATAATGAAACTTGATCATCTAGAAAATTTTAAAACATTTATAACTATTCTGGTGTTAGAAAAGTATGTATTTTATCAAATATTCCATCAAATAGTATCAATTTAAAACTAGGATTGTGCTTTTACAAAGACACTAATTGCCTGAAAAATTCATGTATAGGATACTTTTCACTCCTCCAAATGTGAAGAAGACAAGAAATTATCAGGAAGAATAGATATTTACTTGCTGGCCAACTCTGAAACTAAAATTTGATGAGTTGTCTTTATTGTCCAAGGAATATTACAAAAAGGTAAAATTTAGGAGGTGATGTATACAGAACAAAGCCTATACTCTTGCATTTTTAAAATGTAGTATATAAATTTCCCAGTCCAACAATCCTGATTATTCACTTTCCCAGAATTAATTTGGGCGTCAGCTATCCAGACACCTTGGAAAAATGTAGTCTTTGGAAAATTGCAGTAAGAAATTAGTTTTCAGGCTTGCATACACTAGATAATTGGTATATATGGAACCAACAAAGGATGAAAAATGTGAACGCGTCCTCACATAAAATGGTATTTCAGATTCCTCTGTTATGCTCAAATCCCTAGAACATATGTACCATATATCAACTGCCACACTGTCCCTTGGTTCGTAGTTACAATCCTAATGGGGAAGAGGAAGAATGGCCTAGTGGGTTTGCTTTAAACAACAGAGTTGTTTTTTGTTTGTTTGTTTCTTTGTTTTTGCGGTACGCGGGCCTCTCACTGTTGTGGTCTCTCCCGTTGCGCAGCACAGGCTCCGGAGGCACAGGCTCAGCGGCCATGGCTCACGGGCCCAGCCGCTCCGCGGCATGCGGGATCCTCCCGGACCGGGGCACGAACGCGCATCCCCTGCATCGGCAGGCGGACTCTTAACCACTGTGCCACCAGGGAAGCCCTAAAAAGAGTTTTTAAAAGCTGGAATTATTTAAAACACAACACTAACAACATTTATGGTAAAGAATACCTCTGAGTAGTATAAAGAGTCACGATAGTATAAATAAAAGCAACCAAGAGAAAATCCTGGGTAACTTTTTTCAACCAACATTAGACAAGTCACTGCTCCTCTTCAAGACTCAATGTCCTCCTCTATAAAAGGAATGGATTTGATATGAAAACCTCTCTGGTCCCTTCCAGCTCTGACGTGCTAAAAGTTGTCTATTGCTTCTTAAATGTCACTATTAGTCTTGATAACTCAGGAAGATGTACTCCTTGCTTATTAGCCTCCTAAAAATTGTGAGTTCTAAAATAAATCCAATATCTATTTTTTGATTTATTTGTGTGTCTTGGATTTCCACTCAGTTTCTATCAATTGAATCATTAAATCTTGGTAGTCTAAGAAAGCTGAAATATTATCCAGTTTCTATTTATTGAGATGAGTAGCTGAGGGTTTAGGAATTTGCTCAGGTTCACACCTAATGGCATAGTCAGGAGTAGAACCCAGGCTTCCTGACTCTAATTCCTTCACAGAACGTTCTCCAGTCTATGACACTGCCACCTTACAATATATTTGAGACAATGTCTACATTAAAATTACAGAAAATATCAAAAGTCTACAAGCTTCTGGAGTCAGTATTAGAAGCAGGGGAGCCAATTTATTTATGAAGAAGTAGAAGTTCTTTGAAAAAAATTAATAAAACATTGTTTAAAAGGTTAAGTGTCTGCAGGGATAAGGATCTGGTCTCCTTTGCCCATACAGAACTCAATGAAAACTGAGTCTTATGTGTAAATGTATTTTTGTTGAAGTTTTTCCATTGAGATTGAGGAAGGGCAAACTGATTTAGATAAAATGAGAACTGACCTCAGCTGACCCAAAACTTTTGCCCAAGGCACAAAACAAAGCCCCAATCAAACTCCAGTCTCAGTTCAGAGAAAGGGCAGCAAAGGGGAGGGCAAGTGAGGATGGTGACTGAGAAATAAAAACATTTGTCCGATTCTCCTCTTCCTGACCAGAATTCATGCTGCCAAATTGTCATAAGAAAGGCTGTTTATACAGACATCCCAGCCCAGCTAAAATAAAAGTAGGAGTCAACACATCAGATTTTTTTACTTGGTTCCCGAAGAATAATTTAGTGAAGCTTCTGAATTTCTGGCTTCTTAGATAAACAGATTTGTCCTACATCAAGAAGGTGTGTCTTGAGTGGAAAAGGTCTGTGCCTCTTTCCCAGGGAGTCAGGGCTTGAAAAAGTTATTTAGTATTCAAATGTACCAAAGATAAAATGCAGGAGTCACACAAAGCCAAGGCCAGCCATTGTGTGGACCATTGTGTAGACAGGCCTCTTAGGTCTGCTAAGATGGATACTGGAAGTAGATCAGCATCTATAAGACCATAGTGAGAACACAAACTTGATCCCAAGAACTAGGGACAAATCCTGATGCTCCCTAGTTCCTCACAGAAGCTCAAGAAACATGAAGATTAATCCATGATGGTGAATCTGTAAAAGGCTTTGAAGAATTTTTTTTTTTTTTGTATTTTAAGTTTTTGCCATGAAACTCTTAGGCTCTGTCGCAATCCTTACCTAGTGACAGCGGCAGGGATTGAAGACTGGGTTGAATGGACCAATGCTTTGATTTAATGTGTCATATACTGTGTTTCATATGGAATTCAGGTTACCATTTGAAGGGCAAAAATAAATGATTTGGGCCAAGCATGTTTAGGGGCAGCAGTCATCACACATTGACTTTAGTTAATCCACTTAAAATGCAATTTGCATTACCCCAAGGTGCATAGTGAACTGAAAGTGTAGCCCCAGCCAGGGTGAAGAAAAACAGAGACTAGGTCATGGAGACATTCAGTTCTCCCTTCCCACTGTGATGGCTGCTCTTCGTGGGTATGATTTGCATCTTGGGAGAGAAAAAGTAAACATCAAAAGGTCTGGCATAGGGAGAAAAGGAAATAGGTACTGCAGACATTGGGAATAGCTCTATTCCCCACTGGCCTCCATCCCATTACCTGCACAAACAATTGAGTTTGTTATACAATAATAATATCAATGGCTAATTTTATTATAATTAGTTGATTAAACATTTACAGTGAGTACAGTACTTACAGAAAGTCACAGAGAAAAGTTAATTCAGTTATAAATACGTGTTGAGCACTGATTTTGTTCCAGGAATTGTACAGGTAAAAGGTTGAGTAAGATTTGGTGCTGCTGTGGAGAAGTTTATGGTCTGCTGACCCCAGGAGATACAAATGGTAGTGAGGCCTGAACCTTGAGGGCAGCAGACTCGCTTTCTGCAGAAACATGGAATCCACAGGGAAGGCTGAAATTCACCCTGTGAACTTCACCCCTATAGCTTCGCAGGGGAAAGGGAACTACAGGAACAGGCAATATTTAAAGGGCGCCTACTAAGTTCCAGGCAGGAATTGAGCAAGTGAAGTGGGAAGGACTAACCTTTTTTGAGTTCTCTGTATTCACTGTCTCATTTAATCATTATAACAAACCTCAGAGGTAGTTATGGTTATAGCAAGTTTACTGCATCTTAAAGAGTTCAAAGTTTTTTTGTAAGTCCTCACAGCTCATTTTAATATATTAAGCAACATTTATTGTCTCCAGCAGCACTAAGGTGTTACATATATAGACTCAACCCCTTTAAGTAAATACCACTATAGGACCCATTTTGCAGAAAAGAAAGCTGAGGCATGGGGATGGGGGTTGAGTTAAGTGCTTTCCTAAGGTTACACAGCTGGTAGATAGGATATCTGGAATTGGAATCTAGATATAGTCTGGCTCCCAGCCCCATAACCAGTCATTGCAAGCCTGAGATGCCAATCTTAGATCAGAATCTGCTGATTCCAAAACCTATTCTTTTCTACACAGCACATTTGTGTCTCTGCAAAAGATATACTTAATTAATTATAGTAATTTCAGTTTAAAATGAAAAATAACTTTTTAACAAAAGAGGGAATGTACTGTAAATAGTGAGCCCCCTGCCATGGAATGTGTTGAGTCAGAGGCTAGATAACCAAATACGCAGTGGAAGGAAGCTAAGCATTATAACAGGGGGTTGGGAGATTAAGCTAAATGATTCTAAAATTATTTGAAATCCATGAGTCCACAATAGAATAACATAGGTAGGCCTTAATGAGTCAGAATTTCAATTATTTTTCCAAGTGATTTTCCATCAACCAACTTGGAATCTTTGTAATTTCAAAATAACACCCTAAAACAATGCGAAAATTCTTTCTGAAACACTTATAAATAGTACTTATTTCTATAACAAGTTTCATATCAGGACTGGGCTCATGGGAAAACAAGAGACCTCTGTTCTGAACTTGAAAGCTTCTACCTCTTTCCCTCACCCACTAAGTTCTCGTGTCTGAATATGATCGTCACTACTGCTTCCTACCCACTGGCCATGTCCTTGATCTTTCTTCCTAATAGAATTCTTATTTTGCTCAAGGATCACCAAAGCTATAAGAGACTAAATCTTCAGTGGTTTAAGTCAAATATGGTAACTCCATTGCTCTTGGAAAGTTATTAGTTTAAGCGCAAGCATGTGACACAATTTTGGCTAAAGAGATGTCAAGGGAAATCTGTTGGTGAGGATCTGGGAAGGTTTTTCTCACACCTAAAAAGGAATACAAGTTTAGTAGTTTCATTTTCTGCCTCTGGATGTTGTTGCCTACAATAAAAGAGCCATCTGTTATCACCAGGGGAGCCAGCCTAAAAGATCAAACCAAATTTATGTAAATGACAGAGTAGAAAGATGGATGGATACTGGTTCCTCAATGACATCACTGAACTTTTGAATTAACCAGCTTTGAAACTCTTCTATTTCTGGATTTTGCTTTAAGAGAGAGAATAAATACATTGTTGTTTACTTGTTTATGCCATTTGTCTTTTTTTTTTAACTTGGAGCTGAAAGCATCCTAAATGATAAATTAAACTAACACATTTTTTCATAAGGTTTAAAGCATCACATCTCTATGAATCCCATTATTGAATCCCATCATAGAATTATTTCTCTGAGGAGACTATGAAATAAAAAATTAATAACAGTAAAAAAATGATTAAAGATGATAAAATCATCATCATCATCATTATTAAGCATCAGGAAAAGCATAGGTTTTGAAATAAAATAGATCTAAGTTTAAAATCCAGCTTTTCATCTTGCCACCTTGGTGATCTTGGAAAAAAATATTTAACCACTCCGATATTGACACTTCTTATTTTAAAGGGAAGTGATATAACAGTATTTTGCAAAGGTGCTGTATGAAATGTGATGGTATACATAAAGCACTTGAAACCAATAATTGGTAGTTCTGTCTATTGGTCTCAATTTCCTCACCTATAAAATTGGTATAATAAAACAGCTCATATCGTATATGTGAGG
Organism: Lipotes vexillifer; assembly: GCF_000442215.2. NCBI lineage: Eukaryota > Metazoa > Chordata > Mammalia > Artiodactyla > Lipotidae > Lipotes > Lipotes vexillifer. The sequence goes on from NW_006785816.1 coordinate 2,754,201, forward strand.
GATCAGGAGACAATGAATGTACATAATCAACACTTTATACACAATTAGAGTAAACTTTGGGGGATGGAGAATTGTATGATCAAACTTACAGGGAATGAATTGAGGGCATTGCTATCTGTTGAGGGATTTGGGAGACACAATGGAGCTTTAAATGGTAGGAGAGGTACACCACAGGAGGGGCAGAGGGCCCCCAAAACATTTACCTTCTTCAGTGTTTGACCAGGGGCTAGCTCTCCTTAGAACTAGAAAACAGGAAGTAAAATTCATGTTATAGACCCCTAGAGCTATCAAAACTAATAGTCCAGGTAGACTATCAAAAGAGCATTTCTTTAGTAGATCTTTGGCTCTTTCTTAGTGGTTCTCCTCTCTGTCAGTCTCTGCTTCTCTCTGTCCCTCTGCCTGTCTCTCTTTCTCTGTCTCTCTCTCCATCTTCCTCTCTCACATTAAATGCCTCTCCACTCTCTGCTCTTAGACAATCGGAGACTTTTAAGAGTTCTGAAGAGCTTCTTCAAAGGTATACCACTAAAAAATAAATAAATAAATAAAGTTGATTAACTTAACTTTGATCTCAAACCAGATCCAAGCAGGCTTTTCTTCAAAGAATGCTGGCATTTGTGATCCTACTGCACTGGTCAGGAAGTACACTGGCCTAGGCATCCTAGTTTCAGCTTAAGCTGTTGATTTGCAGTGGCTTTGAGCAGTCCACTTTGATTACCACAGTCATCATTTCCTTGCTTACAAAACAAGAGAGATTGCGTTAAGTTCCTTCTCTGAGGTCAGAATCACCCCTTGTCCCTCCTTGTGACCTTTTGATCACATGAGTCTTTTGAATCTCTCTCTATAACAATGTAAATCTCTCTGTTTGGCTACCATACTGTATAAACATCTCCCTGTGCATATTTCTGCCACACCTGGATGACCTAGCAGATCACATAAATAATTTCCTCTTCATCTTTAGTATACAGTTAAACTATGTTTCTTGGTCACCCTGCAGACGTGGAGTCATATGAGTTCTGATCACTGTAATGTATAGCAAATTGACATAACACTCTAGGAGTGACCATAAAAACAATTCTCCACCCTCCCTGTCTCTTTCCTCATTTGTTGGTGGTGCTGAAAGATCCAGGGGCAGACTCGGAGGTCCTGGAAGGTGGTGGAGCCACGTGAAAGAAGCAGTCAGTCCCAGCTCTCTACCCCCTATTCATCACCCAGCTCTGCCACCTCTCACTGGATTACAATGTAAGAAAGAAATAAACTTTTGTGTTGTTAAAGCACTGAAATTAGGGGGTAATCTGGTATATCATTTAACTCACTCTGACTGTACAACCCAGCTATAAAAACTCTTTAGACACCAAGTATATCTTAGCTTCCTTTAAGAAATAAGGCAGGGGTGTGGAGTCAAGATGGTGGTGTGGGAAGACACAGAGTTAGCGTCTCCCCACAACTAGGGCACCTGCCGGCTGCTGGTGGGGGACTCTGACGCCCAAGGAGACAGGAGGAACCCCAAAGTGAACCAGTAGGACACAGAAGGACTGAGGGGGGAGGAGAGGTGGAGGCCAGAAAGGATCGGGGCCCCTGAGGCTGGGGAGATCAGGAGATGCAGGCGGGAGGGGCCCTCCAGGAGGAGCTGGAGAGGAGCAGAGGGCGATTGCCCCGCCCACTCGGGCCTGGGGAGCCTGCTGAGCTCCCAGGCCAATCCCCTGCCCTCCAAAGCCCCCATCCAGGCCGCATACGTCCTTGGGGGCATAGGAGGGAGACCAGGGAGATCAGGAGAGGCAGGTGGGAGGGGCCCTCCCTGACAAGAGGAGCAGGAGAGGAGAGGAGGGCTTGACTCAGCCACTCAAGCCCAGGAAGCCTACTGGGCTCCCAGGTGAGGTACCCTGCCCTCTGAGACCAGGGGTGAGGGGCACTCCTGGGTCCCTCTCTTCCATGAGCCTAAGCGCCACCTCCACAGCACCCAGGGCCTTTTCCAACCCTGTGGGTCCTAAGCATTAATCCCGTCCACCACCCAAACCTCACCCTTGCATAGGCCCCACCCTCCACAGCCAAGGCTTTTACCCCCAGCCTTTTTTTTTCCTTTTCCCTCCTCCTCTTTTTAATGTTGTGGTACTGATGTATCTTCCAGTTGTTGATTCATCTATATTTTTATTTTTATATTCTTCCTAACATATCTGTTAGTTTCCTAGTCTAATATTATTTTTTATATTGTTATTGCTTTTTTTTTTTGCCACCCCACTCAGCTTGTGGGATCTTGGTTCATGAGCCTGGGATTGGGCCAAAGCTCCTGCGGTGGGAGCTCTGAGTCCCAACCACTGGCCTAACAGAGAACCTCGTACACCAGGGAATATTCATTGGAGTGAGGTCTCACAGAGTTCCTCATCTCAGCACCAAAACCCAGCTTTACCCAATAGCTTACAAACTCCAGTGTTCGAAGCCTCAGTCCAAACAACCAGTAAGACAGGAACACAATCCCACTCATTAAAAAAAAAATGAGACTGCAAAAAATATGTCACAGATGAAGGAGAAAGGTAAAAACCTACAAGACCAAATAAATGAAGAGGAGGAAGGAGGAGCTTCAAGATGGCGAAAGAGTAAGATGCGGAGATCACCTTCCTCCCCACAGTTACATCAGAAATACATCTACACGTGGAACAACTCCTACAGAGCACCTACTGAACGCTGGCAGAAGACCTCAGACCTCCCAAAAGGCAAGAAACTCCCCACGTACCTGGGTAGGGCATAAGAAAAAAGAATAAACAGAGACAAAAGAATAGGGACGGGACCTGCACAAGTGGGAGGGAGCTGTGAAGAAGGAAAGGTTTCCACACACTAGGAAGCCCCTTTGCGGCTGGAGACTGCAGGTGGTGGAGGGGGGAGCTTTGGAGCCACGGAGGAGAGCACAGCAACAGGGGTGCGGAGGGAAAAGCGGGGAGATTCCCGCACAGAGGATCAGTGCCGACCAGCACTCACCAGCCCGAGAGTCTTGTCTGCTCACCCGCCGGGGTGGGCGGGGGGCTGGGAGCTGAGGCTCGGGCTTTGGAGTTCGGATCCCAGGGAGAGGACTGGGGTTGGTGGCGTGAACACAGCCTGAAGGCGACTAGTGCACCACAGCCATCCAGGAGGGGGTCTGGGAAAAAGTCTGGACCTGACGAAGAGACAAGAGACTTTTTCTTGCCTTTTTGTTTCCTGGTGCGTGAGGAGAGGGGATTAAGAGCGCCGCTTAAAGGAGTTCCAGAGACTGGCGTGAGCCGCGGCTATCAGCGTGGACCCCAGAGACAGGCATGAGATGTTAAGGCTGCTGCTGCAGCCACCAGAAGCCTGTGTGCAAGCACAGGTCACTATCCACACCTCCCCTCATGGGGGCCTGTGCAGCCCGTCACTGCCAGGGTCCCATGATCCAGGGGCAACTTCCCCAGGAAAACACATAGCACACCTCAGGATGTTGCAATGTCATGCCGGCCTCAGCAGCCACAGGCTCACCGTGCATCCATACCCCTCCCTCCCCCCAGCCTGAGCGAGTCAGAGCCCCCCAATAAGCTGCTTCTTTAACCTCATCCTTTCTGAGCAAAGAATAGACACCCTCAGGCGACCTACATGCAGAAGCGGGGCCAAATCCAAAGCTGAACCCCGGGAGCTGTGCGAACAAAGAAGAGAAAGGCAAATGTCTCCCAGCAGCTTAAGGAACAGTGGATTAAATCTCCACAATCAACTTGATGTACCCTGCATCTGTGGAATACCTGAATAGACAACGAATCATCCCAAATTGAGGAGGTGGACTTTGGGAGCAATGATATATTTTTTTTTTCCCTTTTTCTCTTTTTGTGAGTGTGTATGTGTATGCTTCTGTGTGTGATTTTGTCTGTATAGCTTTGCTTTTACCATTTGTCCTAGGGTTCTGTGTGTCCTTTTTTTTTTTTCCATTACTTAAAAAAATTTTTTTCTTAATAATTATTTTTTATTTTAATAACTTCATTTTTATTTTTTTTACTTTATTTTATTTTATCTTCTTCTTTCTTTCTTTTTTCCTCCCTTTTATTCTGAGCCATGTGGAGTACAGGCTCTTGGTGCTCCAGCCAGGTGTCAGGGCTATGCCACTGAGGTGGGAGAGCCAAGTTCAGGACACTGGTCCACAACAGAACTCCCAGCTCCACGTAATATCAAACAGTGGAAATCTCCCAGAGACCTCCATCTCAACGGCAAGACCCAGCTCCACTCAACGACCAGCAAGCTACAGTGCTGGACACCCTAGGCCAAACAACTAGCAAGACAGGAACACAACCTCACCCATTAGCACAGAGGCTGCATAAAATCATGACAAGGCAACAGACACCCCAAAGCACACCACCTGACGTGGACCTGACCACCAGAAAGACAAAATCCAGCCTCATCCACCAGAACACAGGTACTACTCCCCTCCACCAGGAAGCCTACACAACACACTGAACCAACCTTAGCCACTGGGTAGAGACACCAAAAACAAAGGAAATTACGAACCTGCAGCCTGTGAAAAAGAGACCCCAAACACAGTAAGTTAAGCAAAATGAGAAGACAAAGAAACACACAGCAGATGAAGGAGCAAGGGAACAACCCACCAGAACTAACAAATGAAGAGGAAATAGGCAGTCTACCTGAAAAAGAATTCAGAATAATGATAGTAAAGATGATTCAAAATCTTGGAAATAGAATGGAGAAAATACAAGAAACGTTCAACAAGGACCTAGAAGAACTAAAGAGCAAACAAAGCATAAAGAACAACACAATAAATGAAATTTAAAATTCTCTAGAAGGAATCAATAGCAGAATAACTGAGGCAGAAGAACAAATAAGTGACCTGGAAGATAAAATAGTGGAAATAACTACTGCAGAGCAGAATAAAGAAAAAAGAATGAAAAGAATTGAAGACAGTCTCAGAGACCTCTGGGAAAACATTAAATGCACCAACATTCGAATTGTAGGGGTCCCAGAAGAAGAAGAAAAAAAGAAAGAGACTGAGAAAATATTTGAAGAGATTATAGTTGAAAACTTCCCTAATATGGGAAAGGAAATAGTTAATCAAGTCCAGGAAGCACAGAGTCCCATACAGGATAAATCCAAGGAGAAACACAAGACACATATTAGTCAAACAACCAAAAATTAAATACAAAGAACAAATATTAAAAGACGCAAGGGAAAAGCAACAAATAACACATAAGGGAATCACCATAAGGTTAACAGCGTATCTTTCAGAAGAAACTCTGCAAGCCAGAAGGGAGTGGCAAGACATATTTAAAGTGATGAAAGGGAAATAACTACAACCAAGAATACTCTACCCAGCAATGATGTCATCCAGATTTGACAGAGAAATTAAAACTTTTACAGATGAGCAAAAGCTAAGAGAATTCAGTACCACAAAACCAGCTATAAAACAAATGCTAAAGGAAATTCTCTAAGCAGGAAACACAAGAGAAAGAAAATACCTCCAATAATAAACCCCAAACAATTAAGAAAATGATAATAGGAACATACATATCGATAATTACCTTAAATGTAAATGGATTAAATGTTCCAACCAAAAGACATAGATGGGCTGAATGGATACAAAAACAAGACCCATATATATGCTGTCTACAAGAGACCCACTTCAGACCTAGGGACACATACAGACTGAAAGTGAGAGGATGGAAAAAGATATTCCATGCAAATGGAAATCAAAAGAAAGCTGGTGTAGCAATTCTCATATCAGACAAAATAGACTTTAAAACAGACTATTACAAGAGACAAAAAGGGACACTACATAATGATCAAGGGATCAATCCAAGAAGAAGATATAACAATTATAAATATTTATGCACCCAACATAGGAGCACCTCAATACATAAGGCAAATACTAACAGCCATAAAAGGGGAAATCCACAGTAACACAATCATAGTAGGGGACTTTAACACCCCACTTTCACTAATGGACAGATCATCCAAAATGAAAATAAATAAGGAAACACAAGCTTTAAATGATACAATAAACAAGATGGACTTAATTGATATTTATAGGACATTCCATCCAAGAATAACAGAATACACTGTCTTCTCAAGTGCTCATGGAATATTCTCCAGGATAGATCATATTTTGGGTCACAAATCAAACCTTGGTAAATTTAAGAATATTGAAATCATTATCAAGTATCATTTCTGACCACAGCGCTATGGGACTAGATATCAATTACAGGAAAAAATCTGTAAGAAATACAAACACATGGAGGCTAAACACCACACTACTTAATAACCAAGAGATCACTGAAGAAATCAAAGAGGAAATTTAAAAATACATAGAAACAAATGACAATGAAAAAAGGATGACCCAAAACCTATGGGATGCAGCAAAAGCAGTTCTAAGAGGAAAGTTTATAGCAATACAATCCTACCTTAAGGAACAAGAAACATCTCAAATAAACAACCTAACCTTACACCTAAAGCAATTAGAGAAAGAAGAACAAAAAAACCCCAAATTTAGCAGAAAGAAAGAAATCTTAAAGATCAGATCAGAAATAAATGAAAAAGAAATGAAGGAAACAATAGCAAAGATCAATAAAAGTAAAAGCTGGTTCTTTGAGAAGATAAACAAAATTGATAAACCATTAGCCAGACTTACCAAGAAAAATAGGGGCAAGACTCAAATCAATAGAATTAGACATGAAAAAGGAGAAATAACAACTGACACTGCAGAAATACAAAGGATTATGAGAGATTACTGCAAGTAACTATATGCCAATAAAATGGACAAGCTGGAAGAAATGGACAAATTCTTAGAAGTGCACAACCTTCCAAGACTGAACCAGGAAGAAATAGAGAATATAAGCAGACCAATCACAAGCACTGAAATTCAAACTGTGATTAAAAAATCTTCCAACAAACAAAAGCCCAGGACCAGATGGCTTCAGAGGCGAATTCTATCAAACATTTAGAGAAGAGCTAACACCTATTGTTCTCAAACTCTTCCCAAAAATAGCAGAGTGAGGAACACTCCCAAAGTCATTCTATGAGGCCACCATTACCCTGATACCAAAACCGGAAAAAGATATCACAATAAAAGAAAATTATAAACCAATATCACTGATGAACATAGATGCAAAAATCCTGAACAAAATACAGGCAAACAGAATCCAACAGCACATAAAAATGATCATAAACCATGATCAAGTGGAATTTATCTCAGGGATGCAAGGATTCTTCAATATACACAAATCAGTCAATGTGATATACCACACTAAAAAATTAAGGAATAAAAACCATATGATCATCTCAACAGATGCAGAAAACTTTTGCCAAAATTCAACACCCATTTATGATTAAAAACTCTGCAGAAAATGGGCATACTTCTTAGAGGAAGCCTACTTCAACATAATAAAGGCCATATATGATGAAACCACAGCAAGCATCATTCTCAATGGTGAAAAACTGAAAGCATTTCCACTACGTTCAGGAAAAAGACAAGATTGTCCACCCTCGCCACTATTATTCAACATAGTTTTGGAAGTCCTAGCTACAGTAATCCAAGAAGAAAAAGAAATAAAAGGAATACAAATTGGAAAAGAAGTAAAACTGTCACTGTTTGCTGATGACATGATACTATATATAGAAAGTCCTAAATATGTCACCAGAAAACTACTAGATCTAATCAATGAATTTGGTAAAGTTGCAGGATACAAAATTAATGCACAGAAATCTCTGGCATTCCTATACACCAACAATGAAAAATCAGAAAGAGAAATTAAGGAAACACTCCCATTTACCATTGCAACAAAAAGAATAAAATACCTAGGAATGAACCTGACTAAGGAGGTGAAAGACTTGTACTCAGAAAACTATAAAACAGTGATGAAAGAAATCAAAGATGACATAAAGAGATGGAGAAATATACCATGTTCTTGGATTGGAAGAATCAATATTGTGGAAATGACTATACTACCCAATGCAATCTACAGATTCAATGCAATCCCTATCAAACTACCCATGGCATTCTTCACAGAATTAGAACAAAAAAATTTACAGTTTGTATGGAAACACAAAAGACCCCGAATAGCCAAAGCAATCTTGAGAGAGATAAATGGAGTTGGAGGATTCAGGCTCCCTGACCTCAAACTATGCCACAAAGCTACAGTAATCAAGACAGTATGGTACTGTCACAAAAACAGAAATATAGAGCAATGGTGCATGATAGAATGCCCAGAGATAAACCCACACACATATGGTCACCTAATTTATGACAAAGGAGGCAAGAACATACAATGGAGAAAAGACAGCCTCTTCAATAAGTGGTAATGGGAAAACTGGACAGCTACATGTAAAAGAATGAAATTAGAACAATCCCTAACACCATACACAAAAATAAACTCCAAATGGATTAAAGACTTAAATGTAAGACCAGACACTATAAAACTCTTAGAGGAAAACATAAGAAAAACACTCTTTGACATAAACCACAACAAGATTTTTTTGACCCACCTCCTAGAGAAATGGAAATAAAAACAAAAATAAACCAATGGGACCTAATGAAACTTAAAAGCTTTTGCACAGCAAAGGAAACCATAAACAAGACAAAAAGACAACCCTCAGAATGGGAGAAAATATTTGCTAATAAAACAACAGACAAAGCATTAATCTCCAAAATATACAAACAGCTCATGGAGCTCAATATCAAAAAAACCAAACAATCCATTTAAAAACGGGGTGGAAGACCTAGATAGACATTTCACCAAGGAAGACATACAGATGGCCAAGAGGCACATGAAAAGATGCTCAACATCACTAATCATTAGAGAAATGCAAATCAAAATGACAATGAGGTATCACCTAACACCTGTCAGAATGGCCATTATCAAAAAATCTAGAAAAACTAAATGCTGGAAAGAGCGTGGTGAAAAGGGAAAGCTCTTGCACTGTTGGTGGGAATGTAAATTGATACAACCACTATGGAAAACAGTATGGAGATTACTTAAAAACCTAAAAATAGAACTACTATATGACTCAATAGTCCCACTACTGGGCATATACCCTGAAAAAAATCATAATTCAAAAAGAGACATGTACCACAATGTTCATTGCAGCACTATTTACAATAGCCAGGACATGAAACAAGCTAAATGTCCATTGACAGTTGAATGGATAAATTGTGGCACATATATACAATGGAATATTACTCAGCCATAAAAAGAAATGAAACTGATATTTGTAGTAAAGTGGATGGACCTAGAATCTGTCATACAGAGTGAAGTAAGTCAGAAAGAGTAAAACAAATACCGTATGCTAAGGCATATATATGGAATCTAAAAAAAAAAAAAAAAATTGGTACTGATGAACCTAGTTGCAAGGCAGGAATAAATAGGTAGACGTAGAAAATGGAATTGTGGACATGGGGTGGAGGGTAAAGCTGGGGCAAAGTGAGAGTAGCATCGACATACATATACTACCAAATGTAAAATAGTTAGCTGGTGGGAAGCAGCAGCATAGAACAGGGAGATCTGCTCTGGGCTTTGCGATGACCTAGAGGGGTGGGATAGAGAGGATGGAAAGGAGGCTCAAGAGGGAGGGGATACGGGGACATGTGTGTGCATATGGCTGATTCACTTTGTTGTGCAACAGAAAACAACACAGTATTCTGAAGCAATTATACTCCAATAAAGATCTATTAAAAAAATAAAAATAAATTTTAAATGTCTCTTTTAAAAAAAAAAAAGAAAGAAAGAAAGTAAGCAGGGACTTCCCTGGTGGCCCAGTGGTTAAGACTCCATGTTTCCAATGGTCCCTGGTCAGGGAACTAATTTTCCACACGTGGTCAAAAAAAAAAAAGGAGGAAAGAAAGAAAGCAGATTACAGGCCCAGTTAGATTATTTGGGTTCCCCCAAATGGTCACAACATATTATTTAAAGAAATAAAAACAAAAAGGAGAAAAGTAAAGACAAGCTTTCTTTTTTTTCTTCTTCTTTTTTTTTTTTTTTTTTCCTTGCGTTATGCGGGCCTCTCACTGTTGTGGCCTCTCCCATTTGCGGAGCACAGGCTCCGGACGCACAGGCTCAGCGGCCATGGCTCACGGGCCCAGCCGCTCCGCGGCATGTGGGATCCTCCCGAAACGGGGCACGAACCCGCGTCTCCTGCATCGGCAGGCGGACTCTCAAGCACTGCGCCACCAGGGAAGCCCAAGACAAGCTTTCTTGAGTAAAAAGTAACTATTCCTTTTTAATGCCAATGTTTTCTCTGCAATTAACAGTGCATACAATCTGGGAGCATGAAAACAAGGACTAGAAGGCCATATTGTCTCTGCCAGTAACCACTAACTCAAATAACTTCAGTGAGAATACTAAGAATATCGAGTGTCCTATGGATCTGAGAGTTGGAATGGTTCTTAGAGGATTTTCCATCCAGGTCCATCGTGATTCAGCTGAAGTTGCTGAGGACCAGAGATGTTCAAGTCATCCAACAAGCTAGTGGAAGAACTGAGGCTACTTTTCTGACCCTAGTGCTCTTTCATTTGCATCAAAAATTTTATAGGCTATAATTAATTTTGAAAATATTAAGAGAAAACATGCTACCTGGATATTGGTTGGAACTGAGAAGGTTAAGCAAGGAAATAAAGCAACATCAGCTGTCCACCACTATGAATTACACCATAGAGCAACTCCAGAAGCATGGGGATGTTTTTGGATGTGAAAGTAAGATCAAGAATGCTAAATGTGTCTTAAACCTAAGGAGATCATTTGTCATTGGCCTTCTCATGCTAAAACACCAAACTGAAAAGAGAAATTGTATTCTATTTTTTTTAAAGTACACAAACGCACAACCACTTGTAGAGGATGCATGCATGTGACAATGTATGCCAGACACGTGAACTAACACGTGATTAGACATGTGAACGCACCTTCGCTTTTTTTTTTTTAAATAAATTTATTTATTTTTGGCTGTGTTAGGTCTTCGTTTCTGTGCGAGGGCTTTCTCTAGTTGCGGCGAGTGGGGGCCACTCTTCATCGCGGTGTGTGGGCCTCTCACTATCGCGGCCTCTCCCGTTGCGGAGCACAGGCTCCAGACGCGCAGGCTCAGTAGCTATGGCTTACAAGCCCAGTTGCTCCGCGGCATGTGGGATCTTCTCAGACCAGGGCTCAAACCCATGTCCCTTGCATTGGCAGGCAGATAGATTCTCAACCACTGCACCACCAGGGAAGCTCGAGAAATTGTATTCTAAAACCAAGTGATAATTTGAGAATATAGGTGGTGTTACACTGGGTCAACACTACTTTGTTCAGAAAGCATGAAGACAACTGAATTCCACACTGGTCAAAAGCATCACATTCATTTGTGTTCCCTCTAATCTTAAGTATCTTCCTGTAGGAATGTTTTAAAATTCAGAACAAGGAGAGTGGGGGAAAGTTAGACACAGAGAAAGTAATTATATATTTATGGCACTGTGAGACCATAATAAAAATTTAATGAGTACAGATTATGTGCTGCATTTATCCATTCATTTAACAAATATTACAAATTGCCTATTACGAACCAGGCACGTACTGGTCTATGCACTAGGAATACAGAGATAAATAAATATATTCACTGCCCTTTCATTTCTCAGAAGTCAGGGAGCCAGAAAACTAAGATAAAATAAGATGGGTGTCACTGGCGCTCATAGGGGAACTCCAACCATGTCTAGCTATATTAGCTAAGGATTCTAGAGGACCATTTGAGGCTTTCACTAGTTTTCAAAAGATAGGCAATATTAATCAAGTAAATAAGGAGAAAGGTATTCCTTGTAGAAAAAAATAGTCCATGTCAAAGCTCCAGAGCATGATATGATCAGGAAACTATAACAAATTTATTCTTTTTCAAGTATATATTTTTGGTGAATATTTGGGGAAAGGTATAGGTATGTGCCATTATCCAGTTACTTGACTCTGACAAAAATCTAACCCAAAGCCATTTAAGGAAAGACAAGAATTTATTCATTCATATAAGTGAAAAATCCAAGGATATATTTTCAAGAATGGTGAGATTTAGAAAGTCAGTGTCATCAGACTCATTGTCTGTCTCCCCATCTCTTAGGGCTTTTTTCCGTGTTATTGGCCCATTTTCCAGCAGGCTGTCTATTTAAGGAGACTGGCAGCCTCAGCTTTAAGTCATCCATACAGATAACAATCCTAACAAAAGGAAAAACAAAAAAAAAGTTTTTATCCCAATAGTTCTAGCATGTCTTGAAATTTCATCTCATTAGCCTGGCTTGGCTCATATGTGCATTCCTGAATCACTGCCCTGGTAGCATAAAGCTTGGTTCTAACACTCTGGCTGCCCCCTCCAATTCTTCATATTCATCTCTGAATCTCAGCCTAGCCTATATTGAAGCTATCATTAGTTTTGCCTTAGAGTATAGAATTAAAACCCATCAGACCCATTAAAAAAAAATAAAATTGGAGTCCTTCCTGGCACCGTACACAAAAAATTAAACCAAAATTGAACATAGATCTAAATGCTAAAACTAAAAAACTCTTAGAAGAAAATATAGGAGTAAACCTTTCTGACCTTAGCAAAACCTTCTTAGATATGATACCAAAAGCAAAAATGACAGAAGAAATTATAGGTAGATTTGATTTCATCAAAAATTAAAATAGGGCTTCCCTGGTGGCACAGTGGTTGACAGTCCGCCTGCTGATGCAGGGGACACGGGTTCGTGTCCCGGTCCGGGAAGATCCCACATGCCGTGGAGCGGCTAGGCCCGTGAGCCATGGCCACTGAGCCTGTGCCTCTGGAGCCTGTGCTCCGCAATGGGAGAGGCCAAAACAGTGAGAGGCCTCCGTACCGCAAAAAAAAAAAAAAAAATCAAACTAGATTTAAAATATATCACATGGACTTTTTATTTCCCCTTTATCTGAATTTATATTCAACAGTGAGAGGCCTCCGTACCGCAAAAAAAAAAAAAAAATTTAAAAAAAAAATTAAAATATTAAAATATTTTGCTACAAAAGATACCATCAAGAAAATGAACGACAGCCATAGAATGGGAAAAATATTTGAAAATTATGTATATAACTGATAAATGACCTTTAGTCAAAATATATTTAAAAAACTCTTACCACTCATTGGTAAAAGATAAATAACCCAGTTAAAACATGCCCAATGGATCTGAATAGACATTTCTCCAGAGGAGATTTACATATGACCAATAAGCTCATGAAAAGATGCTTAACGTGATTAGCCATTAAGGAAATGCTAACCAAAATCATAAGATACCACTTCACATTCTCTAGAATGACTATGACAAACAAGAACAAGTATTGGTGAGAATATGTAGAAATTGGAACCCTTGTGCATAGTATGAATGTACAATGCTGCAGCCACTTTGGAAAACAGTTTGAGGGGTCTTAAAAAGTTACAGTTATCATACTATCTAGAGAGTCCACTTATAGGTATACACCCCAAATAATTTAAAACAGATACTCAAACAAATACATGTACACTCATGTTCATAGCAGCAATATTCACAATAGCCAAAAGGTGGAAACAACCTGAATGTTCATTAATGGATGAACGGATAAATAAAAAGTGGTATATCCATACAAAGAATAAGTATTTGACAATAAAAAGGAATGAATACTGATCATGCTACAACATAGATGAACTTTGAAAACATTATGCTAAGTGAAAGAAGCCAGTCACAAATGCCCACATATTGTATGATTCCGTTTATATGAAATGTCCATAATAGGCAAATCTATAGAGACAGAAAGTAGGGTTGGTGGTTGCCAGGACTGGGAGGAGGATGGAATGAGGAAAAACTGCTAAAGAGTGCTGAGTTTCTTTTAGGGAATGAAAATATTATAAAATTAGATTGTAGTGGTGGTTGCACAACTCTGTCAATATATTAGAACCATTGAATTATATGATTTAAATGAGTGAATTGTATGGTATGTAACTTATGTCTCAATAAAACTGTTTATAGAAACGCATCATTGGCAAGAGACTTGAGTAGACATTTCTCCAAAGAAGATATACAAATGGCCAACAAGCACAAGAGAAAATGTTTAACATCAGCCATTAAGGAAATGCAAATCAGAACTACGAGACACTACTTCACATCCACTGGGAAAGCTATAATAATAATTTTAAAGAAGAAAATAATAAGTGTTGACAATAATGTGAAGAAATCGGAGAACTTGTACATTGCTGGTAGGAATACAAAATGATGTAGCCATTGGGGAAAATAGTTTAGAAGTTCCTCAGAAAGTTAAACATGGAATAACCATGTGACCAGAAATCTCACTCCTAGGTATGTTCTCAAGAGAAATGAAAAGATATGTCCAAACAGAAACTTGTATACAAATGTTTATAGCAGCATTATTCATAACAGCCAAATGGTGGAAAAACCCAAATGCCTATCAAGAGATGACTGGATAAACAAATTGTGACATATACATGCAATAGAATATTATTCAGCCATAAAAGGAAATGAAGTATTGAAACATGCTACAAATTGGATGAAAACATCATGCTAAGTGAAAGAAGCCAGATACAAAGTTCACATATTGTAACAATTTCTTTTATATGAAATAAATACACAGCATAGGCAAATCCATGGAGACTACAGGCAGATTAGTGGAGGGGGAATGGGGAGTGATTACTTAATGGATACAGGGCATACTTCTGGGGTGATGAAAAAATTTTGGAACTAGAGAGAAATTGTGGTTGTACAACACCGTGAATGCACTAAATGCTCCTGAATTGTGCACTTTAAAATATGTCGTTACGTAAGGTAGATAGCCAGTGGGAAGCAGCCGCATGGCACAGGGAAACCGGCTCGGTTCTTTGTGGCTGTCTGGAGGGGTGGGATAGGGAGGGTGGGAGGGAGGGAGACAAAGAGGGAAGAGATATGGGAACATATATATATGTATAACTGACTCACTCTGTTATAAAGCAGAAACTAACACACCATTGTAAAGCAATTATACCCCAATAAAGATGTTAAAAAAAATAAAAAAATAAAAAAAAATAAAAAGACTTACCATAAAAAAAAAAAAAGTCAATGAGAGGGCAATGCTGGGAACTCTGAGGGTGCAGAAGGGGCTGACGGGTGGTTATAACTGACTCACTCTGTTATAAAGCAGAAACTAACACACCATTGTAAAGCAATTATACCCCAATAAAGATGTTAAAAAAAATAAAAAAATAAAAAAAAAATAAAATATGTCGTTAATCTTACGTTATGTGAAATTCATCTCAATTTTTAAAAAACACATCAGACTCAAAGCATAACATAAATCTAATATTTTCCTTCAGAGATCTCCCCATAAATAGCAAGACAAGAATCCCAAGTACTTATTTTGGCATTCAAAGCCCTTTACAACTTGTCCTAAACTTATATCCAATCTCTCCCACCCCCACTTTCCATCACTTCCCCCAAGTCTTCTACACTCCAGTCACACTGAATGATAGCTCAGTATTGCCCAGACATGTGGTTTTTTCATAACTCTGCTTTGAAATGTTCTTTCATAAATGATTACATATGCTGTTCTTCCCAGCTACACTATGAGCATCTCAAAGGTAGAGACAGCATCTGGTTCATCTTTGCATTTCCAGATCTCACCCTGGGTCTGGTCTTTTGTGCGCACTTAATGAATGTTTGTTGAATTGAATTGAATGTGCTTGGAAACCCTGTGGGAGAACCTCCAGAATCCTTCAGGGACTGTAAATGTTCAGTGAATAGGTGAAATGAGGCAGTTCCTTAGAATTAGAAATTAACCTATTTTTTTAAGAAAACATTAGGATGGATACACTGTCTCCATTTGCCTTTGGGAAAATACCAGAAAAAAAGAATGCTGAAATGCCGTGAATACTCTAAAGGTTTATGTCATTTTAAATTCGGCATTGAGAGGAAAAAAGGGAAGTAAAGTAGGTGGTATAATAGAAATTTTTACAATTTGGCCTTGGAGGAAATGACAAGAGCTGAATCAAACACCCCTGGGCTTTCCATGGACCTGCATTCGATAGAGGGAGGTAAGAGGAAGGGGAGACATTAGACAAGGTGGAAATAGATCCAAGTCAGCATCCTCCCAGGTTCTGCCATGCTCTGGTACAGAATTTATCCGCGACAGAGCTAAAGTGCTGTACCACATATATGGTGGTTGAAACTGAGCTGGCATAAATGAGGTCTCCCCTTGTTTATCATGTTACCAAAAGATTACCCAGTGTTCTCCCAATAGAACCACCCAAACTACGCAGCATCCAGAGTCACACACACAATGAGTTTGGAAGTGGTGTTTAGAACCAATAAAAATAACAACAATGAAGATAACAGCTAACATTAAAAACCCTTTATGGGCCAGTTAGCATTCCAGTTGAGGGCAACACGGAAATGAGTAATACAATTTTTAATTACAAAAGCTTATAGCTTACTGGGATAGACCAACAAACGAGTAAAGTTTAACTCAATGTTGTGTCATTGCTGACTTATGAACAAAGTGCTGCTGAACTCTCATGCCTCAGTGGTCTTATCCCCAGGTCAGAGTTCTAAGCTGTCTTGAGCAGCAACTCTGATTCAAACAGAGAATTAAAAGAGATGGGGCCTGAGGAGCAGACTCTTCTTTTCCCCAGAAAACTATGAATGTTGCTCTGAGCTATAGGAGGAAAAACCTACTGGGGAACTGTTGGAGGGCAGGGATGTGTATCTAATTTATCTCTGTATCTCCCCCTAACACCTAACATACGGTGGATGTTCAAATCTAAGTTTTAGTCTAACTGAAGCAAGTAGAATATGTTGTGCTTCAAGCGTTCTTGCCAAATATTAGATCGGCCAATGGCAGCAGACATGCAACCTTTCCCTCGCACATCACTAAAAAATGCAACTCCTGACTTAAAGGTAGGGAGTCAACCAAAATAGAAAGTGGTAGGCAGAAATTCTCTACTAATAATTTGTTACAGGGACAGAAATGTTGATTCCTAGTATGCCCACCAATTCTTCTGAAACAAGTTTCTCTGAGTGGGGTGGTTCTGAAAGTCAAACCCCAACCCTACTAGGGAAATGTATAACAGTCAGTCATACAGCCACACTTCCTGTTATTTTTCAAGGCAATTCAAGTTTCAGATACTACATCCCAGTCAAGACATGTACCAGATGTTTCCTGAAGTGAGGTTTAGAAAATGGGCCAATCTTATGCCCCTGGTGAAAAAAGAGATAGGAAGATATCCAGTTCCCCAAATCTGGGTACCTCAATCAGATAATTCCGATGCAGACTTAACAGGAAGATATGCAGAAAATGCACTCTGGGCAGATCACAACACTGTCTACTTCTACAAGGACTGATGTGCTAAAGCCCTTATGTGCAGCACAAGTGTGCCAGGCTGGATGGTACAGAGCTGAGAGAATTCTTTGGTTCTTAACCTAAGAACACACTACAGCAAGCCGTGCCCACATTCAAGTCTGGCCCTGGATCTTATCATGATTTAGGGCTAGTAGAGGCATGGAAATTTGAACCCAAGGAAAACTGTTTTAATGGGTTTTAAAGTGAATAAAGACAAATTTACTCAAGAAAAAGGCCAGTTTGCACAATTACCAGAAAGCTCCAGTATCTGGGAATGTGGTTTAATTGTCTCCTTGGCCAACCCATGTCCTTGACCCTCCACAGAAGGTGGTGTGAGGCAGTGGGCTTTGAGCTGTCCCTCCCATTTAGTAGGACACCCACAGTCATCATAGCTCAGTATCTCTACTTGCCCAGGGGTCAGACAGTATTATTAGTAGGAAAGACTCCTTCCCCTTGCCCTTTTTATTCCTGGTGTGGTGATGGTGAAATTCTATCATCGAGAACGACTTACTTTGAGTGTAATATGGCTGTGGCTCTGTGCTCCTCTTTAAAAAGCAAATGCTCATGGAAAATATTTAAGTCACTTAACCCCTTACACATTCTCTTCTTAGTTGCTTCTCTCACTGCAGAAAAGACTGGGTCAGCAGGAGTTAAGATGGTGCCCAAAGTGAGAGAGGGGAGAAGGGGAGAAGATGCTCTCAAAATGTGTCATAGCTTTATGTTTTTTAATAGCAGCACAAAGAGGGGAAATGTGAGGTCTGATAAGTTTGTGGTTTGCTTCGGCTATATCTGATCAAATGTGACTCATATTTCATACAGAACTTGATAGATGAAATATATAATGAAAGTTTTTACTCTATTTGAAGCAACTCTATTTTAGGACCTGTAGTAGGCAGGTTTCTAAGGTGGTACCCAATGACCCTCATCTTTGTGTAATCCCCTCCCCTTGAGAGTGATGGGGACCTGAGAATATGATGAGCTATCACTCTCCTGATTCTATTACACTGTATGTCAAAGGGATCTTGCAGTTGTTACTGAAGTTGTAAATGAGTTGATCTTATCCTGGGGGGAGGCTGACTGAGTCAGATGAGCCTTTAAAAACAGAGTCTTCCTTGGCTGGCTTTGAAGGAAGAAAGCAAACAGCCATGTTGTGAGCTGCTTATAGAGAAGGGCAGGAGTCTCTAGGAGCTGAGGGTGGTCCCTGGAGAGCAAGAAAACATTGCCTCAGTCATATAATCCATGGAACTGAATTCTACCAGCAACCTGAATGAACTTGGAAGAGGACCTCCCAGATGAGAACCACAGCCTCAGTTGACACCTTGATTACAGCCTATGAAGCCTGAGCAGAGGATCTGGCTAAGCTGTGCCCAAACACTTCACCCATGGAAAATGAGAGAGTAAATGCATGTTGCTTCAGCTGCAAAGTTTGTGGTAATTTGTTACGCAGCAATAGAAAACTAAAACAGGAGCAATATTGTCAAATTCTGCACAGTGACTGATTTTTGCTGAGAACTACAAGCATGCCGAGTTAGAAATTTCCATGAGAAGACAGTTTTTAATTATCTGGGTATCCAAAGCATCAGAGTACTTAAACTTCTTTTTTCAGGAGCAATAAAACATTGACTTTTCTCACTCAGAGAACTCAAAAATAGCTGAACAGATTTTCTTTAGAACTTTCCAAAAATAAAGATTTTCTTCTGGGCTGAAATCAGTCTGGGAAATGTTAATCTGGAAGGAAAAAGAAGTTTAAGTAGTGTAAATACAATAGCTCAAAATAGGCTGCATTTTTCTGACCTATGGGGGCTCTGGAGAAAATTGCTCACTGTTTAGAACAGCAGAAATGCTTGATTACTGTAGTTGCATGCAAGGTACCAGAAGAAGCCATATGCTTGGTAATACCTTAGTCACTGCAAAGAGTAGATGTAGGGCCAAAGATTGAACCACGAATAAGAGATCATCTTTTCATCCTTACTAAATGAAATTCCAAAATACACTCACACATCCAGAAGGGATTTTGTAAGGTTGCACAGTCCTTATTAATGGCTTTAAACAAGATTGTGATTAATTCAAAATAACAAGATATACTTTTTCAAACTCTTCAGAAAGTAAATCAGTTAACTATCCTGGGACCATATTTCTTTGTCTGTAAAACGAATGTTTGGTCTAATCTCCAAGGTTCTTTCCAGCTCTGTGATTCTGTCACAAGCTTCCTCCATCATTTTATCTACCCAGTTTGTTAGTGTTGTTACATGAGGCTGAATAGGAAAAGCATCCAGTACACTGGAAGCACTCAACAAATGGAAATTCTTTTTAGTAAAGTATTAAATCAATGTTGGCTGCTGTTGCAGTTAGTGTTGCAAAACCTTCCTTCATAAGTCTGATTTTTCCAAAACTTTTCATCACCTTTCCAAAGCATTCCACTTGACTTCTCTTTAATTATGGAGCAATTAAAGACAAAACCAGTCCTCTAAAAAGGATTAGCTATAATAGGAGAATTCCAAAAAGAGTCTTAACATTGACCTCCACTTATATCTTCCATTCACAGTTCCTTGTAAGTTTCAATGCTATATTGATTCCTGTGCTAGATATCTCTGCCTGGATGACTTGTCTGCTCCTCAAACTCAACTTACCCCAACCTACCCCAAATATATTACTTTTCTTCCCCAATCAGCCCATCCCTGCCAGACTTCCCTATTTTCATGGTGTGTCATTGTCTAAATTACTCAATGGTAAAAATATTTGAATCATCTTTTTTTCTTCCTTCTCTGTCATGCTTCTTATCTATACATGCAAAATCCTCCTGACTTTTCCTTTTATTTAAGATCAATAACATTTTAATTTTGTAAAAATGTGTTGAAATCATACCTTTCCAAGTCATTGGAAAAGTGTTTTACACATTTTCCTTTCCAATCTAACTACTGCCACTCTAACTTGAGCTCTTTATACTGGGGGTATTGCACAGCCCTTCCGCTGCCTCCATTTCTCAATGAAAATATGAATTCTTTGTGAACAGGGACATATTTGCTAACTCAGTGCCCTGCGCATGCAGACATCCTATAAACACTTGTTGCTGTGGATGACAATGACAACAGCACATCAATTATGAAACAATCATTCTTAGGTAAATTGCAGACTCTAAATGTCAATATGTTGACACTCTTGATGAATTATTTTTTATTAATTTTATTTATTATTTTATACAGCAGGTTCTTATTAGTTATCCATTTTATACATATTAGTGTATATATGTCAATCCCAATCTCCATTTCATCACACCACCACCCCTCCACAGCTGCTTTCCCTCCTTGGTGTCCATACGTTTGTCCTCTACGTATGTGTCTCAATTTCTGCTCTGCAAACCAGTTCATCGGTACCATTTTTCTAGGTTCCACATATATGCGTTAATATACAATATTTGTTTTCCTCTTTCTGACTTACTTCACTCTGTATGACAGTCTATAGATTCATCCACATCTCTACAAATGACCCAATTTCGTTACATTTTATGGCTGAGTAATATTCCATGGTATATATGTACCACATCTTCTTTATCCATTTGTCTGTTGATGGGCATTTAGGTTGCTTCCATGACCTGGCTATTGTAAATAGTGCTGCGATGAACATTGGGGTGCGTGTGTCTTTTGGAATTACGTTTTTTTCTGGGTATATGCCCAATAGTGGGATTGCTGGATCATATGGTAATTCTATTTTTAGTATTTTAGGGAACCTCGATAATGTTCTCCATAGCGGCTGTATCAATTTACATTCCCACCAACAGTGTAAGAGAGTTCTCTTTTCTCCACACCCTCTCCAGCATTTGTTGTTTGTAGATTTTCTGATGATGCCTATTCTAGCTGGTGTGAGGTGATTCTTCATTGTAGTTTTGACTTGCATTTCTCTAATAATTAGTGATGTTGAGCAGCTTTTCATGTTCATATTGGCCATCTGTATGTCTGCTTGGAGAAATGTCTATTTAGATGTTCTTCCCATTTTTGGATTGGGTTGTTTGTTTTTTTAATATTGAGCTGCATGAGTTGTTTTATATTTTGGAGATTAATCCTTTGCCTGTTGTTTCATTTGCAAAAGTTTTCTCCCACTCTGAGGGTTGTCTTTTCATCTTGTTTGTAGTTTCATTTGCTTTGCAAAAGATTTAAAGTTTCATTAGGTCCCATTTGTTTATTTTTGTTTTTATTTCCATTACACTAGGAGGTAGATCAAAAAAGATCTTGCTGTGATTTATGTCAAAGAGTGTTCTTCCTATGTTTTCCTCTAGGAGTTTTAGAGTGCCCAGTCTTACATTTAGGTCTCTAATCCATTTTGAGTTTATTTTTGTGTATGGTGTTAGGGAGTGTTGTAATTTCATTATTTTACATGTAGCTGTCCAGTTTTCCCAGCACCACTTATTGAAGAGACAGTCTTTTCTCTATTGTATATCCTTGACTTCTTTGTCATAGATTAGTTGACCATAGGTGTGTGGGTTTATCTCTGGGTTTTCTATCCTCTTCCATTGATTTATATTTCTGTTTTTGTGCCAGTACCATATTGTCTTGATTACTGTAGCTTTGAAGTATAGTCTGAACCCAGGGAGTCTGATTCCTCCAGCTCCATTTTTTCCCCTCAAGACTGTTTTCATTATTTGGGTTTTTTTGTGTCTCCATATAAATTTTAAGATTTTTTGTTCTATTTCTGTAAAAAATGCCACTGGTAATTTGATAGGGATTGCATTGAATCTATAGATTGCTTTGGGTAGTATAGTCATTTTCACAATATTGATTCTTCCAATCCAAGAACTTGGTATATCTCTCCATCTGTTTGTATCATCTTTAATTTCTTTCATCAGTGTCTTACAGATTTCTGCATACAGGTCTTTTGTCTCCCTAGGTAGGTTTATTCTTAGGTATTTTATTTGTTTTGTTGCAAAGGTAAATGGGAGTGTTTCCTTAATTTTTCTTTCAGATTTTTCATCATTAGTGTATAGGAATGCAAGAGATTTCTGCGCATTAATTTTGTATCCTGCAACTTTACCAAATTCATTCATTAGCTCTAGTAGCTTTCTGGTGGCCTCCTTAGGTTTTTCCATTTGTAATATCATGTTATCTGCAAACAGTGACAGTTTTACTTCTCCTTTTCCAGTTTGTAGTCTTTTATTTCTTTTTCTTCTCTGATTGCCATGGCTATGACTTCCAAAATTATGTTGAATAATAATGGTGAGAGTGGACAGCCTGGTCTTGTTCCTGATCTTAGAGGAAATGCTTTCAGTATTTCAACATTGAGAATGATGTTGGCTGTGGGTTTGTTGTATATGGCCTTTATTATGCTGAGGTAGGTTCCCTCTATGCCTACTTTCTGGAGAGTTTTTATCATAAATGGGTGCTGAGTTTTGTCAAAAGCTTTTTCTGCATCTATTGAGATGATCATTTGGTTTTTATTTTTCAATTTTTTAATATGGTGTATCACATTGATTGATTTGCCTATATTGAAGAATCCTTGCATCCCTGGGATAAACCCCACTTGATCATGGTGTATGATCCTTTTAATGTGTTGTTGGATTCTGTTTGCTAGTATTTTGTTGGGGATTTTTGTATCTATATTCATCAGTGATATTGTTCTGTAATTTTCTTTTTTTGCATTATCTTTGTCTGGTTTCGGTATCAGGGTGATGGTGGCCTCATAGAATGAGTTTGGGAGTGTTCCTTCCTCTGCAATTTTTTGGAAGAGTTTGAGAAGGATGGGTGTTAGCTCTTCTCTAAATGTTTCATAGGATTCACCTGTGAAGCCATCTGGTCCTGCACCTTTGTTTGTTGGAAGATTTTTAATCACAGTTTCAATTTCATTACTTGTGATTGGTCTGTTCATATTTTCTATTTCTTCCTGATTCAGTCATGGAAGTTTATACCTTTCTAAGAATTTGTCCATTTCTTCCAGATTGTCCATTTTATTGGCATAGAGATGCTTATAGTAATCTCTTAGGGTGCTATGTATTTCTGCAGTGTCTGTTGTAACTTCTCCTTTATCATTTCTAATTTTATTGATTTGAGTCCTGTCGTTCTTTTTCTTCATGAGTCTGGCTAATGGTTTGTCAATTTTGTTTATCTTCTCAGAGAACAAGCTTTTAGTTTTATTGATCTTTGCTATTGTTTTCTTTGTTTCTATTTCATTCATTTCTGCTCTGATCTTTATGATTTCTCTCCTTCTGCTAACTTTGGTTCTTGTTTGTTCTGCTTTTTCTAGTTCCTTTAGGTTTAAGGTTAGATTGTTTATTTGTGATTTTTCTTGTGTTGAGGTAGGCTTTTATTGCTATAAACTTCCCTTTTAGAACTGCTTTTGCTGCATCCCATAGATTTTGGATAGTCGTGTTTTCATTGTCATTTTTCTCTAGGTATGTTTTTATTTCCTCTTTGATTTCTTCAGTGATCTCTTCGTAATTTTGTAACATATTGTTTAGCCTCCATGTGTTTGTGTTTTTTACGTTTTTTTCCCTGTATTTGATTTCTAATCCCATAATGTTGTGGTCAGAAAAGATGCTTAATATAATTTCAAGTCTCTTAAATTTACTGAGGCTTGATTTGTGACCCAAGATGTGATCTATCCTGGAGAATGTTCCGTGTTCACTTGAGAAGAAAGTGTAATCTGCTGTGTTTGGATGGAATGTCCTATAAATATCAATTAAATCTCTCTGGTCTATTGTGTCATTTAAAGCTTGTGTTTCCTTATTAGTTTTCTGTTTGGATGATCTGTCCATTGGTGTAAGTGAGGTGTTAAAGTCCCCCACTATTATTGTATTACTGTCAATTTCCGCTTTTATAGCTGTTAGCAGTTGCCTTATGTATTGAGGAGCTCCTATGTTGGGTGCATATATATTTATAATTGTTATATCTTCTTCTTGGATTGGTCCCTTGATCATTATGTCCTTCCTTGTCTCCTGTAACATTGTTTATTTTAAAGTCTATTTTATCTGATATGAGTACTGCTACTCCAGCTTTCTTTTGATTTCCATTTGCATGGAATATCTTTTTCCATCCCCTCACTTTCAGTCTGTATGTGTCCCTAGGTCTGAAGTGGGTCCTCTGTAGACAGCATATATATAGGTCTTGTTTTTGTAACCATTCAGCAAGCGTGTGTCTTTTGGTTGGAGCATTTAATCCATTCACGTTTAAGGTGATTATCGATATGTATGTTCCCATTACCATTTTCTTAATTGTTTTGGGTTTGTTTTTGTAGGTCTCTTTTTTCTCTTGTGTTTCCCACTTAGAGAATTCCCTTTACCATTTGTTGTAGAACTGGTCTGGTGGTGTTGAAATTCTCTTAGCTTTTGCTTGTCTGTAAAGCTTTTGATTTCTTCGTCAAATCTGAATGAGATCCTTGCTGGGTAGAGTAATATTAGTTGTAGTTTCTTCCCTTTCTTCACTTTAAATATGTCATGCCACACCCTTCTGGCTTGTAGAGTTTCTGCTGAGAAATCAGCTGTTAACCTTATGGGGATTCCCTCATATGTTATTTGTTGTTTTTTTCTGCTGCTTTTAATAATTGTTCTTTGTATTTAACTTTTGATAGTTTGATTTATATGTGTCTTGGTGTGTTTCTCCTTGGATTTATCCTGTGTGGGACTCTCTGGGATTCCTGGACTTGGGTGGCTATTTCCTTTCCCATGTTAGGGAAGTTTTCCATTATAATCTCTTCAAATATTTTCTCGGGTCTTTCTCTCTCTCTTCTCCTTCTGCGACCCCTATAATGTGAATGTTGTTGCATTTAATATTGTCCCAGAGGTCTCTTAAGCTGTCTTCATTTCTTTTCATTATTTTTTCTTTATTCTGTTCTGTGGCAGTGAATTCCACCATCTGTCTTCCAGGTCACTTCTACGTTCTTCTGCCTCAGTTATTCTGCTTTTGGTACCTTCTAGTGTATTTTGCATTTCAGTTATTGTATTATTCGTCTTTTTGTTTGTTCCTTAATTCTTCTAGGTCTTTTAAAATATTACTTGCTTCCTCTCGATCTTTGCCTCCATTCTTTTTCCAATGTCCTAGATCAACTTCACTGTCATTATTCTGAATTCTTTTTCTGGAAGTTTGCCTATCTCGACTTCAGTTAGTTGATTTTCTGGGGTTTTACCTTGTTCCTTCATCTAGTACAAAGCCTTCTGCCTTTTCATCTTGTCTTTCTTTCTTTAAATGTGGTTTTTGTTTCACAGGCTGCAGGATTTTGGTTCTTCTTGCTTCTGCTGTCCAGCTAAAAAGTGGATGAGGCTCTCTAAGAGGCTTGTGCATGTTTCCTGATTGGAGGGAAAGGTTCTGGGTAGAGCTGGCTGTTGCTCTGGTGGGCAGAGCTCAGTAAAACTTTAATCTGCTTGTCTGCTGATGGGTGGGGCTGGGTTCCCTCCCTGTTGGTTGTTTGGCCTGAGGCGACCCAACACTGAAGCCTACCCGGCTCTTTGGTGGCGCTAATGGCGGACTCTGGGAGGGCTCATACCAAGGATTACTTCCTCGAACTTCTGCTGCCAGTGTCCTTGTCCTCGAGGTTAGTCACAGCCACCCCCCGCCTCTGCAGGAGACCTTCCAAAGCTAGCAAGTAGGTCTGGTTCAGTCTCCTATGGGGTCACTGCTCCTTCCCCTGGGTCCTGATGCACACACTATTTTGAGTGTGCCCTCCAAGAGTGGAGTCTCTGTTTCCCCCAGTCCTGTCAAAGTCCTGCAATCAAATCCCACTAACCTTCAAAGTCTGATTCTCTAGGAATTCCTCCTCCCATTGCTGGACCCCCAGGTTGGGAAGCCTGATGTTGTGCTCAGAACCTTCACTCCAGTGTGTGGACTTCTGTGGTATAAGTGTTCTCCAGTTTGTGAGTCACCCAACCGGCAGTTACAGGATTTGATTTTATTGTGATTGCTCCCCTCCTACCATTTCATTGTGACTTCTCCTTAGTCTTTGCATGTGGGATATCTTTTTAGATGAGTTCCAGTGTCTTCCTGTCTGTGATTGTTCAGCAGTTAGTTGTGATTCCTATGCTCTCTCAAGGGTTCCAGTGTCTTCCTGTTGATGATTGTTCAGCAGTTAGTTGTGATTCCGATGCTCTCGCAAGAGAGAGTGAGATCATGTCCTTCTACTCCGCCATCTTGAACCAATCTCGACACTCCTGATGAATTCCTAATTAGCATATTGGCAACTACATTTCAAAGCTGTATTCACAGGGCACTTCACAGTTGTTCATCAGTTTTTGTCAAGATATTCTCAAGCGGTAAGTGATAAAAAAAAAAAATTCCCTATTCTTTTTTTCTAAATTGAGCAAAGCAAAATATTTTTATGAGATATATTAAGAATATACAGTATATTAATTAACATGAGAAATTAAAATAAATTAGTTTTCTTGGTCCCCTGTACCAATGGCAATAATTCTCTAGCATTTTTTCTATAGGAAAGCAAATAGTGACTTATTTGATTTAATTGAATTGCTGGTAATCCTCGATGATTGGGAGAGTGTCCAGCCTTCCATTCAAACTGAATTTTTTTACTTTTATACCCCTCAAAAAGATAATTTTAGTGTGTCTTTGGTGTCTTATTTTTTTTGTTTGTTTATTGATTTTTCTGATTAAAATAATTCAATTTAAACCCAAAGTAAGTAGTAGGCATGAAATAATAAAGAACAGAAAAAATAAAAAATAGAAAATAGAAAAATAGATAAAAACAATAGTCATTAAAACTGATAAACCTCTAGCCAAACTGATCAGGAAGCAAAAAGAGATACATTTTGATGATATCAACAGGAGAGGAAACATTGCTATACTTCTTATAGACATTAAAAGAATAGTAAGGTTATATAAACAGCTTTGGGCCAATAAATTCAATAACTTAGATTAAATTGAAAAAAATCTTTAAAAAAGCAAATAATTCCAGTTCACTCAGAAACAAGAAGAGATAACACAAATAACTTTTTATGTATGAAGGAAATTGAATTTATCTTTAAAAATCCTTCCCCAAATAAAACTCCAGGCCCAGATGATTCATGGATTAGTTCTACAAAATATTTCTTGAAAACATAATGTTAATTTTACACAAACTGTTACAGAAAATAAAAAGAGGAACATATCTCAACTCCTTTTAAATCTAATACTGCCCCAAAATCAAAACCAATAAAGTAAACTATGAGAAAAAAAAAAAGTACAGATTGATGGACTTCATAACATAGATGGGAAAATTCTCAGCAACTTTTTAGAAAATCAAATTTCAAAGCATATAAGAATGATAATACATCATGAAAAATTGAATTTAGTGGTCACTTTTATAGTCAAAAGTAATCAATGTAATTTACCATGTTCATAGATAAAAAAGAAAAGTCAAATAAATAATCGTTTCAGAAAAAGCATTTTATAAAATTCAATACCCCACACATGATAAAAACTCTTGGAAAACAAAGAATAGAAGGGTGCTTTCTCAACGTGATAAAAAGGCATCTACAAAAACCCTTATTTCACTCCATATACAAAAATTAACTTGAAATGGGTCATAGATCTAAATTTAAACATAAAAGCTAAAATTATAAAAGTTCTAGAAGAATAGAAAGAAAAATATCTTGGTAATTTAGACTTAGGCAAAGATTTCCAAAATAGGACACAGAAAGTATGAACTATAAGAGAAAAAAATTGACAAGTCGGACTTTATCAAAATTTAAGTTTTTCTCTTCAAAAGACACTTCAGAAAATGAAAAGTCACAGACTGGGAAAAATATTTTCAAAATGTATATCCAATAAATAACCTTTTATACATCCAGAATATATAAAGAACACTAACAACAAGAAGAAGAAAACAACCCAATAAATATCATGGAAATGAGATTTGAATAGACTTGACCAAAGAAGATACACAGATTTCTTAGAAGTGCACAAAAAGATGCTCAATATCATTAGTCATTAGGAAAACATATGAAAACCACATTGAGTTACCACTTTGAACCCACTAGAATAGCTAAATTAAAACAATTAACAATTCCAAGTGTTGGTGAGGATATGGAACAACTGGAACTCTCATGCATTACAAAAGGAACAGCCACTTTGAAAAAGATTTTGGCAGCTCCTTACAAAGCTTACACTTACCAAATAATCTACTAATTCCATTCCTACATATTTACCCAAGAGAAATGAAAAATACGTCCACACAAAGACTTGTATACAAATGTTCATAGCACTTTTATTCATGATGGTAAGAAACTTGAAACAACTCAAATATCCAATAACTGGTGAATAAAAAACCAAATTGTAATTCATCTGTACAATGGACCACCACTCAGCAACACAAAGAAACAAAGTGATGATACATCCAACAACATAGAATTGCAGAAGTATTATGCTAAACACAGAAGCCTATACAGTATACAATTTTGTTTACATGAAATGTTAGAAAAGGCAAAACCAAATAGTGACAGAAAGCAGATAGGGGGCAGGGAGTTAGAGGAAGGGAATGCAAAGGGGCACAAGGAAATATTTTAGTGTAACCGAAATATTCTATACCTTGGTTGTGGCAGTGGTTACATGGAGATAAACATTTGTTAAATCTCATCAAATTGTACATTTAAAGTGGTGAATTTTATTGTATGTAAACTATACCTCAATAAAGCTTCTAAAAGTAGCACATATGTATGTAAATTATACCTCAATAAAGCTTCTAAAAGTAACACATACTGATTACAGATAATATTGTTATATTTCCCAACTTATAAATATATTTTCTATAGGATTTTAAAAACTAAAAAATATGTAAGCTTTATTTTCTACTTTCTAACTTACTCTCCAGTAATAAACATTCCCCATGTTACTAAAAACTTTGGAAACATTTAGTGTGTGCATGATAGCCCATTTATAAATATGCCACACTTAATCATTCCTTTATTGGTGGAAATTTAGATTTTCAATTTTTCTGTATACTAATATTCTGATATACTTTGTGTGTATATCCTTGTATATTTTTTTGGATTTTTTTCCTGATAATAGATTTTTCAAAGATACAATTTCTGGGTCAAATTATAAGAACATTTTAAGGATCTTAAACATACTGTTAAATTGTTTTCCAGGAAGACTATACTGATTTAATTCTCACTAGCAGTATATGAAAGGACCAGTTGTACTGCACTCTTGCCAGAACTGAATGTTATTGTGAACTATTATTTGAAATATTTGCTTAAACCTTCCACTTCATCTTGATACTGGTTTGTAACTCTTCCCTGTACTTTTATTTATATAGAGTCAGTCCATAATTCACCCTGCTGTGGGTAGGGTTGATTCAGTCCATTCCTGAGGATTTGTGACATTTGCAGACCATCTGGGTACTGTGGGTCTATTCTGACATCATCTTCTTGATATTCCAGAGCCTGAGTCTGACTGTCTCCGTTTCTTGCCTCTATCTGACTAGTTATCTCTTAATGTGCTTTTGAGTCTTCCATGTTTATATCATCTCTAGTGCTTAAGACTTTAACATAGCATATCTTAGCTATTACACACGGCACCTCTTTTCCTGTGGTGTAGTTCAGCACATAGTATAATTCATCTTCCATGTAGTACAGCTGTGATTTGTTCTTCATTCCTATTTACCACCCCATCCTTATCTTTCCCCTTAGTTCTCCTCTCATCTCTCCCAACTGGCACCTATTTCCCAATTACAAGCAATGATCATATAATAGAGAGATGAAGATAAATAAAAAAGAGAGCTGAGACTTATCCTTTCTGTGGCTAGGCTGGGTCAAATTTCAGCCCATCTTCCCCACTCCCTTCCCTGCTGGACTTAGTGCTCCCTTCTTCCTCCTGCCAGGTTAATCCTATGCAGGTTCTGAGTTAGTACTGACCACTGCTGGCTCAGTTCCATCAGGCTTCAACTGGCTCTGGAGTTGCTTTGAGGCAGGACAATTTTTTATTTCTGGCTCAACCTGTGAGACTCAGCTTGGGTATCATTTCCTCTGGATTAGAGCTTCCAGGGTGGCTTGACACCCTCCCTCTGTATTCCAGTCGCACCTCTGCTTTCCCCTATTAGTATACATATCCCACTTGATTATAATTGCCTGGTTAAAAGGCAATCCAGCCTACCAGAAATGGGAGCTCCAGGAGGTCAGGGACTAGCTCTTTTATCTATATATTCCTGGCAATTTGCACAGTCCCTGGATTTCAGTGCAAGTTTTATATTTCCACTCTTGTTTTCCAACAGCCTTCTCTTCACACAGCAGTCATGCTGATCTTTTAAAACATAATCGTTCTTTCTTTCTAATTTATTAATTTTCAGAGTTAAGTGGTCGGTGTCCTACTTTCCTGAAGTGGCAACCAATGTATAGACTTTTGTTTTGGTTGGTGGTTTTTGATTCTCTACATGTTTTTTTTGTTTGTTTGTTTGTATCATGAACTCACAGACTTTTAAAATATGTTCAATATGAGTCAATCAATTGCCGTTGCTATTGTTTTTGATTCTCAAATTGCCCCATCTTACACCTGTGGGAGCTCCCTCATACTAGCTCCTAGATCAAATTAGACCTTTATGACACAGCCCTGCCCCCTTTTTTTGATAGATCTTTGCTTATTGGTATCACAAGGCTTATCATCATCTTGCTTATTTCCAGCCTCAGACTTGGAATCAGCACTTTCTCCACAAAACCCTGGCTCCTTTGAGAGTTACTTACAGGCCGCAACCTGGACATTATGAATATTTCTTGACACTTGTTTGTCATCGCTTCTAGAATTTTGGAGTGGACAAAAGTAGGGAATACGTACTTATCTTACCTGTCCTGTATAACTACATTTCAGAATAATCAAAAAAGCCCTAGTTGATGAGACACTTTGTACCTTTAGAGAAAAATTGTAGTTATTGAATGTGTAAGGATTAATAAAATCAAAACATCACCATTTGCAACCACTAATGAAGTAATTGATTCAGGCAATGAACATCAACAGATGCTAAAGCCATTAGGAGAGGCTGATAAGGACCTTCACAGTGAAAGGATCAGGCTAACCCATGTGAACCCACTAATCAATTTTAGCATGTCTTAAAATGAGACAACCAGACATTATGTACTGCATGATGTAATGCAATAAGAAATACACAGCACCACTTATGAAATATTCTTGCCAAAAAATGTGAAACCTGAATTTAATCAACATTTAGGTCTAACCTTTAGTTTGCAGAGCAGTAGGAGAACAAATAGACAAATTCAGAATTTGGTACAATTTACAGGACAACTAACCTAGTTTATTCAACAATTCAAAGAGCAGAAAAAAAAGGAGGGAGGAGTGGGGTCTGTTACAAATTAAAAGAGACTTAAAAGGCATTATAATCAAATGCTGCAATGATTGGACCTCATTTGTGTCCTGATCCAAATAAATCCATGTAAAATTCTTTTTTGAGATAATTGGGGAAATGTTAAAGTACATTTAGAATTAGATGTTACTAATGAATTTTTGTTAATTTTGTCAGCCATGATAAAAGAATTGTGGTTATGTAAGAAAATATCCCTTTTAAAAAGAATATATAAGCACAGGGAACTCTACACAATACTATGTAATGGCTTATATGGGAAAAGAATCTTAAAAAGAGTGAATATATGTATATGTATATGTAACTGATTCACTTTGTTGCACATCTGAAACTAATACAACATTGTAAATCAACTATACTCCAATAAAATTTTTTTTAAAAATTAAGATGTTTGTATGGCAAAAAAAAAAATCATAATAAAAAAGTTCAAAAGACAAAAATGATCCTAGCTTAATCCCAAACTCCTAATCTGGGGTTAACATATACACACTACTACATATAAAAGAGATAGGAACTTCCCTGGTGACGTAGTGGTTAAGAATCTGCCTGCCAATGCAGGGGACATGGATTCAAGCCCTTGTCAAGGAAGATCTCACATGACACAAAGCAACTAAGCCCATGTGCCATAACTACTGAGCCTGTGCTCTAGAGTCCACGAGCCATAACTACTGAGCCTGTGCACCACAACTACTGAAGCCTGCGCACCTAGAGCCTGTGCTCTGCAACAAGAGAAGCCACTGCAATGAGAAGCCCGCACACCGCAACGAAGAGTAGCCCCCACTCGCTGCAACTAGAGAAAGCCTATGCGCAGCCAAACAGACCCAATGCAGCCAAAAATAAATAAATAAATTTACATTTAAAAAACCAGATAATCAACAAAGACCTACTGTATAGCACAGGGAACTCTACTCAATATTCTGTAATAACCTATATGGGAAAAGAATATGAAAAAGAATAGATGTATGTATATATATAACTGAATCACTTTGCTATACACCTAAAACTAATATAACATTGTAAATCTACTATACTCCAATATAAAATAACAATTATAAAAATAATTTTAAAATTTAAAAAATAAAAGGTATATATATTGAAATATTTAGTTAAGATGACATGAGACAGATTTGCTTTAATAAAGCACCAAAAGGAAAAAAAATAAAAAAGGAAAGAAATAATAAATTAGGGGAAAAGGAAGGAAAGAAGGAAGGGAAAGGAAGAATGGAAGGAGGGGAGGAGGGAAGACAGGCAAAAATATTGACTAACTATCAAATCTTGAGATGGGTACTCAGGATGGATATTTAAATTGTTCTCTCTACTTTGGTGCATATTTAACATTTTTATTTTAAAAGTTTTAAACATACATTATATTAGATCATTTCCCTATTTAATTTCTCAATTAGACATGATTATTATGTGAGTGTACCTATTGGGAGGGGTGGGCAGATAGGAAGGCATTCAGACATATATAAAAAACAAAGAGAAAATCATCCATGGTCACGTTGTCCAGTAATAACCAGCATTGTCATTGGGGTCTGTTCTCTTCCAGACTTCCTTCACATTCATGCCAATGATGGTTACTATTCTATGCTATCAGCTTAAATGGCTCATCCTTGCTGTTTTATTTGGCATTGCTTTCATTACCAGAGAGACAGAATATCCTCTCATAGGTTCATTGAATATCCTCTCATAGGTTCTATTTATATTTCTTCTTTTATGAATTACCTGTTTTGAGGGACTTGTCAACTATATTACAAACTTCTTTTTCTGCTGCTCGTGCATAGTTGAATAGAAATGTGCACCATGTTGTATAACCATTAACAGGAAAAGGTGAAGGAGCCACTGAAGTTTGGAAGCTCTGAAGATTTAAGTGTCCTGTGTCTCAAGACCCAGACCAGCCTTGGTGATTCTCCAGGAAACTGTGTTGCACAACCCAGAGAGCATCATTCACCTAAAGACAATGTGCTACTCTATTCAGAAAGTATAAATAGGGAACTGGTTCAAGAGTCCCAGTTTTTCTTGGATGCAAACCTCTGTAGGAGATAAAATATAAAACAAGGCTGGCAGGGGCAGAGTCAAGATGGCAGAGTAGGAGGACGTGTAGTTCATGTCTCCTCACAACTAGGGCACCTACCTGGCATTGGTGGGGGGCCTCAGACACCTAAGGGGGCTGGAGGAATCCCCACACAACGGGGCCAGGGGTCAGGCCTGAGCTCCTGTGGTGGGAGTGCTGAGTCCAAACCACTGGACTAATTGAGAACCTCGGACTCAGGGAAAATTACTCAATGTGAGGTCTCCCAGAGGTCCTCATATTGACACAAGATCCAGCTCCACCCAACTGCCTGCAAACTCCAGTGCTGGACGCCTCAGGCCAAACAACCAA
The DNA here is from genome assembly GCF_000442215.2 of Lipotes vexillifer. Taxonomy (NCBI): domain Eukaryota; kingdom Metazoa; phylum Chordata; class Mammalia; order Artiodactyla; family Lipotidae; genus Lipotes; species Lipotes vexillifer. The sequence continues at coordinate 2,788,167 of NW_006785816.1, forward strand.
CAAGATAGGAACACAGCTCCACCCATAAAAAAAATGAGATGAAAAAATTATGTTACAGATGAAGGAACAAGATAAAAACCTACAAGACCAAAAAACTGAAGAGGAAATAGGCAACCTACCTGAAAAAGAATTCCCAATAATGATAGTAAAGATGATCTAAAATCTTGAAAATAGAATGGAGGCACAGATCAATAAAATACAAGACATGTTTAACAAGGACCTAGAAGAATTAAAGAACAAACAGACAGTGATAAACAACTCAACAACTGAAATGAAAAATACACTAGAAGGAATCAATAACTGAATAACTGAGACACAAAAATGAATAAGCGACCTGGAAGATACAATGATGGAGATAACAGCTGAGGAGCAGAATAAAGAAAAAAGAATGAAAAAAAAAATTAGGACAGTCTCAGAGACCTCTGGGACAACATTATATTCACCAACATTTGCATTATAGGGGCCCCTGAAGAAGAAAAGAAAGAGAAAAGGTCTGAGAAAATATTTGAAGAGATTATAGTCAAAAACTTCCCTAAGATAGAAAAAGAAAAAGTCAAGTCCAGGAAGTGCAGAGACTCCCATTCAGGATAAACCCAAGGAAAAACATGCCTAGACACATGTTAATCAAACTAACAAAAATTAAATTCAAAGAAAAAATATTACAAGCAGCAAGGGAAAAGCAACATATAACATACAAGGGAATCCCCATAAGGTTGTCAGCTGATTTTTCATCAGAAAATCTGCAGGCCAGAAGAGACTGGCAGGATATATTCAAAGTGATGAAAGTGAAGTACCTACAACCAAGATTACTCTATCCAGCAAGGATCTCATTCAGATTCAATGAGAAATCAAGAGCTTTACAGACAAGTAAAAGCTAAGAGAATTCAGCACCACAAAACCAGCTTTGAAACAATGCTAAAAGGACTTGCCTAGGTGGGAAACACAGGAGAAGAAAAAGACCCACAAAAACAAACCAAAGCAATTAAGAAAATGGTAATAGGAACATACATATCAATAATTACCTTAAATATCAATGGATTAAATGCTCTAACCAAAAGACACAGTCTCACTGAATGGATACAAAAACAAGACCCATATATATGCTGTCTACAGGAGACCCACTTCAGAGCTAGGGACACAAACAGACTCAAAGTGAGGAGATAGAAAAAGATATTCCATGCAAATAGAAATCAAAAGAAAGCTGGAGTAACAATACTCATATCAGATAAAATAGAATTTAAAATAAATAATGTTCAAGAGAAAAGGAAGGATACTACATAATGATCATGGGATCAATCCAAGAAGAAGATATAACAATTATAAATGTATATGCACCCAACATAGGAGTACCTCAATACATAAGGCAAATGTTAACAGCTATAAAAGGGGAAGTCAACAGTAACACAATAATAGTGGAGGACTATAACATCTTACTTACACCAATGGACAGATCATCCAGACAGAAAATTAATAAGGAAACACAATGGTTAAATGACACAATAGACCAGATAGATGTAACTGATATTTATAGGACATTCCATCCGAAAGCAGCACATTACACTTTCTCCTCAAGTGCACATGGAACACTCTCCAGAATAGATCACAGCTTGGGTAACAAATCAATCCTCAGTAAATTTAAGAAAATTGAAATCATATCAAACATGTTTTCTGACCACAACTCTATGAGATTAGAAATCAGTTACAGGGAAAAGAACTGTAAAAAACAAAAACACATGGAGGCTAAAGAATACTTTACTAAATAACCGAGAGATCACTGAAGAAATCAAAGAGGAAATCAAAAAATATTTAGAAACAAATGATAATGAAAACACAATGACTCAAAACCTATAGGATGAAGCAAAAGCAGTTCTAAGAAGGAAGTTTATAGCAATTCAATCTCCCCTCAAGACACAAGAAAAATGTCAAATAAACAATCTAACCTTACACCTAAAGCAACTAGAGAAAGAAGAACAAACAAGACCCAAAGTCAGTAGAAAGAAAGAAATCAAAAAGATGAGAGAAGAAATAAATGAAATAGAAATGAAGAAAACAATAGGAAAGATCAATACAACTAAAAGTTGTTTCTTTGAGAAGATAAACAAAATTGATACACCTTTAGCCAGACTCATCAAGAAAAAAAGGGAGGGGATTCAAATCAATAAAATTAGAAATGAAAAAGGAGAAATTACAACTGACACTGCAGAAATACAAAGGATCATAAGAGACTACTACAAGCAACTATATGCCAGTAAAATGGACAACCTGAAAGAATGGACAAATTTGTAGAAAGATATGACCTTCCAAGACAAAACCAGGAAGAAATAGAAAATATAAACAGACCAATCACAAGTAATGAAATTGAAACTGCAATTAAAAATTTTCCAACAAACAAAAGTCCAGGACCAGATGGCTTAACAGGTGAATTTTATCAAACATTTAGAGAAGACCTAACACCCATCCTTCTTAAACTCTTCAAAAAATTGCAGAGGGAGGAATACTCCCAAACTCATTCTATAAGGCCACAATCACCCTGATACCAAACCCAGAGAAAGATATGACCAAAAAAAAAGGAAGAAAATTAATACCAATATCACTGATGAACATAGATGCAAAAATTCTCAACAAAATGCTAGTAAACAGAATCCAGTAACACATTAAAAGGATCATACACCATGATCAAGTAGGGTTTATCCCAGGATGCAAGGATTCTTCAATACACACTAATCAATCAATGTGATACACTGTATTAACAAATTAAAGAATAAAAACCATATGATTATCTCAATAGATGTAGAAAAATATTTTCACAAAATTCAACACCGATTTATGATAAAAACTCTCCAGAAAGTGGGCATAGAGGGAACCTACCTCAACACAATAAATGTCACATATGACAAACCCACAGCAAACATCATTCTCAATGGTGAGAAATTGAAAGCATTTCCTCTAAAATCTGAAGCAAGACAAGGTTGCCAACACTCACCACTATTATTCAACATAGTTTTAGAAGTTTTAGCTACAGCAGTCAGAGAAGAAAAAGAAATAAAAGGAATCCACATCAGAAAAGAAGAAACAAAGCTGTCACTGTTTGCAGATGACATGATACAATACATAGAAAATCCTAAAGATGCCACCAGAAAACTACTAGAGCTAATGAATTAATTTGGTAAAGTTGCAGGATACAAAATTAATGCACAGAAATCACTTGCATCCCTATACATTAACAATGAAAGTTAAGAAGGAGAAATTAAGGAAACAATCCCATTTACCACTGCAGTGAAAAGAATAAAATACCTAGGAATAAACCTGTCTAAGGAGGCAAAAAACCTGTACTCAGAAAACTATAAAACACTGATAAAAGAAATCAAAGATGACACAAACAGATGGAGAGATATACCACATTCTTGGATTGGAAGAATTAATATTGTGAAAATGACTATACAAACCAAAGTAATTCACAGATTCAATGCAATTCCTATCAAATTACCAATGGCATTTTTCACAGAAAAAACAAAAAAATTTACAATTTGTATGGAAACACAAAAGACCCAGGATAGCCAAAGCAATCTTGATAAAGAAAAATGAAGCTGGAGGAATCAGGCTTCCTGACTTCAGACTATACTACAAAGCTACAGTAATCAAGACAGTATGGTGCTGGCACAAAAACAGAAATATAGATTAATGGTACAGGATAGAAAGCCCAGAGATAAACCCATGCACCTATGTTCACCTAATGTATGACAAAGGAGGCAAGAACATACAATGGAGAAGAGACAGTCTCTTCAAGAAATGGTGAAGGGAAACTGGACAGCTACAGGTAAAAGAATGAAATTAGAACACTACCTAACACCATACACAAAAATAAACTCCAAATGGATTAAAGGCCTAAATATAAGACCAGACACCATAAAACTCTTAGAGGAAAACATAGGAAAAACCCACTTTAAAATAAATCCCAGCAAGATTTTTTTTTTTTTTTTTTTTTTTTTGCGGTATGCGGGCCTCTCACTCTCGTGGCCTCTCCCGTTGCGGAGCACAGGTTCCAGACGCGCAGGCCCAGTGGCCATGGCTCACGGGCCCAGCCACTCCGTGGCATGTGGGACCTTCCCGGACTGAGGCACGAACCCACCTGCATCGGCAGGCAGACTCTCAACCACTGCGCCACCAGGGAAGCTCAGCAAGATCATTTTGACCCACCTCCTAGAGTAATGGAAATAACAACAAAAATAAACAAATGGGACCTAATGAAACTTCAAAGATTTTGCACAGCAAAGGAAACCATAAACAAGGCGAAAAGACAACCCTCAGAATGGCAGAAAACATTTGCAAATGAAAGAACAAAGGATTAATCTCCAAAATATACAAGCAGTGCATGCAGCTCAATATCAAAAAAAACAAACAACCCAATCCAAAAATGGGCAGAAAACCTAAATAGACATTTCTCCAAAGAAGACATACAGATGGCCAAGAGGCACATGAAAAGATGCTCAACATCACTAATTATTAGAGAAATGCAAATCAAAACTACAATGAGATATGACCTCACACTGGTCAGAATAGCCATCATCACAAATCTACAAGCAGGACTTCCCTGGTGGCGCAGTGGTTGAGAGTTCGTCTGCCAATGCAGGGGACACAGGTTCGTGCCCCGGTCTGGGAAGATCCCACATGCCGCGGAGCGGCTGGGCCCGTGAGCCATGGCCGCTGAGCCTGTGCGTCCGGAGCCTGCGCTCCGCAACGGGAGAGGCCACAACAGTGAGAGGCCCACGTACAGCAAAAAAAAAAATCTGATTACAGTATGGAAGCAAAAAATCCCTAAGTGGCTGTACCTTCTGTGCTACCAAACCCATGCTGTTTTTCTGGCATGTTGCTAGAAAATAAACTTTGTCTGGCAAACTGCCAACCCCTTGTCTCAGGAGAAGATAAATGAGGGTTTCAGCTACCTGTCTTTCGTCATTTCTGGTTTTTGTTAAACCCATTATTATACATAACCAAAATTAAGCTCTTAAAAGGCTAGTGTACTTAACACAACTGTTCTTAAGCCTGAATTGTTTTACCATTAACAAGAGTCATATAAGAAGACTCAATTTAGACCACGAGATCTTAGAGCTTGAAGGGAAGTTAGAGATTTATGTTTCCAAATCTTTGTTTTAATACAAGAGGAAATCAGGGCTCAGAAAGAGTTTAGAATTTACCCCAGATCCCAAAGCGATACTGTGGTGGAACCAGGACCCAGATGCCAGGGTCCTATTTCTAGTCTACCATATTCCCTTTATACCTTTCTGCCTCTTCTCAACTAGAGAATTCCTCTGACAAATGGATTTCCATTCTCTATTTTAAGAGAGTATTGTCAGGGTTGAAAAGATCTTGAAGTTACTCATATCACTTCCTAAGAAATCATTCCTGTTTTCTTTGCTCCACCAGAGGTCCTGACAAGGATCACAAAGGAATCCTGGAGGTAATATGATGAAGTGGAGAACACAGACTCTGGAGTCAGACAACACCGTGCAGCTCTGCACAGTCCTCTTCAGGGTCAAATGGATTAAATGTGATAATGCAAAGAGCCTTCAACACACTGTAGGTCCATAAATGATAGCTTGCCTTCCCTTCCGCAACACCAGAAACCAATTGTGACAATCAGGTGAGAAAACCAGCAGGACACCACACTGCTGGAACAGAAAAATAATAACGATGGTTAGAATAAAATGTTCTGTTTTTAAATAAATGTGCATGAACAATAATATAAAAAATTGAAAAATCTAGCTTGGAGACTTGTTTATTCTCTTTGAGCACTAGTCTTTTGCTTATTACACTGTAAATTGAGAATGGGTAAATATTTCACCAAGGACACAACTGTATATGCTGATACATTTTCCAATGCTTGAGTTTCCATTAGAGTTTCCATTTCTCAACTTAATGCCTAAGAGAGCAGCTTGACTAATACATTATATCATTTGTGAGTTCACTTTTTAAAGATGAGTTTGAAAGATGGAAAATGAGATTTAGAAGCTAAGAGAATGAAGAGACTTAGAGCAAGAAATCTGTGACTCTGTAGCCCTAGATTATCCTGATGTATTAAATTGACAACTTTTCAAATTTCTAATCTACCTTCTTCTTTGCTCTTCACTGACAAAATCATTTATACAGGAAAACTTTAAAATATTGGTTCTTCATTTGTATAATAATTATTGGGTTGGCAAAAAAGTTCGTTCAGGATTTTCCATAAGAAAAGATGTTACATCTTACGGAAAAACCCGAACGAACTTTTTGGCCAATCCAATAGTTAGATGGTAAGGACAAAACTGTAGACTTTCTGGAAGCATAAGAAAACACTAGGTTTTCACAAAAAAAAAAAGAAAAAGAAAATACTAGGTTTTCAAACATGGAGAAATGGAAACAAGAGTGATTTTGAGTATCTACTTTGTGCTAGCTGCTCTACTAGGTAATTTTGAATGTGTCAGTTTTGAGCCATTACCATTATTGCATGGTAAGTATTATTAACCTATTTCACAGATTGAAACCTTACAGGACCCTATGGTCCTTCTCCCCCATGTCCTCTGCCTGTCTTTTGCCTGTGGAAAAAATTTAGCCAAGGAATAAGTTTAATCAGAGAAGTGAGAAAATGCAGAAACAAAGGAAGATGAAGGAGACCAAATAATAATAATTTATTCATTAAGCATAGTCAAGGACCTTTAGTTCCTTCTTAAGGGCTATAGATAATATTCTGAGCCATATCTTGTGAGCTGTTTTATAAATACTGAAACCCCCACCAGGTGGAAGAAGTTAACTACATGATGACCAGACTATAGCCAAGACATAAGCTGCCACAATTCTGAGAACGGGCCTCAAGGAAATGGGAACAAACCAACCCTGGAACTGAAGATTAACTGTACCTAAAACAACCAAGATGATGTTGATCAGACCACAGATGACCAATTTCAAGATGACTGTCAGAGCTGACTGTGCTGTTTCTGCATGTAGCCCCCTCCCTTTGTCTATAAGACCTCGTGCCCACTGATTGTCAGTTGTGGGGTGGGGAGGAGTCAGCCTTTGGACCGGAGTACACCCTCCCCACCAGTTTCCAGCATCCAAAATAAAACAAACTTTCCTTTCCACCAAACTCGCCTCTTTATTGGCTTTTGAGCGGTGAGCAGCCAGACCCCCAAGTTGGTTACAAGGTGAGATGCAAAAAGTTTGGTTGACTTACCCAAGATCACATGGATGGTAAAGAGTGGAGCCATGAGTCTTACCTGCCACTGTAGAGCCCTGCCTTCCTTACAAGAGGCAATGGAAATGCATTTAGATTTAGAGTCAGAAGATGAGGTTTAGGACCCAGGTCTTTACTTATAAGTATTTAGAGTTTAGTCAAGACATACCCCTTTCTGGGGTTTAATTTCTTCATCTATAAAATGAGAATGTTAGCACCTACCTCAGAGGGTGTTATGACCTGTGGAAGTGATTTTTAAACTGCCAAAAGCCATTGAAGGAGGGGTGTCTGAATGGTGGTGATACCCTCCCTTGCTGCAGTGAGCCGACATCTCCCACCCACCTCTCAGAATTGACATGAGGAGTCATTGGACACTGGTTGTCAAAGTCAATGTAAACCCATGCAGCAGCACGAAAAGTTTAGTTATCAGCATTCTTAGGAGCTTTGCAGAGCTCAAGCACTAAATAAAATAGTTCTTATACATTTGGTTTTTCTAAGGTAATTAGGATAGCTTTTCAGAGTTTCAGAAGCCCAGAGAGTGTCTTCGTTTAGGAAATGAAGACACTTGATGATCTAATAGAGCAGAGTCTTTAGTCAAATATACCCTATTAGATTTGCAAGGAACCATGGAGATTATGCAGAATCTAACCTGCATTTTGCAGATGAGGAAATTGAGAGTAAGATACATAGCTAATGTCACAGAGTTGGGACAAGAACTCATGGCACCTGACTCTGAGTTTGTGCTCTTTTCCACTGCATTAATTGTTCCTCTAACTTCATTTAGACTCAGGAATGTCATTGACAACAAAGTTAATGACAAAGTAATAATTATTAAGTCTATGAGTACAGATCTAGATGGGTTTACACTTACTGTGTGACCTTGGGAAAGTTGCTTCATACTTGTGTCTGTGTCCTCATCTGTGAAGTGAGTTATAATAATACTGATTTCAGAGGTTATTGAGAGGATAATACAAGAAAAGTTATTAGCACAGTGTTCTTACTGTGCCAGTAACTGCTCAACTCTTGTCAGTTATTATATAATCACCAATAATGTACATGCCATAAAACCCATAATATGACTATCTGTGCATCCCCCCAAACAAGCAGGGAGCCTATCAGTACACAGCCTGGAGGTAATGGGCAGACCCATTGGTGGTCAGTCTGCTTATTTCCATTTTATCAAGAATGTCAAGCAATTGTAACATGAGAGGATGAGGCCAGATTTGGAGGGAGTAGAGGAGGTGAAACACTCATTCTGAGCATTTGAGCCCAAGTCCCAGTTTTTTAATCTACAGATGGGGATATTAATATCCATTCATTTTCATTTTGTGGTATTCAGAGCTGTCAACTTCAATAAAAATTGTATTATAAACTATTCATTGTTATATAAATGTAAAGCAGAGAGCAGAAATGATAGTGGTTTTCTCCTTGTGCTAATAAGACACAGTCTCTCACCTGAGTGGCTTTTCCTTTCTCAAGCTCAGGCATCTGGGAGATTTGATGTCAGGAATAATGAGTTAACATTCTACAAATTACATCTGTTCTCATGGCCTCGAACTTGAGTGTTTGCTCGCCTCTAACAAAGAAAAAGCAGTCCTTTCCTTAGAACATGAGATCCTTTCTAAATAAATTACGAAAGTCTTTTCAATAGCCTACTTTTTCTTCTTACGTAGGAGCATAGATCTGGGATTATCTTAAAGCCATGGTAGGCAGCTACCTGCTTTGTGTACTGTCCTAATCATTTACCCTTTGATTTCATGTTTCTTTCAAAAGCGTCAAAGCACTAGGCAAATATTACTCATCAAACTGGTCTGATTATGTCCTTCTACATTTAGCACTTCTTTTTCTTTTTTGGCCCAGTCACATGTATTCTCAGGGCTATGACCCACATGAGCTGGAGGGCTCTGGGCAGAGATGCCACATTCCAGCTTTCAGTGGACGGTCCAAGGACTCCAGAGCTTCTTTTCTGACTGCCTACACCATTTAGTATTTTCTTTGCCATTGCCTCCTTCTGTTGCCATGGTTTCCTCGTAGTTGTCTTAGAGTAGGTGCTCATCTACATCTCTGCTGGGAGCTTTAATCTTTAAGGACCTGAATTGCAGAGCCCATGAGTCTGTACTGGGTAGGTGTGTTGGTGTCTAACTAATTGAATACAGCTTTTTAGGTTCAACAGGAAGAACCTGTGGCCAGTGTTAACCTCACCCTCCCGCTAAGCATTTTCCACCAAGCCCACACTTTCCTCCCAACCTCAACTCTTGAATTCATGCTGGTTGATGTGGATGCATGAGTTATAAGTAGCTGCCCTGTAAGCCTCTCTCATTGTCACATTTCAGACTTCCCTACCTTCTCTGCTTTCCCATCCCCCATTCAATCTCGCCCTTCACATATCCACAAATCCCAGTAACATCTTCTGGGAAGCAGCTGGGGGAGAAATGAGGTAGCAGAGAGGTGCCAACATGGCCCTTGGAGACTGACCAGCTATTTATCCACTCTACATGCATAGTAAGTGTTCTCTGCTGATAATTCTTGCTTCCATTTAACTAAGTGAGAATTGGAGGGTCTAGGAGCTAAAGTGACTGGTTGACTCCAAGATTAGGCCACTTTCAGAAGAAGGAGAAGTCGACTGATCCACAGCCCTAATCACGATACTAATAGTTAATCTAGTAAAAACAAATATTTGCCGTCCCACAGGTGAAATACCCCTTGCTTAATCTTTTTCTTCCCCTTCCTATTTCCCAATATTTCATTACGGCAAACTTTTCTTAACTCATAAGATATTCTTGCTTATGGTTTGGTTTTCACTAAGGAAAGTACATTATGATAAAATTTACCTGAAATTAGTATCATAAACAGCAGCATAATATCACTTTATGGGGCCACCCCTGAGAGCCTAACCAGTGAGGTATACCTGAGCCTAAGATAGTTTTACACCTCTTCCCTTTTGTGGCTTTATTCACTTTCAGTTCAACGGCTTACTGGAATAACTGCAATAATTAAACAGAATTTCCAGGCCCTCTAGATTATATGCAGATAGATGCTAAAGGTCATGCTTGAGTGGGAAAAAGTTTTGCTGATCAGTATGGCTGGGTAACTACACTGCCACATGCAAAACCTAATGAAATCAGTGCATCTGGCCAAAGACTCACCACTCTCCTCTATCCCATACCCTTTTTTTTTTTTTTTTTTTTTTT
>NW_006785816.1:2798574-2816788 GCF_000442215.2 Lipotes vexillifer
TCACTGTCGTGGCCTCTCCCGTTGCCGGACGCGCAAGCTCAGCGGCCATGGCCCACGGGCCCAGCCGCTCCGCGGCACGTGGGATCCTCCCGGACCGGGGCACGAACCCGCATCCCCTGCATCGGCAGGCGGACTCCCAACCACTGCGCCACCAGGGAGGCCCTATCCCATACCCTTTTAAAACTAGTAATACTGATGGCAAAGAGGCAATAGAAAGCATGAGTTTACAATGGCAGACTCAGAAGTTCAAATCCTGGAACTGGAAAGTTATTTAATATCTCTTTGTTACTTTCTTCATCTATAAACATGAATATTAATTCGTTGTACCTTTCTCTCAGTCCTGTTTTGACAATATGATTTTATATATATGTATAGATATACATACATACATACACACATACATACATACATATCTAAACACACATACATACGTATATATACATACACACACACATATACATACATACATACACACATAAAATATTACCCCAAAAATGTTAGATATCGTTATTATTGCTAATATTTATTGAGTGCATGCTATGCACCAGTACAATGCTAAGCACTGTTATTCTTTATAGCCATCCTACTATATAAGTAGTATTGTTAGGCTCTTTTGAAAAATGAAGATACTGGGGGTCATGATGACTTGACTGAGGTCATGCACTTAATAAGCAACAGAAGCTGCATTGGAACTCAGGCCTTACTAGATTTCTACTGATTACCTGCCCTATTGGATGCTAGAAGAAGGACTTACTGTCCGAACTGCCAGTTGCAAGCAGCCAGCCATCTTTTCCTCATAAGTACATCAGAATGTACTTATGGACATACATATATCAAAACATCTAAAGTATTTAGTCATGTCTAATTCCAACTTATTGCTACTCATACAAAATTATTCTTCACTAAGATCCTGCTCTGTGCGAGGCTCTGTGCAAGTCCTTTAGGATTCAGAGATATTGAGACAAGTCCCTGCCCTTGGGAGCACTCCAGTTCAAAACAGAGAACAGGGGCTTCCCTGGTGGCGCACTGGTTGAGAGTCCGCCTGCCGAAGCAAGGGCCGCAGGTTTGTGCCCCGGTCCGGGAGGACCCCAAGTGCCGCGGAGCGGCTAGGCACGTGAGCCATGGCCGCTGAGCCTGCGCGTCCGGAGCCTGTGCTCCGCAACGGGAGACACCACAACAGTGAGAGGCCCGCGTACCGCACAACACAAAACAAAACAAAACAAAAACAGAGAACAGGAGTATTTATTTATTTAGTTTTAAATTTATTTATTTATTTATTTTGGGCTGTGCTGGGTCTTTCTGTGCGAGGGCTTTCTCTAGTTATGGCAAGCGGGGGCCACTCCTCGTTGCGGTGCGCGGGCCTCTCACTATCACGGCCTCTCTTGTTGCGCAGCACAGGCTCCAGACGCGCAGGCTCAACAGTTCTGGCTCATGGGCCTAGTTGCTCCGTGGCATGTGGGATCTTCCCGGATCAGGGCTCGAACCCGTGTCCCCTGCATTAGCAGGCAGATTCTCAACCACTGTGCCACCAGGAAAGCCCCAAGGAGTATTAAAAACAATTATAGGTGACTGCCTGCTACCCAGGGCTGTGCCCTCAGTTAAAAAGAAGACTCCTTAGGTGCCTGAACCTTGCCCTGAATCCCTCAAGGTAGAGCATTTCTTACTTCAGCTGGTCTTCCTCAACTGACAATCACTCCACACATGGAAAGTAATTCTCACCAATTAGCTATCCCAATGCTAGGATTTCAATTCCCTTCATTTAGCTAGGGCTATTTCCAAAGACAAATCTTCCTTTTCTTCATAGAAATCCAACATTTTCCATAATTTCTTCCATTTTTCATTATATCTTTAAGGTGTTACTTTGCTGAACAAGAAAAGCAACTTTGCCCATGACTGAGTCTATGTTCAGATTTAAATAAGGAATCCTCATTGTTTTATCTTATCATTGACAGAGGGCTTAAGGATCCTAGGCCTTTACATACTACCTAAGGATTTTACACCCTTACCGATTAAAAAAATAATCCAAAAGAGATTATAATGTTGAACATAAAAGTATCGGCACATCTTCATTTACTTTTTCATTATGCAAATACTTACTGAACATCTAAAATGAACAAGGAACTTGGCAGAGCAAAAGGAATACAGTGGGGATTACGCGGCGGTGAAATGGTCCTTCTATTTAGACATACAATCTGGTGAAGGAGACAGACAGACAGATGGATAAATTTACAAGTGCTATAAATCACTATAGAGTAGGTTATAGTCACATGCAATGGTAGCGGGTAGAGAGAGAGATTTGTTCAAGACATAAAAATAACATGTGCAAAGGCCCCAAGGTATGAGCATGCAAAGACCACTACAGAGACTAAAAGGGAAATAATATTGTCTGGCTAAACATCAAATAAAAGCTGACATATGGCAAGGGATGAAACTGGGTATGAAAATGGGAGGTTTAACATGCTCCAGGCCTCAGTAGATGGAAGATCCTTTCCAGCTAAAGGTGTGTAACAGAGCTTTACCCACTATCACAAACAAGTGCCCTGAGGACTCTCACGCATACTGCCTAATAGAGGAGCAGCTCTTTTTCATTAATGAATCTGCAGGAATAATACCAACTGATTTAGTGAGGGGTTTTGTTTGTTTGTGGGGTTTTTATTTTAGTAAGACATTCTTTGCAAATAATTTAATTTCCAACAAGGTATATTACTTCCATATCAAGAAATGGATTTCAGTTCCTTAAGGCGAGAGACTTCTTTCCTGAAAAAACACAAGATATTCAAAGGGAGGAATTAGTTCTTTTCTAGCCTATGAGTAGTTCTGTCATATGTGGTCTATGAGGGCAGGGAGTAGAATAGTGGACATGCCATGAGTAAGATTTTGGAGCAGGCCCACTTCATCCAATGCCATCTGTCCAGCAGGGGATCAATAATATGGATCCAGGAAAAGAAGAGCTGAGCCTGCAATGGCCTTTAGCATTCACTCAAATTGTTTTCAAGAATTATATAGCTTTCTTATTAAACTTTTTAGCCACAAATAATAATAATAATAATACTCTACTTTTTAAAGCATTTTGTGGATTAGGAAGTGTTTTCACACGCATTATCTTCCTCATTCCTCATGAGAACCCAGTGAACTAAGATTTCTTATCCCATTTTTGCAATGGGAAAACTGGTTCTGAGCAAGTAAGTGACTCACCATGAGACTCTAGTTGATCAATGATCCACGATGAACCAAGGAATCTTTACCTGTGTGTTCTGTTGCCACGAAAGACTATGAAGACTGACTGGTGTGGTGGTTCTTGCTAAAGGTTTTAAAATAAAAATGAAAATGTAATAATTCTGGCTCTTCTTTTGCATCTGTTCCTCATACATTAAATGTGTTATTTAACCAATGATCTCAACTGCCTCTCAACAGCAGAAAGTTAACCTTTATACAAAATCTATTTCAATATTTCATGAATCCAGACCTAGCATCAAAAGATGATTTGGTCATTGTTTCATCTAGCAAATCCTCATTTTCCCTTACATAAGATGAAAATTAACATGTTAATCATCATTCACATTTACTTGAGTATTTGTTATTTACAAGACACTGTGCTGAGTGTTTTACATGGATTATCTTGTTTTGTACTTAACACAGCCTTATAAGGTAGGTTCTGACTACTTATCCCATTTTCTAGATAATGAATATGAGGCTTTGAAAAAGTGAAGACTTGCCCAAGTTTTCATAGCTAACAAAGAGGTTCGGCCAGAAATCAAACCAAGGCACTCCAGGGGGCAAACAGTGCCTGTGTTCTCAAAGTCCAAAGTCCCCTCCCCAAATGGCAGGGTTCCATGAAAAATAAAGGCAGCCTTTGCAATCAATGCAATCTCAAGGTTACGTGTGCAATTACTGACTCAGGGTTGTGGGCATAGAACATTGTGCACTTTGCATTTCAGTTAGGATGACAACTTCAGTACATTTCGCAGAGATTTAGATTAGCACTGAAATTGCTTCTGAAGCTATGCACTATTCAGATTCAAAGAAAGACTCATTGTGGGGTAGACAGATAAATCGTGCTACTTAATCAGTGAGAGAGATGGAATAGCAAATACCCTCCAAGAGTGTCTCAACTAGCCAGCCTGGTGATCAAGGCCCTAGATTTGTGAGATTCAGGAGAGCAATCAGTCAGCAGAGAAAAAAGAAAGCGAAGTGGTCTATATAGGGATTATATGCACAAGTCTGGCTTCGTTAAGATGCATCATTAATCAGTCAAGCAAACTCACCAAAACTGCATCGACATCAAGTTTACGTGCAAAAGAGAAAACAGTTACCCAGCAACTCTTAAAATAGAGAGGAAGGTGCTGTTCATTTGCACATTCTATTGTATTGTTTGCCAAATAACATATCAAATTGCCCCAGTATTCAAAGGTCCCCACTGAATGCTGGCAGCACAGGAGGGAGCCTTGAAAGGAGCTGGAAAGGAGCCACCTTGATATCCTCGGGCTTGGCCACTTCCTCAGCATCCACTGCTGAGGCCATTGCCCACAGAACTTTGGATCCTGGGCACTCTGAAAGGGAGAGAGAAAGGGCAAGAGTTTTGACATGATTTTAAAGAAATTATCCAGTTGGGTAGATTTTCAGTTCGGCTGAACATAGGACGCAGTTTTAGTCAATCTTCTTAACTATGTTCTTTTCAAAAACTGAAAGTTAAAAATAAACCTTTAAAAAAAAATCCCACCATCATTTACACAAAAAGCTTATTTCAATGTGGCTATTGTTTGCCTTCACCAAAGGGCACAAAGCAATTACTCAGAGGGATAATTATGGGGATGGGAGGGACTGAAGACCTGAGCCTTCCTGAAGCCTTCCCCCTCCAAATTCTTTCTCTGCTAGAACCTAAGCAATCTGTCTATAATCACCAAACTCAAATAATGAGCAGGATAGGCCCAATGTCATGTTGGAGATAAATGCTGAAAACATCAACAACATAATAAGGTAGAATCTGATTTGTATTAACATAATTGTTTTCTTAAAGGTGCCATAAGCCATTGAGAAATAAGGTGAGATGCATCCATTGGAAAACAGGGAACGGAGCTCTGATGTGTTAAAGTACACTGTTCTTGGTGCAAGGTTTGAATTCTGACTTGGAATCCCAGCTGCTGATATCACCTTGTGCCAGGTCACTACTGGGCTCTGAGCCTCGGGGCTACCATCTGTCAAATCCCATTTGTAAAATGGGGTTTTTGTGAGGATGAAATAAGGTAACAAAAGAAGTACATAGTAGGGCTTCCCAGGTGACGCAGTGGTTGAAATTCCGCCTGCTGATGCAGGGGACACGGGTCCGTGCCCCGGTCCGGGAAGATCCCACATGCCGTGGAGCTGCTAGGCCCATGAGCCATGGCCGCTGAGCCTGCGCGTCCGGAGCCTGTGCTCCGCAACGGGAGAGGCCACAACAGTGAGAGGCCCGCGGACCGCAAAAAAAAAAAAAAAAAAAAAGTACATAGTAGTTGGGAGGTGGTTCTGAGCAGAGAGGACTTTGGGGGAATGAGGAGGCTGCTGGAGAGGGATGGTCCAGGGGCAAGTTTCAGATCTTAAAGGACCAGATGCAGGATACAGTGCTGTGAGCCGAAATAGGAGAGCTGAGAGGGGGCTCTGGTTGGAGGGATAGATTTAGAGATGGTCCCACAGCGTGACTCAAGGCCTCTGGATGCAAAGGTGCCCTGATGGGTGGTTTTCAACAGGAACCTGTGGATCAGACTAAAGTGTGACCACCAGGAAATGAAGACACGGGACGAGCCCGGGGGCATGAATGTCCAAGTCCAGCATCAGTCCCAGCCAGAGGAGAATGGGGTTGGTCCCTGCAGGACCGCTGGCCCGCCTCGTCCACAGCAGCCTCTTGCTATGAAACAAAAGCAGAGACGGACTGAGGGAACTGAGGAGAAGTTTAATGGAGGAAAAAACAAGGAAACCTCAGGGACTCGCCATTACTCATTGATTTCTAGGTATTGGCTGGCTGCTGGCCTCCGAGGGGCCCAGAGAGGCTCCTGGCGGATGCTGTGAGCGGGCAAGTTTGGGGGACCCTAAATGCACAGGTGACGGGCCTTGGAGCTGACTTGCTTCATGAACCAGTAGCTCCTACAGGTGCTGCTGGCCACGTTCGCAGGTGAGTGTGGTTGCGGAGGAACAGGAGCTGGCCCGCCAGACCTGCACCAGCGGGAACCCGCGCTGCGGGAGAGGCGGGGCAGGGTCCTCTCTGCGCAGCCGCGGCGGCCTGTGGGAGGAGCTGCCTCTGCCCCACGCCACAGGTCCGCTCCAAGTCCCAGGCCCCGCCTCTGCACCCGAGGGCCGCCCTCCCTGGTGAGGGCCATGCTAGAGGGCCACCTTGGATGCCTTCACCTCCCAGCCAGGGAAGGGCGGGGGCGGCAGAGGAGGTGCGAACCGGATGGAAGCCGGGCTGGGATCGGAACGCCCCCCCTCCCCCGTCGTCTGGGACACCACTGCGCAGTTCCACGGTGGCCTCGGAACCCGGAGGGCCTGGGCCTGCGGCTCTGCCACTCAAGGGCTGCGTCACCTTGGAAAGGTTACCTAAACCTCCTTGTGTACCCCAGTCTCCTCCTCTGCCTCATGGTGACCCTGAGTCCCGACCTGACTGGATGGCTGTGAAGTTTAAATGAGGTAATAAGTGCTGCAGTTTCTTTTGAGTGGGGTTTCTTTTACTTAGAAGGATTTTTAAAAATTTGGAAGACTCTCTAAAAAGAGTACTTGAACTCAGCATCCCTGGGTGCCTGGCGTTGCGGGGTAGGGTGTGGGCGAGAGTTCATTAGTGGGCATCAGGCATTGCTGGTGCCCCTCCACCACCCCTTCAAAGCTGCGAAGCTTTGTGTCTGTGTGTATAAACCCCGCCCCCCCACCACCACCAGGGACAGGGCCTACTGAGTGAGATACTCAGAGGGACTCAAGAGAGTGGATGCCTAGGGGGGTTCGCGTGACGTTAGGACTGGCGCTTCTCAGCCTCAGCAGTACTGACACCTGTGGCTGGATCGTTCTTTGTCATGGTTGGGGTGGGGTTTGCTGCCCTGTGCATCGTAGGATGATTAGCAGCGTCCCCAGCCCTCGCCATGAGATGCCAGGAGCATTCCCTCCGATTTGTGACAATCCAAAACGTCTCCAGACATTGCCAGATGTCCTCAGGGAAGGGAGTTAGGGACAAAACCGTCTCTGGTTGAGAACTACTGCTTTGCGGCGGTCCCTGTGGGGTGAGCCCACAGAAAGCGGCTGTTAGGTGCTGTGTTGAGTTTAGCGAAATTACTTTTCTGAACCTCGGTGGTCTCTGCCTACTTCTTCTGTGCACCATCTGGAGGCTCCCATGAAGCCATGGCAAACGTTTTTTCAAAGTTGACGGACACAGACTTTTCAAACCCCAGCCCTTTCAGATATGAATTACTGGTTCCTAAAGCTGGTTGGGCAGCTGGATCGGCTGGAACTTGGTTTTTATTGTGTTTCTTTTCACTCAAACCCAAATATTTTTAGAGCATTACACGCAGTGCTCTAAGTCACTCAGCCCTTTACTGTTAATTGACACCTGAGCTGCTATTAAAATTAAACAATTCTGTGGCAAAAAAACAAAAAAAAAAGTGCATAGTAGGGCTCCAAAATCATCTTTTTAAATAATTGGCCAAGTTACAGAGGTAAAATGCAGACAACTGAGTCATAGAGTTATAATGCCACATGCCAAAAAAAAAAAAAATAGTAACTCCTTAATTAGGTAGAATATTTTTTTTAAATTAAGTTTTATTTTTTTATACAGCAAGTTCTTATTAGTTATCCATTTTGTACACATTAGAGTATACATGTCAATCCCAATCTCCCAGTTCATCACAGCACCACCACCCCCCTCCACTGCATTCGGCCCTTGCTGTCCGTACGTTTGTTCTCTACATCTGTGTCTCAGTTTTTGCCCTGCAAACCGGTTCATCTGTACCATTTTTGAAGGTTCCACATATATGCGTTAATATACGATATTTGTTTTTCTCTTTCTGACTTACTTCATTCTGTATGACAGACTCTAGATCCATCCACGTCTCTAGAAATGACCCAATTTCATTCCTTTTTAAGGCTGAGTAATATTCCATTGTATATATGTACCACATCTTTATCCATTCGTCTGTCGGGCATTTAGGTTGCTTCCATGACCTCGCTATTGTAAATAGTGCTGCAGTGAACATCAGGGTGCATGTGTCTTTTTGAATTACGGTTTTCTCTGGTTATATGCCCAGTAGTGGGATTGCTGGATCATATGGTAATTCTATTTTTGGATTTTTAAGGAACCTCCATACTGTTCTCCATAGTGGCTGTTTCAATTTACATTCCCACCAACAGTGCAAGAGGGTTCCCTTTTCCCCCCACCCTCTCCAGCATTTGCTGTTAGTAGATTTTCTGATGATGCCCGTTCTAACTGGTGTGAGGTGATACCTCATTGTAGTTTTGATTTGCATTTCTCTAATAATTAGTGATGTTGAGCATTCTTTCATGTGTTTCTTGGCAATCTGTATATCTTCTTTGGAGAAATGTCTATTTAGGTCTTCTGCCCATTTTTGGATTGGGTTGTTTGTTTTTTTAATATTGAGCTGCAAGAGCTATTTATATATTTTGGAGATTAATCCTTTGTCTGTTGACTCAATTGCAAATATTTTCTCCCATTCTGAGGGTTGTCTCTTCATCTTGTTTGTAGTTTCCTTTGCTGTGGAAAAGTTTTTAAGTTTCATTAGGTCCCATTTGTTTATTTTTGTTTTTATTTCCATTCCTCTAGGAGGTGGATCAAAAACGATTTTGCTGTATTTATGTCAAAGAGTGTTTTTCCTATGTTTTCCTCCAAGAGTTTTAAAGTGTACGGTCTTACATTCAGGTCTCTAATACATTTTGAGTTTATTTTTGTGTATGGTCTTAGGGAGAGTTCTAATTTCATTCTTGTACATGTAGCTGTCCAGTTTTCCCAGCACGACTTATTGAAGAGACTGTCTTTTCTCCATTGTATACCCTTGCCTCCTTTGTCATAGATTAGTTGACTATAGGTGCAGGGGTTTATCTCTGGGCTTTCTATCCTGTTCCATTGACCTATATCTCTGTTTTTGGGCCAGTACCATATTGTCTTGATTACTGTAGCTTTGTAGTATAGTCTGAAGTCAGGGAGTCTGATTCCTCCGGCTATGTTTTTTCCCTCAGCACTGCTTTGGCTATTTGGGGTCTTTTGTGTCTCCATACAAATTTTAAGATTTTTTGTTCTAGTTCTGTAAAAAATGCCATTGGTAATTTGATAGTGATTGCATTGAATCTATAGATTGCTTTGGGTAGTATAGTCATTTTTGCAATATTGATTCTTCCCATCCAAGACCATGGTATATCTCTCCATCTGTTGGTATCATTTTAATTTCTTTCATCAATATCTTATCGTTTTATGTATACAGGTCTTTTGTCTCCCCAGGTAAGTTTATTCCTAGGTATTTTATTCTTTTTGTTGCAGTGGTAAATTGGAGTGTTTCCTTAATTTCTCTTTCAGATTTTTCATCATTACTGTATAGGAATGCAAGAGATTTCTGTGCACTAATTTTGTATCCTGCAACTTTACCAAATTCATTGATTAGCTCGAGTAGTGTCTGGTGGCATCTTTAGGATTCTCTTTGTATAGTATCATGTCATCTGCAAACAGTGACAGGTTTACTTATTCTTTTCCAATTTGTATTCCTTTTATTTCTTTTTCTTCTCTGATTCCCATGGCTAGGACTTCCAAAACTATGTTGAATAAGACTGGTGAGAGTGGACATCCTTGTCTTGTTCCTGATTTTAGAGGAAATGCTTTCAGTTTTTCACCATTGAGAATCATGTTTGCTGTGGGTTTGTCGTACATGGCCTTTATTATGTTGAGGTAAGTTCCCTCTATGCCCACTTCCTGGAGAGTTTTTATCATAAATGTATGTTGAATTTTGTCAAAAGCTTTTTCTGCCTCTATTGAGATGATCATATGGTTTTTATTCTTCAATTTGTTAATGTGGTGTATCACATTGATTGATTTGCGTATATTGAAGAATCCTTGCATCCCTCAGATAAATCCCACTTGATGAGGGTGTATGATTCTTGTAATGTGTTGTTGGATTTTGCTCGTATTTTGTTGAGCATTTTTGCATCTATATTCATCAGTGATATTGGTCTATAATTTTCTTTTTCTGGTTTTGGTATCAGGGTGATGGTGGCCTCATGGAATGAATTTGGGAGTGTTCCTTCCTCTGCAATTTTTTGGAAGAGTTTGAGGAGGATAGGTGTTAGCCCTTCTCTAAATGTTTGATAGAATTCACCTGTGAAGCCATTTGGTCCTGGACTTTTGTTTGTTGGAAGATTTTAAATCACAGTTTCAATTTCATTACTTGCGATTGTTCATATCTTCTGTTTCTTCCTGGTTCAGTGTTGGAAGGTTATACCTTTTTAAGAATTTGTCCATTTCTTCCAGGTTGTCCATTTTGTTGGCATTGACTTGCCTATAGTAGTCTCTTAGGAGGCTTTGTACTTCTGCAGAGTCTGTTGTAACTTCTCCTTTATCATTTCTAATTTTATAGATTTGAGTCCTGTCCCTCTTTTTCTTCATGAGTCTGGCTAATGGTTTAACAATTTTGTTTATCTTCTCAAAGAACAAGATTTTAGGTTTATAGATCTCTGCTATAGTTTTCTTTGTTTCTATTTCATTTATTCCTGCTCTGATCTTTATGATTTCTTTCCTTCTACTAACTTGGGATTTTGTCTGTTCTTCTTTCTCTAGTTCCCTTAGGTGTAAGGTTAGGTTGTTCATTTGAGATTTTTCTTGTTTCTTGAGGTAGGCTTGTATTGCTATAAACTTCCCTCTTAGAACTGCTTTTTTTGCATCCCATATGTTTTGGATCGTCATGTTTTCATTGTCATTTGTCTCTAGGTGTTTTTTGATTTCTTCTTTGATTTCTTCAGTGATCTCTCCGTTATTTAGTAAAGTATTGTTTAGCCTCCATGTGTTTCTGTTTTTTACGTTTTTTTCCCTGTAATTGATTTCTAATCTCATAGCATTGTGGTCAGAAAATATGCTTGATATGATTTCAATTATCTTTAATTTACTGAGGCTTGATTTGTGACCCAAGATGTGATCTCTCCTGGAGAATGATCCATGTGCACTTGAGAAGAAAGTGCAATCTGCTGTTTTTGGATGGAATGTCCTATAAATATCAATTAAATATATCTGGTCTATTGTGTCATTTAAAGCTTTTATTTCCTTAGTAATTTTCTGTTTGGATGATCTGTCCATTGGTGTAAGTGAGTTGTTAAAGTCCCCCACTATTATTGTGTTACTGTCGATTTCCTCTTTTATAGCTGTTAGCAGTTGCCTTATGTATTGAGGTGCTCCTATGTTGGGTGGATATATATTTACAATTGTTATAGCTCCTTGGATTGATCCCTTGATCATTATGTAGTGTCCTTCCTTGTCTCTTGTAACATTCTTTATTTTAAAGTCTATTTTATCTGATATGAGTTTTACTGCTCCAGCTTTCTTTTGATTTCCATTTGCATGGAATATCTTTTTCCATCCCCTCACTTTGAGTCTGTGTGTGTACCTAGGACTGAAGTGGGTCTCTTGTAAACAGAATATATATGGGTCTTGTTTTTGTATCCATTCTGCAAGCCTGTGTCTTTTGGTTGGAGCATTAATCCATTCATGTTTAAGGTAATTATCAATATGTATGCTCCTGTTACCATTTTCTTAATTATTTTGGGTTTGTTTTTGTAGGTGCTTTTCTTTTCTTTGTTTTTTTTTTTTTGCGGTATGCAGGCCTCTCCCATAATGGAGCACAGGCTCCGGATGCACAGGTTCAGCGGCTATGGCTCACAGGCCCAGCTGCTCCGCGGCATGTGGGATCTTCCCAGACCGGGACATGAACCCGTGTCCCCTGCATTGGCAGGCAGACTCTCAACCACTGCGCCACCAGGAAAGCCCAGTAGGTCCTTTTTTTGTCTTGTGTTTCCCAGTTAGAGAAGTCCATTTAGCATTTGGTGTAGAGCTGGTTTGGTGATGCTGAATTCTCTTTGCTTTTGCTTGTGTGTAAAGCTTTTGATTTCTCCATCAAATCTGAATGAGATCCTTGCCAGATAGAGTAATCTTGGTTGGAGGTTCTTCCCTTTCATCACTTTAAATATGTCATGCCACTCCCTTCTGGATTGTAGAGTTTCTGCTGAGAAATCAGCTGTTAACCTTATGGGAGTTCCCTTGTATTTATTTGTCATTTTTCCCTTGGTGCTTTCAGTAATTTTTCTTTGTCTTTAATTTTTGCCAGTTTGCTTACTGTGTGTCTCGGCGTGTTTCTCCTTGGGTTTAACCTGTGTGGGACTCTCTGCACTTCCTGGACTTGGGTGGCTATTTCCTTTGCCATGTTAGGGAAGTTTTTGACTATAATCTCTTCAAATATTTTCTTGGGTCCTTTCTTTCTCTCTTCTCCCTCTGCTACCCCTATAATGCAAATGTTGTTATGTTTAATGTTGTCCCAGAGGTCTCTTAGGCTATCTTCATTTCTTTTCATTCTTTTTTCTGTATTCTGTTCTGCAGCAGTGAATTCCACCATTCTGTCTTCCAGGTCACTTATCAGTTCTTCTGTCTCAGTTAGTCTGCTACTGATTCCTTCTAGTATATTGTTCATTTCAGTTTTTGTATTACTTATTTCTGTTTGTTTGTTCTTTAATTCTTCTAGGTCTTTGTTAAACATTTCTTGCATCTTCTCGATCTTTGCCTCCATTCTTTTTCTGAGGTTCTGGATCATCTTCACTATCATTTTTGTGAGTTCTTTTTCTGGAATATTGCCAATCTCCACTTCACTTAGTCGTTTTTCTGGGGTTTTATCTTGTTCCTTCATCTGGTACAAAGTCCTCTGCCTTTTCATCTTGTCAGTCTTTCTGTGAATGTGGTTTTCCTTCCACAGGCTGCAGGATGGTATTTATTCTTGCTTCTGCTCCTTAGGTAGGTAAAATTTGATGTCCTACTTTTATAAGCATCATAAGGCATTTATTTGTTTAAAGAAGATAAATAAGAAGATAAAAAGATAAATTTTTTGTATAAAATACATAAATGTTCTGGCCAACCTAAACTGTAGACTATATAAGGAAAATCTATAAGAATGCCAGAATGATTTTACTGAATTATCACAGAAAAACAAAACAACTCATATAAATGTAGCATCAATTTCAAGGTGGCTTCAGGGTACAGATATTGTGCCTTAGGCCAATGCTAAAATCCCATCATGCTTTGCTCTGTGGGCTTGAAAAAGACTCTGTGATGTGAATCTCTGAACAACAATGTGTCTTCCTGGGGAGCTTTCTCCCTAAAGTAACACTATGTTAAATCTTTTCATGGAAATGATCATCCTTAGTTTGTTTATCTTTTGTGTAAATATAGATCTTCTTGTATCTCATCTGTTCCTGACTACTGATGCCAACCCCCCATTACTCAGGAATCCCGGGAGTGGAAAAGGACATCAGCATGAGGCAGGGTCTTGGATAGCAGCCTTTTAATGAGTTGCACTGTCAGACCCAGGCAGACCTATGTTTGAGTCCTGGCTCTGACACTTCTGACATATACTAGTGATATAAGCTTAGACAAATTACTTAACCAATATAAGTCTCAGTCTCTTCATCTGTAAAATGGGGATAACATTTCAGACCTAATAGTTCATAACTTAGATGAGAGAATGCCTGTAAAGCCCTGAGAGCAATAAATGTCAAGAAATGTTGGCTCTTGTCATCTTCCTCATCCTGGCCAGCACACAGCCCAAGAGGGAGCTCCTTACATTAGAGCCTAGTGCATCTAACACTTGTATTTTGCTCTTGACAAAGAGCAAAAAGACAAGTTGAGGGTGCGAGTGTGAGAAGAAGGGGAACATATCAGGGTGGAAGTATCAGCACAAGCTAAGGGCCAGAGACATGAGAGAGCCCTGAGATGATTAGTATTGCTGGAGAATAAAGTGGGAGATGAATGAGGAGGAGAAGTGCTGAGAGATGTCTGCAGAGGGCAGGGGCCAAAGTTATGAGAGCCAAGTATGCCTTTTCAAGTGTCTGTATTTGGGATAGAATTTCTCTCCAAGAATGGGCAGTGCACATTTGGCGAGAATGTCACATGTGCTGTAATATCACTCAGGAGCATGAGACTGTGGACAGGCAAGAGAAGGAGGAACACCCAGTAATTATGATTTCACTAAAGTAACATTTATCCTCAGTTACAGACAAAAAGAGAATGTGTGGCATTTGTTTTTTTTCTGCCTGATATTATTTGATGTGGGTCATAAGTCTTAACACTGCCTTAAATGAGTACCGTGCCCTCTAAGTTTCTCACATTGCAAGGTAAGTGTTTAAGAAAGACAGATAAAAACAGAGGTTTTGTTCTTTTTGTTTTTTCTGAGCTTAACCTTAAGGGTGAAAAATAAATCTTCCTTCACATCTCCACACCCACACGGAACCCTGGGTTCCTACTATTACCAGGGCTGTGCTAATCTGTGTTCTCATTGCAGGATGCAGCACTACATAATATCCTGTGAGTAACTCCACACTGAGGAGTTGTGTTTCAGACTTGGCTCTTGGAGATCAAGAAAATAAAAGCAACTCATAGTCCCAAGCAGGATCTCCAGTTACTGGGAACGAGCAAACCTTTCTGAGAGAGAGGGGGAGGAAGGAGGCGTGTGGGTGCCAATCTCTAAGCAGCTCCAAGGTCATGAGATTTCTCATCGCCTCCTCTCCTCTTCCTCTTTCGTCTCCTGCTTCTCATTCATGATCTCAAGGCCCTATTCCATCACATGGTTAAAGGAGCATCTACAAAACAGGAACAGTCAAACCCTCATGAATTACTTTGTAAAAATTTTATTTACAAACTGATAAGTTATGTATTATCAGTTCTTATGAAATTTTTCCAAGGGCTCAAAAAATCTGACAAGTGCTCTCTTTTCCCATGGCAAATAGGTGGGAGTATGTGGCAGATCAATACCTAAGACATAGTAAGCGCCTACTATAAGACTCTAAGCCCTGTTCTCTGTGCTTTATGTAGATGTCTACTTTTATCCATCTTTACAACCCTAAACTACAATTGTGACCATTTTATGGATGAGAAAACTGAGGCACAGAAAAGTAAGAGGCTTTCCCAGGTCTCACAGATGGTAAGTAGTACAACCAAGATTTAAATCTTGGCAGTCTGTTACTAGAACCCGAAAACTTACCACTATTATGAAACCTCCCAGAAGAAATACATCCATGAAATCTCCTACTGTAGAAAATAGACCAAATTTTATCAAAGCCTCTTGAATGCATATTATTCAAATGGATAAAAGTGGTTTACTGTGTCTTCCAGGATTCTTATTGAAACTCACCCTGGTATTTATATAATGTTCAAAATAGATGTGAGAGGTAAGAACAAGTGTCCCTATAAGTGATGTGGTTACTGTTCCTATATACCAGTGCTCCAGCCCTAAATGTCTGAATTACTGGACTATTGTCCACTTTAACTTTGACCTTCCAGCCACTCTTGTTCCTGACCCACCAAACTCCTCATCCTGGCCTGGCAAAATGCACCCTTCCCTGCTGACAAGCATGACCTAGTGTACTAAAAGTGACAATGCTAAATATTCTTCTGTCCCCATTTTTTTCAGCAAACAGATGACTATCAACTGCAGCATAATGCCCATGGGAAGTTTTGAAATTAAGTGAGGGAAGGCTCTGAAGTGAATGTCAGAGAATTCTATGATACAGCACTGTTTCCAGAGTGCTCAGCATGGCACATTGCCCTGTAGAGCTGGGAATGCAGAAACAAAGGCCTTCAGTGTCGTTTGCATTTGTAAGAAGACTGAATTCGTGTTGCTAGGAAACAAAACCTAAGTTTTTTCTATTAAATTTACTTTCAGCTTATACGTCACACCTCTCCCAGCCTGAGTGAAACACAATAAAGGAAGAAAACTACAGTTCTTTTATTAAAATGCCTCAGGTCATGTATTCCCCAGGTAAAGATAATCCATAGGAGGATAGATCTACACATATCTCATCATAAAAGTGATTCAGCTACACCCAGATTTTAGTATATGGTGGGGAAAACCACATAGGGTGACCATAGGAGCATACGACATAGAAATTGCTCTTGACTCTATTCCTGTGGTCACAGTTGTGACTTAGAAGTCTCAAAGGATATATATATATATATATATATATATATATATCAACAACAGAAGAGAGAGGGAAGATTGGAATGAATGTGGTAAGGGAGGAGGTCAGAAAGGTGAGTTGGGAAAGTGGAGAGGAAGAAAGCAAATTGTGGAACGAGCTCAGTAGTTAGGGATGAAGCTCAAGACTTTCAAAAGGGAGTTGACCAGTTGACTGACATTGTAAAACAAAAGGAGGAAAGTGATCGCTGATTGAGTCAAACCAAACCAGGTGTCAAGAGACTATCCGGGGAAGGGATATAAATGTCACTTGGATGAAGCTGGGTTTGCACAAGTATGAGCTCCTCCTCCCTTTGCCAAAATGCTGCCATCTTAAAAGAAAAAAAACCAAGCAGGCACTCTGCTGATTGCTCAGATGTGAGTGTGTGCACACTTCTAGTGACTTGTCAAATCCTAGTCTTAATTCATTACCAATCCCAAGCATCTGTGAAGTCATACATGTTTCTCAAATCTCCACTCAAACCTCTTTCCCAGGGACATCTACCCCAACTCTACAGACTAGATTCAATCCATGTTATACACTCTCAAAGCCTGGCTGTCATTTTCTCCAAATCACTCAAAAGAAATTACATAGCTCTATGATTCTTTTTCTGTTTTTCCTTTACTAAACTGTAAGCTCCTTGAGTGTAAAAAGTATGTTTGTTTCTGCTTAGCATTATATTCCCAGTTCCTACATAGATAGAGCCCAGCATATAGTAGGTGTTCACCTTAACTTGTTCAGTGAATGATTGAATGTATCCTAAACAGAAATGATCAGAAGGTAAACAAATCAACTCCCTGGGGCAGGGGGGTGGGGAGTAAAGACAAGCCTTCAAGGCCAGCAGGAACCCACAGAATCACAAGTCAACTTCTGCCTGAACTTCCTTCCCAAGGAAACATATACTCCCAGATAGCATAGCTCAGAAGTTGGACCAGAAAAAACCGGGATCCATGATGAGTTTTTGTCACAGCCTTATCTTCCACATACAATATCAGGGCTTGGCTTTCCTTATATGACCATGAGAGGCTTTCAAGATGAGATTCTGAATAACTTCTTAGTGTCTTTTTGTGTACTGACTTCAGCCAAGGATCATTTGTATATCCTGGGACCGGAAAGATTTGGGCCTCATGAATAAACAGCCTCTTGGATCAGGCACAGAAATCATCACAACAGTACTTGGCAATTTCCTAGCAACTCACAATGGCTGTCTCTGCCAGGATGGAGAGATAGGATACAGTTTCCTCATCTACTTGAAGATTCTATAAATGTTGTTCCTCTTGAAAACAAGGAGCCAGGGGCGGAAAATAGTGACTACACAAGTTCTTCTGCAACTGCAGGAGAATTAAGAATTACATCCAGTGGGGAAGCAGCAGGCCATGTTTCAAGACCCATTACATAGGCTGTTTGAGTCACATTATATTTAATCAAGAGCTGTTTTATTCATTTGTGCTGTTCCATCTGTAATATTAAGGTAAGGTGAGGAAAGTGTCAAGAAAGAAAGGCTGTAGAACATACCACAGAATACCCAAGAGCAAATTTATAAGACTGTACTAATAACTGTGTCTTCACCAATATCAGGAAAAGGGGCATGAAGAGAGGGCTGCTCTGATGGATTCAGAAGCCATTGGAACTTTCCAAAGTAGAGAGTTTCCTTAGAAGAAGCAGAAAGGAAGGTTATGAAATAGCGGAACTCAGACTTGAATACTGGTTTGGCCACTGAGCTGTGTGAACTTGGGCAAGTTACTCCTTCTTTTGGAGTCTCAGTTTGCTTATTTTAGAAATGGAGGTAATAATATCTGCCTTGTACCATTTCAAGGTTAGAATTAATATGCAGAGAGATGCCAGACTAGTGTCTGGCCCATAGGAAGTTCAATAGTTCAAACCTCTCTGAATTGCCCTCCTCATTTCTCCATTTTTCCTTATCTCTCTGCCACCATCCTGGACCACACCACGTATCTTATATTCACGTTGCTATTTTTTCATGTAGCCTGCTGAA
>NW_006785816.1:2816827-2866439 GCF_000442215.2 Lipotes vexillifer
TGCTGAACCTAGAGGTGTCATTTTCTTGATTTTAACTATCTATGACGGTAATGACTTGAATTGCATATCAGCTCTACTTGTATGGCCCCGTAGAATGAGTGAACAAGAACAAAAGTGAGGGAGGTAGAGGGCAGGAGAATGAGAGAGCAAATGAGGGCAGGCAAAGTCTGGAGACAGAAACCATATTTGATTATGTGCATTTGTCATAGGCTCTGCCTGGTGCCTCTAAGGCTCAGGGACATGTGATGATCAGGAAGAAATACAGCTGAGATGGCACTCAGCCATCTGCTTTCTCTTGGCCCCTCTTCATGTTCATGCTCATTTTTCTTTCACTCCCCACTGTGTTCCTCCAGATTTATGAGGAGGAACATTTAATCCTCCTCCTTTATGACCCTATAGCCTTTGGGCCTGCCCTAACCCAGCCTTCTTCCACTATCAGCTTGGTGAGCTTTGGTCCCTGGCTTCCATGCTTTTGCTCATCCTCAGTCTAGTAAAGAGTGATTCTCCAGTGTCCCCTGACTCCATCAGACCCCAGGATTTCCTCTGCAGTCTCCTTTCAATTGGGCTCATTTTGGCTTTCAATATCTTCCCTCTCTACCCCTCCTCAAAAGGTTTCCTAAATCCAAGACTGTCCCATGTAGTTCTTGGCCTCCATACTTTGTGGCTCGAGTTCTGTCTCCTGACTAGTTTATTCATTTTCCCTGTCTCCTTGAATCAGGAAGACCAGGAAAATCTCTCGTTAGTGATGTTTGCCTACTACAAGGCTAACTCTAACCCGCCAGAAGCCTGACCAAACGTGAGCCTTGAACTAGACACTGTGGGCGCTATCCAGGTATTAAGACCTGGACTCCTGCCATCAGGGGACTTACGTATAATTGGCAGGTAACAGAGACATTTTGATGATATAAAGAAAACTGGGGCTTCCCTGGTGGCGCAGTGGTTGAGAGTCCGCCTGCCAATGCAGGGGATACGGGTTCGTGCCCCGGTCCGGGAAGATCCCACATGCCGCGGAGTGGCTGGGCCCGTGAGCCATGGCCGCTGAGCCTGCGCGCCCGGAGCCTGTGCTCTGCAACGGGAGAGGCCACAACAGTGAGAGGCCCGCGTACAGCAAAAAAAAAAAAAAGAAAAAAAAAAAAGAAAACTGGCTACAAAAAGTCCCATATTGAATATAATAATACTGTAGAATAGTGTTTATCTGGGAATGAAAACACCAGAAGTGTTCTACAACAAAATGGTTGAATATGGATGATTCCATATAGATAATTTTTGTGATCACCCACTTTCAAAGTTATGCCAATATAATGAATAAAATATGATTTACTAAAGTACAGTACATAGGAAAAATAGGGTCTGCTCAGCTAAGAATCAACAGTCAGTGATTCCATACAGACCAGACCTGCTTGATACAGACTGAATGATGCAGAATGTAAGGTATAACTGCAAGGACATCATTCAAATCTTATCAGCAATTGATAAATTCATAGTTCTTTATTTTTTGTATATTTCAAGAATAGCACTGAGGCATTGAGTTTCAAGTAGAACACACCCACACACATAAGACATGCTGAAGCATGGTTTTCAATCATTGTTCTTTTTTAGACTTAAATATTTAAATTTTCAGAATTATTAGAAACAAATCAAACTGTTAACATTTTGAATAATGGCATTTTTTTTCTGATGTAAACAAACAAGAGCTATTGATGAGCTAAGGAAAGTCATATTATTCAAATAACTGAACTGGTAAATTAAGAAAGTACATCAACCTTGCGTATTAGGTATCTGTAGGTAAGTAGTATTCATAGATCACCTGGCATCTGTGGAGGAGATTTTCAAAGGGGAATGCTTAATCAGAAATACAGTGACCTCAACTGGGCTCCCAGCTTGAATGGCTCAGGGTTTCTCCTTTTGTATCCTAACTGAAAGCCATGGTGATGAATAAAAATAACGCCAGATAGTCTCCAACTCTGTTGCCTATTTTTGTTCCCCTAGTTAAAAGTTTCATGCTAGATAATATATTATCTCATATTCTGTACTTATTTTTTTAATTTCTAAGAGTGTAGAGGCATTCTTAACTTTTTTCTTGATACTGGTCATACCTCCTTTGTGATTATGGTACAAATAAGCAAACGGGGCTTCCCTGGTGGCGCAGTGCTTGAGAGTCCGCCTGCCGATGCAGGAGACGCGGGTTCGTGCCCCGCTTCGGGAGGATCCCACATGCCGCGGAGCGGCTGGGCCCGTGAGCCATGGCCGCTGAGCCTGCGCGTCCGGAGCCTGTGCTCCGCAAATGGGAGAGGCCACAACAGTGAGAGGCCCGCATAACGCAAGAAAAAAAAAAAAAAAAAAAAAAAAAAAAAAAAAAAAATAAGCAAACGTATGCTATCTTTTCTTTATTTTTGAAATAGAATTGCATAATTAGTTGAATTTTAATGCAAAATAGCCAAATATTGTGGGAGGAAACATTCAGATTTGAAGTGTCTTTCAGGGGACTCAGATGGTTAGAATTACGTAGAAGCATCTGGGATTTTTCATAGCCAGAAGATGATGTCAAAGATGAATGGTGTTCAAATATTTTGTTTAAACCTTGGAATCATGTGGCATCAAGTCAAATCATACAGAGAAGGACAAAACATAAAACAACTCAAAGCAGAGCTATTGTGATCAAAAGAAAGGATAGATGGCTTGAGGCTGCAGGTGCTTCTACCCTCATCGTCCCTAGTAGCCCTGGAGGCACCTCTAAAGCAACGCTGGGGCTCCAGGGAACACAAAGTGAAAGCCACTGCTTATTATGGGATGCAAATTTTTATAGTCGTGGAAGGAACACAACCGAGAAAAAACTAAAGAGGATATTACAAAGTGGTAAAACACATAAAATAAGCTTCAGGGACATATATTTTAGAATTGGGCTTGATATAATGGAAGTAGTAAATATGAGGTTGATAAAATCTCTTATTACTCTCTGATTCAGAGTCTGTTTTCTGTTATCCTGCCAGAGACTCTGAAATCAACAGATATAGTAACAGTGAGACAGACTATGAGGAAACTTATCTCTAGATACTATACGAAGTTTCACCCTTCCCAGCCCCATAGTCTAGGACCAGAAAAGCATTAGAATACTTATATAACGTTTGAACAAATATTTAAGGAAGGTCTATTATGTATCAGGCACTATTTCAGGCACATGGACTACAAAGGTAAACAAGACAGACAAGGTTCACACTCTCATGGAAACTACATTCTAGTGAGGAAGACAGAAAAACATGAACTAAACAAAGAGAATTTCAGAGAGTGAAATGAGCTTTGAAGGCAATTAAACTGCCTAACAGAAAAGAGATACAGGGATGATTGCATCCTTAGGGCCTGCTCTTCTAAGCCTGTTTTCTGTGCTCCTGCTTCTTCTTTGAATTGTTTTTTTTCTTTTTGTACTGAGTGTAGGACAGACCTGAGGTTACCTCCCTTTCAGAAGAGAATCCTTTACCCTGGAAAGATCTAAAAGAATGCATTAAGGCAGTTATCCCCTTGACTTTAGGAAGAAACTCTCTCACTTCTGTATTTTTCTTTCTGTCTTGTTTCTCCCCAACAAAATGGTGAGATATCCAGGGTCAAGATTAGGAATTGGATCCAGGAAAAGGAGATGAATGAGTCTACCTATTCTACCTTTAATCGTATTGGAGAGGGATAAAATGATTCTAACCTATCTCTCTAGATTGAGTCATAATTTTGCAATTCTTCATTCATTAACTCTCTGTATGACCCACATGTGAACATATGAAGGCTACAGGCTCTTGATGGAGACCTTCAGAGTTTAGGAACCCCAAAGCCTTCCTCTTCCTATCATGAAGATATAATTAATATTGTCACTCCTTTTCTTAAAATGTTCCTGGCAGCAGCAGTAAACTCAAGTGTCAGGTCCCACATTTGCATGGGCCCTTCCAAACCCTTGAGAAAGGCCCTAGCAGTATGGTCACATGTTACTATTAAATTTATAAAATAATGTGTTTTTGTGTCATTTCCCCAAATTATATTTCAGGCTCCAAAAACAAATGTCTGTCCCTGAGTATTATTAAGCATAGAGCTTATCAATCTGCAGTGCCAAGGAGGTTAGAGCTGTTCAGTATCCACTTGTTATATTAAAAATAACATTTAATTTTTACTCTATTGTATTTAAATATAGACTTTTCTCAAAAGAATGGCATTGGTACAACAAACTGTTTTGATGTTTGAACTGTCAACTTATATAATAGTACCAGTTACAATCATCCTCACTTTCCCAAATAAGTAGAAATAGAAATTCATCCTGTTGTCTTTGTTTCCAAAAGTAAATGAACAAGCCACTGCTTTGAATTCTTAAAATACTTTCTTTTCAACACAGATATAAGTAAAGGTGTGATAAGTTTTCATGTTTGACATTAATACTAGAACAAAATCTCATTTAAAAGTTTGGAGAATATTTATTTGTAATGAGTTAAGTCTATTTCCTCCCCAAGTTGTTTTTTCTTTTAATGATAAAGGCTACCTAAATGATGATGATGTGAAAAGGTGAATCACAAATCATAAAACACAAGGATCACCCATATCATGGGCTTTACTATAAAAAATAAAATTTCACCTTATAAATAAAATGTGACATTTGTGCCAATAATTGGCTAAGAACCTTAAAAGATCAGACCAGCTGCTGGTACCTCAGGATTTCAGAAGTCTTCCTAGAATTATATGGAAGATAAATAATTTTATGGTGTTCCCAGGGAAGTGATAAACTGAGTCTCTACTGAAACTCAGTCACAAGACAATGACAATTTGCCACTAAATAGTTCCTCAAAGTTGCTCTCTGAGGCTGTGTACTTAACTCCTAGGGTAATGAATGAGGTGGCTGCCATATTATTGTAATATAGATGTGATCAGGGAGTTTCTGTCTGTGTGGTGTGATTAGAAGGGCAACTAAAATATCTCCTCAGAAATTCAGACTTTTCAGTTCAGTCTCAGGCTTTTCGTCTTGAAATAGCTCTTCTTGAAAAAGAAAACAAACTGATCAACCACGCATTAAGCTGCTGTTTGTAACTGTCTTAGATGGGATCAATTAAACATTATCATAAATGTAGATAAATGTAGGGCATTTAAGACAATGAGATAGATGAATGCCCAAGGCAATGAGGGAAACAGGGAAGAGAGAAGAGAAAGTTCTAAAGACTGAGGCTAAGATGAGGAGAGTCCTTATCTTCAAGGTAATATATTTAATTGGCTATCTTAAAAATAAATTTATTAACCATCTCTGCACATATTATTTCAATAGAACTTTGTTCTGTAGGGAAGAGGAAAGAATAACTTTTTGTTTCTTTAGTGTGATCTTTGGATTTTTCAAAGTATACACTTATCTGGTAAAGAATCATGGATATGCATCACTGAGGGAAAATTATATCATTATTGTCTGTTCTGCCTCTCTCCAAAAATCATACTTTTTCACCTAAAAGTCAGACTTGAGTAAGTCTAACTCTCTCTTTAGATCATAAGCATCTGAGAAACAGAGACCATGTTTTTGCACTGTGGCATTCTCAGCACCTAGCATGTTCCCTAGCACAAAAATTGCATGGAATAAATGAAGTTTGGAAAAAATAAAAAGATTAAATAAATTGATAACCAAATGTACTGTAGTAGTTTTAAGGGACAAAAAGAACTAAAATATTTTCAAGGCTCAGAGAGGTACCTTTATGAAAATTATGTTCTATCAGATAAATTACCAAGTTCAAAATATAAAAAATAAATATAATGCAGATCATAAACATTTCAGATATTTATGAAAATGGACTTTGAGAAGTATATAAACTCCTATAGCAAAAATTTCCCTTAGGAAGAGAGCTGGAAGGACAATGATGTATGATGAAGTCTAGATAGAGTGACAGTCCAGTTTATTGATACTTTTAGGTCTTTGGATAATTCAGTCATAAGCCCTAATATAGTTCCCCATCAGTTATGAAACACATTAACTGAAAAGAGAAAATATCTCCTCTTTCAACATCCCCCTATTTTTGGACAAGCATCTTCTAATTTACCCTTTCCTGCTCAGCCATTTTGCTCACCCCTAAATCAGAAGATACAAACTGGGGATCCCAGGCTGAGGTTAGACTTCAACAATATCCTAGTTAGTCTGCAAATAATTAAATTTATTTTCTCATATTAAAAATTCAGTTTCATTTCTTTTTATGGCTGAGTAATATTCCATTGTATATATGTGCCACATCTTCTTTATCCATTCATCTGATGATGGACACTTAGGTTGTTTCCATCTCCGGGCTATTGTAAATAGAGCTGCAATGAACATTTTGGTACATGACTCTTTTTGAATTATGGTTTTCTCAGGGTATATGCCCAGTAGTGGGATTGCTGGGTCATATGGTAGTTCTATTTGTAGTTTTTTAAGGAACCTCCATACTGTTCTCCACAGTGGCTGAATCAATTCACATTCCCACCAAGATATCTCACTGTAGTTTTGATTTGCATTTCTCTAATGATTAATGATGTTGAGCATTCTTTCATGTGTTTGTTGGTACACAAAGGATCTATTTGTCATCCTTATTAAAAAAAATTTTAATGCAACATTTGCTCACTCCAGGGGTCCCAAATGTTCCTTGAAAACTTTGGTAAGAAATTTACCTCTTGGGCTTCCCTGGTGGCGCAGTGGTTGATAGTCCGCCTGCCGATGTAGGGGACGCGGGTTTGTGCCCTGGTCCGGGAAGATCCCGCATGCCACGGAGCGGCTCGGCCCGTGAGCCATGGCCGCTGAGCCTGCGCGTCCGGAGCCTGTGCTCCGCAGCGGGAGAGGCCACAACAGTGAGAGGCCCGCGTACCGCAAAAAAAAAAAAAAAAAAAAAATTTTAATGGTGGTTATACCTTTTCAAACTATATGCACTGCCCCAAAGACACTTGAATGCCTTCTGGCGATGGAGAGGATGATAATCAGTCCTTTAGATCAATGCATGGGATGCTACAGTTTAGGTGAAGTTCTCTATGGATTATCATAAGCAGAGCACTTAGTGGACAGACTGCATTTAAATCATTAGTCCACTGTGTAGTGCTCAGTGAGCGTGAGTCCCCTGAGTGCTCTCAGAACCATTACCACACACTGAGCATTTATTTCTATCTTTAAGGATAGTCACTGCTGAAAAGAGATATTCAAGATGGGACAGTCATCTTAAGAAAATATACACACAGATTTCCACAAGACAATATCATTTTAAGAAACAAAACACTGAAGTGCTATTTGATATCCAATTTGAAACTTTATTATGTTAACAACTGCATGAGTGGGGGCTTTTTCAGATTTTTCCATTTGACTTTTCTGGCGATTACATTCAAAATGACCTTCATGCAGATATATAATATCACAAGCTAATGAAGAGGCAATCCTGAGTAGTCTGGGCAGGAATGAGTGAGACCCAGGCATCATTCAAAAAAATAATTATGCACCTGCGGGGGCATATTTTCCGCCTTCAGTAAATATTGACACATCTTCCTCTCCATTGCTAGAAGATTTATTGGAGTCTGTGTTCTACCATAGTTTTGTTCTTGTTCTGGGGCTTTTTTTGTTTACTAGAATCAAACAGTTACAAGTCACTGGGATTTCTAGTTAAACTTGAGCTGCCGGGCTTCCCTGGTGGCGCAGTGGTTGAGAGTCCGCCTGCCGATGCAGGGGACACGGGTTCGTGCTCCGGTCCCGGAAGATCCCACATGCCGCGGAGCGGCTGGGCCCGTGAGCCATGGCCGCTGGGCCTGCGCGTCCGGAGCCTGTGCTCCGCGACGGGAGAGGCCTCGGCGGTGAGAGGAAAACCTGAGCTGCCCGTGGACAATAGAATTAAATACAATATTGGATACAAGGGGTAGGAAGAAGAAATCAGACACCAATCAGCCATTGCCTCAGGCACAAGAGCCAGGAAGGAAAATACAGTAATTTACCAACTAGGATCTGGGGTGCGGGGAAACATCTATTCTCTTAACAGAGGCCATGTGCAGAGTGATGGGATGGCTGGCTCGAGCCAAGATTCTAAAGTCAATCAGACAATGTAAGTATAATTGTTTGCGGGTGGGTGGGGTGGACAAGAGTGTTGACTCTTGACCTGTGTAAGTAGTCCTTTCCTTTCATCTGCAAATACCTCCTGTGGTCACCACACCCAATATTCAATATTTCCTTAAGAATTGGTACTTAGTTAACTCTCTTTTTATCATGCTAAAGTACTGCCATTGCTCAAGAAGACTTTTGTGCCACATAGTCAAGGCTTCCAAATCAGTTTCTTTGTCTCACCATCTTCATGGCCTTCTCCACCCAACTCCAGCTACCCACTCCCACAGCCACATCCTGGACCTTTAGTCTCTTGTCACTCTGTTCTTGAAATCTTCCTTTCGGACACACTATTGTCCAGTCACAATCTCCTCTCCTGGTTCTCCCAGTTATTCCCACTTCCTCTGCTCTTATTCCTCACAAGCCTTCCAATCGTCTTCTCCCTTGCAAAGACTACTCCAATCTTCACATCTTTCCTTATTCAATCTAGACTCCATATCCCAACACTTGAATCACTATCTTGCCAAAACTTTTGCTACCTTGCCTCAAAATCTTTCCAATTTTCTCATATGGTAATAGGCTAATATTGAATTAACCCATATCAAATTTTATTTAACTTTCTGTAGTCTATATCAAATCATCCTCCTAAACCCTATCCTGCCTCATTGCCAGATGACCTTGCCTTTTACTTGATGGAGAATATAAAAGTCAACAAAGTAGGGACTTCCCATTTTGTCCAGTGGTAAAGAATCTGCCTTGCAATGCAGGGGACTCGGGTTCAATCCCTGGCCAGGAAACTAAGATCCCACATGCCTGGGGGCAACTAAGCCTGCGTGTCACAACTACTGAGCTCACGCGTCTCAACTAGAGCCCACGTGCTGCAAACCACAGAGCCCACGTGCCACAACTACAGAGCCCATTTTCCCTGGAGTCTGTGCACCACAACTAGAGAGAAGCCTGCGTGCTGCAACGAAAAATCCCACATGCCACAACAAAGATCCCACGTGCCGCAACTAAGACCCAATGCAGCCAAAAATAAAATAAAAAATAAATAATAAATCTTAAAAAACAAAGTCACATAGTGGAAATGACCTCAACTTTCTGCCATCCCACCTGCAATCTTACCTGCGTCAATCAATACCTATTCTTGTTACCTAATTTCCTCTCCAATGTAGTTGTCTTTCTCTAGTTGTCTGAGCATTCCTTCACTAGTGCTCTATATCGCATACCTTCCAGCTTCCATTTAAATGTATTTTTTCACATTAAAATTTTTTTCATTTAATAATTTTAAAGTAATTTCAATTATGGGTGCAGCATCTTTCATTAGTATATTCATAATCAACATGACCCCTTAAAAAAGTCCTTTTGTCCAGTTTCTCCAAGGTACCATTTAACAAGTTTCTGAACACCTATACCAGGTGTTGCACATTAATTAACACCTACCACATAAGGTAGCTATTATTACTCTCATTCTACAGGTTAAGAAACTGGATCTCAGGCAGAGTTATATGTTACTTAACATTCCACAGTGACTGGCAGATTTGGGATTGGAACCTAGGTCTCCCCACACTGAAATTTGTCTTTCTTTTTGCTACTTTGCATTGACCATCATCCCCGTGACCTACAATGCATTTTTTTTTCCTGTTCCTATCTCTTTACAGCTGGAAAAAATCAGATTAAGGCACTGTTGATAGCAGTGGGAAGAACAACTTATCAAGGCAAAGAACTTGTTCAAGAACTCTGAACAGAAGGAATCAGTAACACTCAGACTGACCTCATCCTGCCTTCTCCTTCAGGAATCCAAGGTGAAGGAATAGGTAAGAAACTTTGTATTCTATTACAAGTTAATCACTAAAGGGGTATTGCCCATAAGCTTAAATTATACATAGTTACCCATCTCTGGGAACCCTGCCTCCCAGGTAATGAGAATTAAGCTAAAATACCTGTGTTTATCTCATGTGAAACATCCTAACCAGGCCCACCTGTGAATGGCTGAAGAAATTAACAAATCCCCTCCGGAGGCTGACCGGAACCAGGAAATGCTTGACTTTACTCCCTCCCCTTTTAGTATAAAAGAAGCCTAAATTCTAACTCAGGCAAGATGGTTCTTTGTGGGGACGGGTCTACCATCTTCTTGGTCTGCTGGCTTTCTGAATAAAGTCACTATTCCTTGCCCCAACAGCTCCTCTCTCAATTTATTGGCCTGTTGTGCAGCGAGCAGTTTGAGCTTAGACACGATAACAAATTTAGGCACAGCCAGCCAGGAGCCTTGCTCTTCATGGCTGCCCGTTCACGTCAAGCCCTAGCAGCTGCTGGGGCCACTTGTTCTGGGACATCTTCCCTTCAAAATTCCCCAAAGCAGCACCGGCTGCCCCAGCGTTTGGCAGTAGGAGCAAGGAATCAGCATTTGGGAGCTGACAGCTCTATACAGTAGGGTAAGTCACTCTGGTATGTACAGCTTGAAACTTTATTCTTCTCCAATTGGGGCTTTTTCTCCAGAATAAGCCAGTTTGTTTGAGGTACCCTGTTGGAGAGAGGAAATAGTTGTATTTCCTCTCCATCTGGAGCTTTTTCTCTGGAATAAGCCAATTTGTTTTGTATTTGGGCACGGTACCCTCTGGAGAGAGGAAAGAGTTGTTGGACTTTTACCTGACTTGTGAATCGGTTTGTTTCTTTGGATATTTGAGATTGTGTATGCAGTTTGTGTTTTGTTTTCTTGAATTTCTGTCTTTAAAAATGGGGAATGTTTCAACTATCCCTAAAGAAAGTCCTCTGAGGTGCATTTTGAATAAGTGATCTGATTACAGCTATGAACCCATGGATGAGAGGGAGATGACATTTTATTGTAACAATGTATGGCCACAGTACCTGTTAGGATCTCCACAAGGGGTTTAGCAGGGTTATCCCGGGACCCTGTGCACCATGTACGGCTACCCTTGCTGTGTTAATGATATTGTTTATGAACTACTGTGTGGTTGGTATAGGTAAAACCCCAAGTCTAAACTTGAGCATTTATTTAGGATTTTCTGTTTTTCCTATGGGTTTTTTGTTTCATTTCATTTGGTACTCTCTCCATTTACAGCCAAATCAGCTTTGTGATATTTAAAACTTTTACTGATGTCAAATGGAGGAAAGGAACAGAAAAAAAAAAAACAACCAAAAACCTTGTCTGTTCTTGTCCAAGAATGGGACATTCCCAGGAAGAAGAGAAATGTTCCACTTAGTTCCTAAAATCACCAAAAGCGACAAAAAGATATAGAAGTATCTTTTCCATAAACATTAGTATAAATGGTGTAGCCATCTAGACAGTGACCTTGATTTGTCCTGTCTGTCAGAAACACACTTTGAATCCAACCTCTTTTGCAACTGATGGGTTTTACATTGTTGTAGCTGATTCATGGCTGAAATTTTGGAATGAGAACTGTGAGGTCCCTGTTCTTTTTTATGTGTTTGTACATGTGTTATAGATGTGTGGCATTGTCAAAATTAATTTGTAAAAGAGCTTTATTAGCTTAAAGGAAATTAAGTGCTTATATAAATACTCAAATACAAGACTGGCCAGAATGAATTCTGGGTTCACATGGTCTGGGAAATATTCAGTAATTGATTAATATCTGGTATTAACATTAATATTAAAATATTAAAATATTAATTAATATTTTAATATCTGGTATTAAAATTAGCTTAAGCTTATTGGTCTGATTAATACAGACACATCTTTAGAGTCATCAACATTAGTATAATACAATAGAAGCATCTAGGTTTGCTAGAAATCAAATAAGACCTTATTATTCCCATTACTAAGTTTATCAGCAAGGAAAATAACAATATGGGAAAGCTTTTAAGTAAATAAAATAGAGATAAATGCGGTTAGAGTTTTAGGTAAACTCTATAGGAATAGTTATGTTTTGGGAATAGTTATGTTCTAGCAATGTCTATGTAAAATAGACTCTCCAGGTTTTCATAACTTGAAACTAAGTTAGTTGAAGAGAATTCGTTGACTACCTGGGTCATCTCAAATATGATAAAATATTAGAATGCTAATTGCTGGGCAGGTCTAAGTTTACCTATCTTCCTCTCCTAAGAAGGAAAACTAAAGCATAAATTTGTCAATTAGGAAATGCTGGTATGACAGTTTACAATTACTTGCTTCTTGGTTTTCACTAGAGATTAAGGTTTTAA
Organism: Lipotes vexillifer; assembly: GCF_000442215.2. NCBI lineage: Eukaryota > Metazoa > Chordata > Mammalia > Artiodactyla > Lipotidae > Lipotes > Lipotes vexillifer. The sequence continues at coordinate 2,829,057 of NW_006785816.1, forward strand.
GGTTAAGAATTATAAGGGAAACATATCAGTATGCAAAGATGTAGGCTGTGTGTTTTCATCAAAGAAGGTATGAAGAATGAAAATGCATTTTGTTAAAGGGAAAAATGGTGGTTTTGTCCTAGAATCGGTTGTCTCTGAATGGAAAAGAAAGTGTGGGACAGATAATATGGATACAGAAGATTATGGAAAGTTTGTGGAGAAGGAAAACAAAGTTTTGTGCATGGTCAGGATTGGCTAAGATTAAAGTTAGTTAAGAAAATGATTTTTCAAGGTAAAATGGTACACAACCTGAATTTGGTTCTCTAAGAGGACAAAGTTTTCTGAAAATATTGAAGTGCTTTTGGTGATAGATTGAGTTTCTTTACGTGGTCTGTATTTGCCATTGAGGTCTTTTATTATCACTGGTTAAAACTTTTTGATATTTTTGACAGACTTCCCAAAGATCAAATTCTAAATGAGGTTCATTTGACCTCTAGCTGACTTTGAGGTTTTCCAAAGGGTCTCTGGAACACCTCAAATTATTTGTTTTCTCTCCATATCAGGAATATTAAAGTAATTAGGCTTATTTGGTATGTTAAATTAGGTGGAAAGCATTGTCAAATAAATGGTGATTAAAAACTTGTATCAGGGCTTCCCTGGAGGCGCAGTGGTTGAGAGTCCGCCTGCCGATGCAGGGGACACGGGTTCGTGTCCCGGTCCGGGAAGATCCCACGTGCCGCAGAGCGGCTGGGCCCGTGAGCCATGGCCGCTGAGCCTGCGCGTCCGGAGCCTGTGCTCCGCAACGGGAGAGGCCACGACAGTGAGAGGCCCGCGTACCACAAAAATAAAACAAACAACTTGTATCATATGTGTAAACATTATTAATATACACACTCTAGAAATTATATGGAACTCCTAAAATTCTGATATATCCTGGTAAATGATATCAGTCATAATTATCTTAAATTGTATGTCACAGCAGTAACCAATTTTCTTTTCAATTGCATTGTAATCCCAGTTGGTCGATGCCAAAGCTAAAAGGCTTCCTTTTAATGGTTAGAGATGATCAATTGATATTCATGGTTTTAAAGTGGCTTTTGAATGATTCTATAGCTATTTTGTGATGAAGCGAGAAAGAATGATGAAATCCTTTATGTGCAAGCAAGCATTTGTGCCGTTACATTTGGGAAAATAAGAAAAGGAGAGGAATGAGAGAAGATATGTTGCTTCAAACCTTAACTCCTCCAGCTGAGCTGGCTGTCCCAGCTTCTCTGGCCGTTATGCCAATATATCCACCCCTTCCTTTCCTATCCAGCCCCAATTCCTGACACTGGGACTAAGGACTTCCCTTTTTAGAGATCAGTTAGAAAGTCCTGTGTTAGTTTCTGGGGTACAGGGACTTGGTCCGGTATCACCATCTAAGACCTGACAGGACACCCCCAATTTGGGCCAGGAGCCACTCCCAGGCCAGGGTAATTTCCACTGCTGTTATCTCATATGGGGCTAAATGCAAATGATCAGCCAGCTGGATTTCTCAGACTTATTTATTTGGAAAGACCACAACCCTCCTTATACGGAGGATCCTCTACACCTGAAGCCCACTTGGCAGGACCCATAGTTGAACCAAACTGGGACCCCAGTGAGAGAGTAATGACCTTGTTACAGCAGTATTTACTAGTGCATCTCGGTAGGGCTTTGAAAAGAGGAAACAAAGCAAAGGAGTTTGAAAAAAATTCAAGAAACTCAGCAAAAAAAAAAAAAAAAAAGAGACCTGAATTTTTGGAAAGAATTTATCAGGCCTGTGGATGTCATCTTAATGCAGATCTTGAGGTCCCTGAAAATATTAAAATTTAACTTTTGGGAGGGCAAATTGCCTCAGATATGAGGAGAAAGTTGAAAAATTAGATGGTGCATTTGGAATGAGCCCTTCTCAGTTGGTAGATGTTGCTTTTAAAGTGTTCAACAGGGGACAATGACAGAAGAAAGAAGAAGCAAAATGAAATGCCACTTTTCTGGCAGCAGCATTGGATTCTTTTTTTTTTTTTTTTTTTTTTGTGGTATGCGGGCCTCTCACTGTTGTGGCCTCCCCCGTTGCAGAGCACAGGCTCAGCGGCCATGGCTCACGGGCCCAGCCGCTCCGCGGCATGTGGGATCTTCCCGGACCAGGGCACGAACCCATGTCCCCTGCATCGGCAGGCGGACTCTCAACCACTGCGCCACCAGGGAAGCCCAGCATTGGATTCTTGAAAGGGGAGTAATGGAAGGAAGGTAAGCCACGATTGGGGAAAGTGTAATGTGCTTACTGTAAGGAGGAAGAACATTGGAAAACAGATTGCCCTAGGCTACAACATAAGAAAAACAATAAAAAGACAAGAGCTGGGCCTCCCTGGTGGCGCAGTGGTTGAGAGTCCGCCTGCCGATGCAGGAGACGCGGGTTCGTACCCCGGCCTGGGAAGATCCCACATGCCGCGGAGCGGCTGGGCCCGTGAGCCATGGCCGCTGAGCCTGCGCGGCCCGCGTACGGCCCGCATACCGCAAAAAAAAAAAAAAAAAAAAAGACAAGAGCTTCTCATATCTTAGAGAACACTCTGAAGAGGCCTAGGGGCTCCCTTGAACTCGAGGTGCCTAATTCCAATTTCCCCGCAGGAGCCCCGGGTAAAATTGACAGTGGGGAATGAGCTGATTAACTTTCTGATAGGCCTCACCCTGAAGTTTTTCACCAGAACAGCTTGATATCAGATTCCACCCCTGCCCCCAACAGAACACGCTTTAAGCCTCTACAAATGGCACTTGTAAAAACCCCAGGAAGGGAGACCTCTTCCCCTTCTCCCCACCTCCTTGGGTCTGTGGAAAGGTAAGACCAGAAATGTGTGCCAACTGCACCCCAGGGAAGGCCAAAAACATACGGCCAATATGAATCCCATTAAAAAAAGTATGCTGGGACACCTAATCTAAAACATTATCCTCTGAGGCAAGAGTATCACTTCTCCCACAGATTGACTGGTCCAAATACCAGCCAGTGTATTCAGAAAAGGACAAAGAAGGCCAAAAAGAGTGGGGCTTCACTTGGATCACACCTCCCTGAAAATGTAATGCACAATTGTTTTGATTCCTGAGGTGCTCCTCGACAGCGTGCTGCAGCACACTCATAATAATGCCAATTATGGCGAGAGGTGCCACCTTACAATGGATTCAAAAATTTCTATAATGGGGCCTAACCTACAAAAGGCCATCCAGCAAGTCACTCAGAATTGCATGACTTGTGCTTAAAATAATTCAGACCGCTGTCAGACATCCCCAGATGAGGACTCAACACAGAGGAACTTGCCCCACCGAGGACTGGAAAAAAGACTTAAATGCCTCAAGCTGCAGGAAATTTTAGATAACGTGCTAGTGTTTGTAGATACTAGTGTTGATACTTTTTCAGGATGGGTTGGAAGCATATCCTACCTGGACAGAAAATCTGAGGTGGTTAAAGCCCTCCTTAAGGAAATTATCCCCTGATTTGGATTAAGGCATTGAAACTACATTCTTCCTGGAGACCACAATGAATGGGTAGAACCAAGAAAATGAATCAATCATACATTAAAAAGGAACATCTCTAAAATATGTCAGGAGACTAATTTAACTTGGAATAAGACCATTCCAGTTGCCCTGCCATGGATAATAGTGGCTCCCAGAAGCAGGCTTAAATTAAGCCCCTTTAAAATATTGTATCATAGGCCATTCCAGGTGTCTGCCCAGGAGGGAGAATCTATAAATGCTCTAAAAGACCGAGCAGTTGCCAATTGTGTTGAAACTTTGGACACTATACCAACCTCTGCTCATGAGTTTGCCTCGAACAGGTCTGCCTATCCACCTGAAGTAAATGGTAATTTTATTGTAGCTAGAGAAGGATCAACCTATTTGTTTAATTTTATCCAAATGGCACAGGAATTTAGTATACGTATTGGGAATTGGAAACAACCCCAATTTCAATTACAAATTAGACGACAATGTGCTAAGTGGTTTCATCAGGTTCAAATAGTTGTAGATTAAACAAAAAAAAGTTACTACTGACTAAAGATTCTAAGGAATATTCATTGCCCCTCACTTCAGCGTGAAGTAGCCGGAGTGGTCTTTGTCCCTTTCCCCCCAAGACTGTGGAATGGAGATTGAAAGTGAGGAATTGTAATAGGGAAGAAACTTTGTATTCTATTACAGGTTAATCACTAAAGGGATGTTGCCTAATAAGCTTAAATTATACATAATGGCCCATCTCTGGGCACCCTGCCTCCCAGGTAATGAGCATTATGCTAAAATATCTTTGTTTAGCTCACATGAAACATCCTGACCAGACCCACCTGTGAACGACTGCAGGGAGGAAGAAATTAACACATCCCTTCTGGAGGCTGATTGGAACCAGGAAATTTTTGATTTTACTCCCTCCACTTTTAGTATAAAAGAAGCCTAGGTTCTAACTCAGGCAAAATGGTTCTTGGGCATGATTCTACCATCCTCTTGGTCTGCTGGCTTTCCAAATAAAGTCCCTATTCCTTGCCCTAATGACTTGTCTCCATTTATTGGTTTGTCATGCAGTAAGCTGTACAAACTTGGGCTTGGTAACATAGTGACCTGTGATGGAGACATCAACTCCTATACCTCACAATGCTCTCAATATGTGCTTTTAGAGGTGGAGTAACAAGGAATGGGACTTGCAAAGTAGCCCAGAACCTCTCAGATTAGCCTCTTACAGCAAATGGAGCTCATAGGTCCCAAGAGATCCTGTGTACTCGGCTACACTACTCACAGTCAGGTGTTCTGGTTAAGGTAGACACACTGACAGACCTGTGAGTCACTCAGTCACTGCTTATTGAGGATCTATTAAGGGGGAAACACTGTACTACAAAGGGAGATCAGATATAAAGCTTATCCTCTCCCATTTTATAAAATAGTGGCAGGATAAATTATGTGCACAGTGAATTATAATTCAAGATAGAAAATAAGTTCCATAGGAGAAGTACAGAGAAAGTATAAAGTGTGTCCAGAGGAGGGAAAGATCACTTCCAACGCATGGCAGGAAGAGCAGCTTTCTTAAAGAGAGAATTTAAACTGAAGCAGATAAGATTTGGATCCATGGAGACAGTTTTAAAGGACAGATCGAGGGATTGTACCAACACAGGCTACAAGCTAGGTATGTGTGAGAGAGAGAATGGCTAGAAGTGGACCACGTTGTTGGAAAAGACCTCTAATTTCTAAGACCACCTCTGTCTTCCCCTCTTCCCATCTTCAGCCTAGGTTAGGTCCAGTTCATGATGGCTCTTCAGTGCCAGCCTAAGAAATGTGGCTCCTGATAATTAGGGTATGGGGAGAGTCTGAAATGCTTTATGCTTTTTTAACCAGGGATGAGAAACCCAAAGCTGTCCTTTAGGAAGGCTAATCTGACAGCATTATTTGAAGACATTGGAAGACTAGGGAGTCAGAATCAAGCTCAAAATTATTAATAGTATCAGGGTTCTTTCTACTCAAAATTGTGAAGTTTTACAACAAATCGTAATATGAAAGAGTATCTATTAAAAATCCATGTTAGCATACCACTCTCTGTACAGTTTATACAGCTGGCATTTCAAAGATACATTAATCTCATCTGCTTTTATAAATCTCATAGTTTTATTACAAAATACAATGTAAAAGGACAAAATAGGCTATAAAGCTGAAAAGATATGTAAGTTATCAAGTATAGACTAAGTTCAATGAAAAAAACATATACTGCAGCAATGTTTTTAAGTATTTACACACTCTTTAAAATCTAGATTACCAGGCTCATAAGAGCAAGGTCAGCAAGTTTTTCCGTAAAAAGTCATATAGTAAATAATTTAAGCTTTGGGGGATATTTTGTCTCTGTCACAAATACTAAATTCTGCTGTTGTAGCAAATTAGTAACTATAGACATTACAGAAAAACTAGGCATGGTTTGTGTTTCAATAAAACTTTATAAAAAACAGTCCAGCATTCAATGGAAGCTAAAACTAGTAACTAAAAGTTTGATAATGAACAAGATATTTACATAATCTCTAAGTACACTCCCACAAAACACACATACATGCTTAATATGTAGTTATCAACTTCATAGTCGAGAAGCTTGGAAAACAGGTTATTAGCCAAGTGGAAAGATTAACAACACCAGAAATCATGTGTCACCTGAAATAACGCAATGAGAACACAGCATCATTTCTGTGATATTCCTGCCAGAGATGCAAAACATGAATCTAATCATGAGAAAACATGAGACAAACCCAAATTGAAGGATAATCTACAGAGTAACTGATTTGGACTCATCAAATATATCAGGCATAAAAAGAAAAACCTGAGGAAATGGTCCAGCTCAAAAGAGATAAAGATATATGACAAGTAAATACATCATTCTCGATTGGATCCTAGACCTTAAAAAGGATATTACTGGGATAATTGGCAATGGATTTCATGTTACTTGTACCATTGTGAATTTCCTGGTTTCCATGGTTATTTATGAGAGTGTTCCTGTTTTTAGAAAATACATACTGAAGCATTAAGATGTAATGGGACATCATATCTCTAACTTACGCTTGAATGGTTGAGAAAAACTATGTATAAATACAGGGAGTTAGAGAATGAGAAATCAGTGTGGTAAAATATTAATATTTGGGGCATCTGGGGGAAAAGTATGCAAGAATTCTTCACACAATTTTTGCCACTTTTCTATAAGCTTGAAATGATTAAAAGTACAAAATTTAAAAATGATTTACTATCATATATCAATAAAACATATCAACTAAAGGCAGGAGAAAAACACCCAAATCTCTGGGAATACATAAAAGGATTTTAAAACAATGAGAGGCTGGTGCAACCAACTCATACACTGGGCAGAACATCAATTCATCAGAAATTTCCAGCTAACTTTGAACAGAAACTTCTTAACTTCCAACAACATGTAATTCAATTAAGGAAAAAACACCAGGACTTAGTCAAATAGGAAATGCTAATGAAATCATGGTGTATTTCAACATGCCTCAAAATAATTCCATCAATTTTAAAGGAGCTACACACAAAATTGAAGGATGGGTCATAAAAAGCATATCACTATGATGGTGTGTGTATTACCAATGGCCTAGAGCTGCCATCAGATTTAAACTTAAAAGTTATACTTAAATGGGGCTAATCCAGGTATTACTGGTCCCTAGATTTATGCAATTTACAGACCCCCGCTCTAGGAAAAAAAGAATACAAAATTATGAATAAAAGTAAGGTATGACAGTGAAGATTAAGAAAGAGAAAATCATGACAAATTACAAATTTTTTAAAGCTGACAAATACAATAATCCAAAAAAATGTAATATTTTTATTAATTAGATGCTTGGCATGACTTCATATGTTTCCCGAGATTTTGTGGCTATGTATTTTTTGATCTTTTCATATGACAAAATTCCGTGATAACATAGTCTATACAGAGATAGGAAGCGACTTATGCTAGTGAGGAGCCCTGAATCCTAAGATTCATTCGCTACAAATAAATCCACTTCTGCCTCAAAATAAGATGTTTCTCAGATGTTACCATGCATACAGAGAACACTGAAACAATGATCTCTGAGCTTTTGAAGGCCTAGATAAATGTAGAAGTCCAGGAGCTCTACCTCACCAACCTAGTATGTTGACCCTTTAATCACCTTATGGATATTTAATCATGAACAGTTTAAAAATAAACTTTTGAAACACGATGGGGCTTGATGGTTATTTATGCACAAGAGTGACATGGGACTAAAAAGTCTATTGCTAAATAAGTCTAAAAGAGCTCCTTCAGTAAGTATAAATAAAAATTCTAAGTGATAAGAAAGCATTGTGTCATGATTTACTTGACCACACTTTGTGTGTGTGTTACATAAAATATTGGTGTATCTTACAATCAAGTGCATCTTGGATTCACTAACATAAGGCCCATTAGTTTTGTTCCCTTGCTTATTATGAGAAAGTTTAGCTCAGAGGTCAGGGGGTTTAGGACAACTAAAAGCATTTACAAAAAATGAAAATTTACAGGATCTAAAACCCATCAGTTTGTGAACTGGGTTGGACCTAATTAGGACAGTTGGGGTCCTGTCTGAGTAGGGTCCCAGCAGCAAGATGGTACAAAAGCAGGCAGGTGCAGAAAGAACCAGAGAACAGACATGAGGTAAAGTCCTATTAAAGGTACAAAGTGAGAAAGCTAATTCTAGAGCAGGAGCAAAAAGGTCAAGAGTGAAAGCAGGTAAAACTTGGAGGACTGCCAAACACAAGATTCGAGCCTCAGTGTTGCCTCGGTTAAATTTCATGCTTCCCTGACTCCTTAACGGGTTCCAGGAACACAGATGGAAAACATCTAGCATATCAGGAGTAGTTGAAAGAATGGCACCTGTTTAATCAGCAAAGACTAAAGAGTTAGGACCGTCCTCACATTAAAGGGATGCAGCCATGCAGAAAAGGGAGCAAATTTATTCCATATGTTTCCACATGTAAAATTAAGACCAACATGTGGAATTTACAAGGAGACAGATTCTGAGTGCTGAACGCGTGGACTTTGCTAGAATTATTTGCCTCCGTTCACCTGGAAGAGTGCTTGAACTTTCTAAATTATCAATGATATTTGTTACATTAATAAAAATAAGAACAGCCCAGCAATTACTGTAGTTCAGTTGTGGAATGACAGCTAATGATCCCTTCTGAGCTTAGGTATTTTAATAGTGTGTAGTGCTTATTCAGTTTTATCTTACACATATTATTACATTCAATTCTCACAACCACTGTATGAAGTAGGTTGTATCATTTTATAGATGAAGCAACTGAGACACTGAGATTACATAACTTGCCCAAAGTCATACAAAGATGAGTGGTCAAGCCAGGATTTGAACAGAATGAACCTGGTTCTAGAGTCTCTGTTTCAACCACCACACTTTTCCATCTGGCAGAGAAGAGCTCGAATAGAGTCCAGTAACTTATGAGAGGTGAATTAAGTGCTTTTTTGCTACATTCTAAAAGTCTCAGATCATGCTGGATATTAGTTCAATTTTTGTTTATGTCAGATCACCCACCTTATTTTTTGGTTATGTTTAATCTGTGTTAGCAATACTGACCATTTAGCCTTATTAAACAAAGCGCTTGTAAATTACCACAATACAAGATATAAGACACTAGATGTATGAAACAACAAATCCTTTTTGACCATATTAAAAATACGAATTAAAACCCAAAATCTCTTTTACTTTTTTCTTTTTTTGGCCTTCCTCCAGATTTTCAACATTATCAAAAACTGGCATTTGCTTTCTTTCTTCAGTTTACAAGAACTTTGAAAGTTCAGCAGCCCTAGCTCAGCCCCCATTAGAAATGCTCACTCAGCCTCAGCCACATGCCAAACAACCTTCTGTTTATTCCACTGCAGTTAATTCAAAGTCCTGAGAGTGACACAGATGATTAAGTGCAAGAGCTGATGATGTGTGCAGTGGGGTAGTCAGACTGAGTACATGCCCAAAGAAGAAAAATCACTCCAAGTGGTCCAGAGTCAGTAATCACACTGTTAAGAAAATGCACTGTTAAGGAAAGGCAGATGTCCTGGATAACAGGATATTTTTCTTAGCTAGGAAATCCTATTTCAAATGAAGATATGAAGATGCATTGCTTTGAGATTTCTAAGGAGTCTCAGGAAATGCAACATAGGACTGGTTCCCAGGAAAAGGAATAAAGGTAGTAACAATTACTGTGCAACTACCAGGTATCATAGAATTTACCAGATATTTTAACATTATGATCTAATTCAATCCTCCCAAAGCTGAAGGTCACTAAAGAGTCAGTGGTAGCTACAAGTTTAACTCAGTTCATGATTCCAAATCCATGGTCATCCTACTATATTAAACTGTTTAATATATTGAGTAATATATTGACAAATTTTCCTTTAATAAGGCATTCTGAGTTTTCTTCCCAGAGGCTAATGATGTACCAGATACATGATGTGGTTGCTGTAATGAGATAATACAGCTAAATTAATCTGTGGAAGTGTTAAAGAATGTGTTTAGGGGCTTCCCTGGTGGCACAGTGGTTGAGAGTCCACCTGCCAATGCAGGGGACACGGGTTCGTGCCCCGGTCCGGGAAGATCCCACATGCCGCGGAGCGGCTGGGCCCGTGAGCCATGGCCACTGAGCCTGCACGGAGTCAGACAGGTTTAGTTTAAAAACTTGATTCTGAAAAAAAAAAAAAAAAAAAAAAAATGTGTTTAATGGGACTGTCAGCAATTGCTTGGTGGTACCAGAGCTGCAAGTCCACGAACTTTTCAAGAAGAAAGCTGTGGGCAACCCATATTTTCAATCTGGAAATGATGGAGATAGCACTTAGATCTCAGCAACTACACTATAGTGCTTACATTGCAGATGGAGATGTGGGCCTTACCTACGTGATTCACAGGCTGAAGCCTGCATATGTCAGGATGTAAAAATTTATGTGATGAAAGAACCAAACAAGGAAATGCAACCTCAGCAGAGAAACTGGGGCATACATGGAGACAGAAATAAGGAGATCTAGGACTGCTACAGAAAGCCAGGTGTAGGTAACAAAAACTTCTGAGGAAAGGAGGGTGAAACCTGTGGGTATTAGACCATTAAGGGGAAACAGAGGTTACAAATGAAGAAAAGAGATGCCAAAGGTGCACACCAGCTGTCTTCAAAGTTAAACAGACTCAGAGTTTTAGCCTCTATAGTCCTGGAAATAAAACAAAGACCAATGATTCAGTGCTACAGAAATCTGTGTCTTAGCCCATAGAAGAAACAACTAAAAACCAGATTCAACTTAAACTGGAATGAGTTGTGTGGGGTGGTAGGAAGATTCTTATTAATGGAGATGCCATCTCACTCAGTAAACACACACACACACCACGACACTTCTGGGCCAAATTGCCATTGCCATGAGTACTATGAAGATATCATGTAATTCATGTGTTCTATGATTTTCCCTAGCGCCTCCCATCTTTCTCTATAGGAAAAGAGCTGCAATGTTTGCTTCATGTTCTGAAAATTATCTTTCCTGACTTTTCTCTGCTTAGTACATGCCTCATTACTGTCGAGAGTAACTTGGACCCCATCATGCTTTTTTTCTAATTACCCTATTTGGACATGTCATTGTTCCCACATTTATCACTCTATAATATTAATACTTCCTCTTTAGCAGCATGTTAGTAGCTCACCTTCAGATGCAACCCATGAGATTTGTTGGGTTCCAACAGTGGGACAGTAAAGTACAAAGATCAAAAGCTAGAAGAGATTATGATGAAATATCCCCCTTGCCAATTATACATTGTTCTGTCTGAATCAATATTTCCCTCATCTTTTAATCTACCCATTCTCAGGCCATAGAATATTTTTCTTTGCTTTTCAGGTCCATTTTAAGTTCACTGCATTAGTATTCTCAGGCTAGCTCATTTGGCCTCCATTGTTGTTCCTGGCAGTTGATTTTTGTTGCATTATCACTTTTGTATTCAAGGAACCATGGAATTATAGAGCTGGAAGAGATCCTAGAAATCATTTACAAGAAATGCCTCATTTTATAAATAGAAAACTATAGCTTCTTAGAAGTGATATGATTTGCCCAAGGTCATAGGAATGGCAGCAGAAATGGAACCACTCTTTCAAGGGTATCATCCTGACTTCCCTGTCATAGGAAAATTGCCGATTTTCAGGTAATAATTGCTGATGACAGCTGATCTACCCTGACACCTGCCATCTGACCATTCCTCTTACTGAGGCCCCAAGCGGCCAGGCTCTGATTATATGACTAATTCATCTCTTAAAAACTATTATAGGAAAAAACTATACAGGCTTTTCTTCATCAAAGACAATCACTCCTTTTGATTTGAAAATCATTATGTAGAAGGCACCAGTTCAATAAGAAATCCAGTTATATTTACATTTGGCAATATTGGTGTGTGTGTGTGATAAAGGAGAAGGGGATTTAAAACATTCGTATGAACCAAAATCAAGTGAAATAAATAATATTAATTCTAAGAAGAAGGCATTTTTTCTTGTCCTGTGCCACTACCTAACATAGGGTTGTTTATTTAAAAAATAGTATAAATTTGAACAAAACCTATCCGTTTTCTAAATCTGAAACAAAACAAAACTGGGATATCAAAAATCTCAGACCAAATCTGTGCCATACATTTGTGTCTTTCATTTTGTTTGAGTTCCTAATCAGTGCTAAATTACTACAGATGGCACAGACACTGTCATCCTACAAACATCAATTCATCTAGAGATCAACCGGCCCACAGTCCATCCAGTGGAAGAAAAGAAACTGATATTTACTGAGCACCAACTATGTGTTCAACTCTTTCATATGCATTATCTTGTGTTAATGCCCATAACGATCTTGAGAGGTAGATATTGTTATTCCATTTGCCTTTAATAGATGAGGGAACTGAGATCATACACCTTAAAAATGGTAAAGCCAGAACTTGAATGAAGATCTGGTTAATCTCTTTTTTCTCTACACCATACTGCCTGTTCCCAAAGACCACCAATATACCACAGGATATTCACTGAGCAGGAGTGTGTCAACCATTAGAAAATGAAGCAAAAGAAGGAGAGGACACTGTGGAAACTGAGAATAATGTTCGAGGGGCTCAGCTGTCTGAGCAAGAAACATCTGCCAGTAGTGGAGGAGAGAGGTCAAGTGGCCTGCTCAAGCGAAGCAGCAAAATAGAGGCTGAGACGAGGTCCTCTTGTCAGTCCTCACCTTGAGCCTGGGCAGAATACCAACACCATCACACATGTTTTACATAGGTGGACCTTCTTTAGAAGCAAAGAGAAAGATGGGCAATTGATAGTTTGAGAGAAGGGATATAAGTATCCATCAATGCCCTGGATCCACTGCGTCAGTGATGGGGGCACAAGCAGGGTTCTCAAAACTTTTCTTATAAATGAGAGGCATGATTTATGACAGCGAAATCTTACACTATTCCAATCCAAATGTTGCTGTGCACACGGTATGCTAAGGGATTATAGGACTCAGAGGCTGTTATTTTTTAAAATGAAAACTATTTTCTAGGGACTGTCCCCTGTAGAGTTATAGAAACGTTCAGGGCCAGCCGCCTTCTCCCTGCCAAATATACCCAGTTTCAGAGTTGGAAGGGATTTTACATGTTTTCCTTATTTTCTTCCCTCCTTTACATTCTCTTTTTTATTCCTTCCTTTCCTCGATTTTAAATTATTTTTAAAGTACTGTATTTACTGTGTGTTGGGTAATGAGTGAACTCAAAGAAGACAGGGAACCCACCAGAGAGGAGCTAGGGAGATGGGACATAATTATTTAAACAAATAGCTAGTATTTTTATGGTGGCTCCTAGTATCCATATGTTAGGTCTTCACCTTTTTTCAATATTTGTCACTTTCTCTCAAATCCTTTTTATCTTTTCATTTCTTTTTGATTTTTAACTTTTTCTACATTTTCACCTTCTGTTTCTCGAATGCATTATATGTTGGTTTTAGCCACTCTTGTGTTTCTTCTAGTTTAGTTTTCATTTCCAAATGATTTTTAAATTTTATTTCAAGTTCTTTCCCAAGTTCTGTACCCACGTTTCTGAGTGTATCTAATTTTGATTTAGTCTATGAAAATACAAATCAGAACAGTTGCCTCTGATGAGTAGTTGAGTTTTGACTGGAAAAGAAGCATAAAGGAACTTTCTGAAATGGTAGAAATATTCTGTATCTTGATCTTGGTTACATGAGTGTGACCATTTGTCAAAATTTATTGAGCTTATATACTTGAGACTTGGACGTTTTATTATATACATAGGTTTTATCTCAAAGTACACACACGCATGTGTATGTATGATTTTTTAGGAAAAGAGCTTGGCAAAAATCACCCAGGGATGATGCTGGCAGTGTTTCCTCAGTCCAAGTCATCTGAGTTCCACTTCTACTAATGTTATTTGCTCCTAAGGATTAGGAACCTGAAGATACTGAATGGGGCTACCATGGAGCTTAGCTAATACCATAGCATCTGGAGCATCAATGGAAATGTCCTTCAAGGACTTATTGGCTAGGGGTGCAGAAGATACAGTGCCCATTTTAAACTCTTTCGTGGGGCTCCTTTTCTATTGCCCAATTGAAAATTTTATGGAAACTGGTCAGCACTCATCATCAGAACAAGTCCTTTTCATGTGGATATTCTGCCTCCAGTTCTGGGGAACAGTCTCTTCCCACGAGGCTAATGGGGATTTTCTGGGATCGCTGCTCTGTCTGTAGATTTTAGCATTGTGATTTCAGCCAGCCAAACTCACCTATTACATAAATCCTGGCTGAGGTATTGGGTGGAGTCCTAGGGATCCAAGGTCCATGATACCTGCTGTCGAGTTGGTTCTACCAGTTAAGGAGATCTTTGCAATCTTGAGCAGATTCTTGAGTTGAGAAGTCCAGCTATTTTTCCACAGGCTATGAGTCTACCCACTAGACTCACCAATAGTCTCAGCTGCTTCTTACACTGCTAACGACAAATTATAGAGAAGCTGTAAGACATGCGTTGGTAGAGATAGTGAAGTTAAAGTGACCAGCTTATCCTGGTGTAAACAGGACTTTCCCAGTTTTCACACTGAAAGTTTTGTGACCCAATAACCCCCTCATCCCAGGTAAAATAAATGATTGGTCACCCCAGGTGGCATCCTTGGGGCTCCTGATGCTCTAGGAATTGGGTCTACCTAAGCTTAATCTTCTCATTACCCATAGTATCTTAAAATGATCATTGACCTTTTTGTCTGATTATAAAAGTAATACAAACTGTTGAAAATTTATAAAGAAGAAAAATCACCAATAATACCCCCATTATGCTACATAAATCATTTTTCCCTGTGCTTTTTCATTGAGCAATATATCATGAAAATTCCTCTTTTAAATGTACATCAAAATATGTTTTTTAGTGACTACTTGATAACCCATGTAGCTAAATGTACTGTAATTTTAACCATTCCTCTTTGGTTGAATTTGATTTTTCTTTTTCCTGCCCTAGTTCCTTTCTACTTTAAATAAATGCTCTGGTCAACATGCTTGTATACAAATCTTCTCTGTAGTAGTTGGGCATCATCTATTGACGCCTACCTTGGATCCGCCTTCTTCTCTTGGGGTAACCAATTGTCTTGGTTTACCTTGTTCTGAGGAGTTTCCTCGGATGCAGGACTTTCAGTGCCAAAACTGGGATAGTTCTAGGAACATCAGGACAGTTAGTCATAATACCTTCACCTATCTATGAGGTCATAGGCATCTTATGGACTCAGTATTAAGGCATATTAATAGCTTCTAGTTCTGAGCTTAATGTCAGGGACTCCATGTTATCTAGAGCAGTGGTCTTTGCCCTGTGTCCAGAGAAGTAGTACAGTAACAGAGCTCTGGACAGACCTGAGATGGGGAAGCTGGTATGAATGGGAAGAGTAGATAAGGGCCAAGCTGGCAGAATTCCAGGATTGCAACCTCTGCCTCAACCTCAGCAGCTCTACTTTCAGTCAGTTTACACAAACATTCTCTCTAGCCATCCCAAGAGCCTTGCCAAGGGGGTATCCTCAATCTTAATCTAAAAAATTTAGGCTCAGAAAGGCGAAGTGACTGCATAAGCCCACCAAGTAAAACTCCCAGGATTCAAGGCCAGGTTTCCTGAGCTCCAAAGCTAGAGGCTTTTCCATTATCCAGTGAAGACTTGATGGAGAATGACTACATCCTGGATTGGGAGATGGAGTGCTCTGATGTTTCAGGGACACGGTTGTCCTCTAGCTCAATATCTGGGCACTCAGTCTCCTCTGGAGGAGAGAATCAAGTGACAAAGTGTAAGCTCTTCAGGAGTCTTGGAAACTTACAATGGCACCCTGCAGATTGGGACCCTGTCCAGCGGGAAGGCAGAGACTATTCAAGAATTCATCAGAGTGAAACTGAGCCAAACCATTTTATTGAAGCTTGGTCTGATGGGATAACTTGGCTTTATAGGTCACGTCCCAGTCCATGGTTGTCAAGGAGGAATATCACATGGCATGGTGATGGAAAAATCTAGTACAGAATGGAGGTTGGCCTTATAAAAAGTGACTCTAAGGTCCAGGTGTAGGGCACAAATGGGGCACAATAACATAATTTGTTGAATTCCAGAAACTAACCACATTGAAGTACTCCAGGTTGCATGTAAGGAAGAGCCACAGCAAGAGGTCAGGCCAGACAGTGGCAACCTTCTACGTAGATGTGTCCATGCATAGCGGCCAGCCTCAAGCTGGGGCTATGGTGGAACCATCCAACCCCAAAGAGGTGACTCGTATGAGCAATGCTAGATGTAGCAGGCTGGTGTTCAAGGATAGGAGGAGACCATCCACAAAAGCCCAGGCTTGTGGGTGAGGCTAATGCAGAAGGCCATATGCAAGGGCTGTTTAAGGGCCCACACACCTGCCCTGACTAACCACACAGAGCCAGGGGCTGGGTGTCAGGGAAGCAGACTTGTGGAGACAACAGTTTCCCAGAAATCTTGGCAGGGCCACTTGAGTTTGGGTCTTAGAGCAAGACTTCATTTACCAGACAGTGACTGAGGAGACAGGAAGCAAAGGAGAAGGGGGCTAAGTGTTTAATAAAGATCTGGACTCAACTCTGTGAGGATTGGCTCAGATGCCAAAGCAGGGAATGTGACACAGGATGAGCCTGATCATGGTAGTCACCAAGGTTGCAGCTCCACTGCTGGATCTGTGGTTACCTTTTGTCCAGTTAAGATCCATGCCCCAGGCTAACTCACTTCTCTGTTAATGCTGTTTAAATTACAAAAGGAAGACATGCTCCTTGCAAAACCTTCAAACAGAAGTTCCTAAAGTAAAAAAGTAGAAGTTCACCTTTTCCATAATCCCACTCCACATATGTAACCAATAAAATCAACTTGGTGTGTACCCTTCCACATATTTTTCATCTATTTTAACAAAAATATAACTCTGTACTTCGCTTTCTACAGTTAAATTTTTTCATTTAACATACCAGAGACACCTTTTCTATGTCAGTGTGTATAAAGCTAATTTATTATTTCTAACTGAGGCACTCATTTTCATAGTATTGATATAATAATACACATAACAGTTTTCCCAACTAGTGAATATTTTTATTTTTAAATTTTTCTTTAATTCTACCAACATCAGCATTCGCCCCAGTCATCCTTGTTCATCATTTTGGCAGGGCCACTCCAAGACAGTAAGACATCTGATTCCCCACCTACCTGGTTTAGAAACTGTTGATGGGGACTTCCCTGGTGGTGCAGTGGTTAAGAATCCACCTGCCAATGCAGGGGACATGGGTTCGAGCCCTGGTCCGGAACGATCCCACATGCCACGGAGCAACTAAGCCCGTGTGCCACAACTACTGAGCCTGCTCTCTAGAGCCCGTGAGCCACAACTACTGAAGCCTGCGTGCCTAGAGTCCATGCTCTGCAACAAGAGCAGCCATCGCAATAAGAAGTCCCCGCACCACAATGAAGAATAGTTCCCGCTCACCACAACTAGAGAAAGCCCATGTGCAGCAATGAAGACCCAATGCAGCCAAAAATTAATTAATTAAATAGATAAATTTATTAAAAAAAGAAAACAATGATGGACCTGATTAACAAAGAATTAAGTCTAGCAGAGGGAGGGGAAAGGAGGGAAAGGAGGAGGAAGAGACTGGATACAGGGGCTCTGGGTATTTTCATAGTCAGATTTATTGCACTTAGGGATGGTTTGTTATAGTGGAAAACACATGGGTCTGAGGGGAATTAGGAGACCTGGATCTGGGTTTCTTGTTATCACTTACTGGTTATCTCTGTTGACCATGAATCACATCTCATTATCTATTGAAGGAGACTGGATTAGATGACCCCTAACTGTGGTTATTCTATGGATTATTTAATGCACATAAATTAAAATTTAGGTGTTAGAGGTATATATGTGTGTGTGTGCGCAAATGTGCATGTCCATGTATCTGTGAAAAAGAAAGTGAAGAAGAATGAGAATATAAAAGGATTAAAGAGAAAGAAACAGTAACAAAGAACAAATATTTAACAGCTTTCATATCCTGAACTTGAGACTCTGGTTCTTATATAATTATATAAGTTATATATATATATATATATATATATATAAGTTATATAATAACTCTGGTTCTTATATTTCTAATGCTCAGAGAAAATGGGTCTGTAAACATCAATTTCCATATTACAACTCAAGACAATAAATATTATTGCATATTTTTAAAAAACTGTTGGACAGACTGCTGAGAGACAGGTAACTTAAGACATGTATTTGGATATTGTCAGTCTTGGAGACCTTGTCTCCAGTTTTATGGGAATGGAGAGGATTTAAGAATTAGCAATGAGGAATCTACTTTTAACATCATGTTTAAAGCTTTCCAATAGAATAATAAGGTTAATGAAGACAAGTCTAAGTGAAAGATTATCACTTGATGCTTCAGGTATGTGTTCTGAATGAAGTTTCACTGGAGCGAAAAGTTGAAATGTCAGGGAAAAAAAGCATTTTTTTAAAAAAATCCATTGCCTGAAAAACCATTGTTCTTGATCAATGCTGCTCCACTCTCCTTTGACTGTCATACTGAAGAATTGTATTTCTATTTAGTTAATTTTTTTCTTTGACATAATATATGAGAAATAATGGGTTGACACCTCCTAGAGAAATGGAAATAAAAACAAAACTAAGCAAATGGGATCTAATGAAACATAAAAGCTTTTTCACAGCAAAGGAAATCATAAACAAGAATGAAAAGACAACCCTCAGAATGGGAGAAAATATTTGCAAATGAAGCAACTGACACAGGATTAATCTCCAAAATTTACAAGCAGCTCATTGCAGCTCAATATCAAAAAAAACAAACAACCCAATCCAAAAATGGGCAGAAGACCACATTTCTCCAAAGAAGATACACAGATTGCCAGATATACATGAAAGGATGCTCAACATCACTAATGTTAGAGAAATGCAAATGAAAACTACAATGAGGTATCACGCCACACCAGTCAGAATGGCCATCATCAAAAAATCTAGAAACAATAAATGCTGGAGAGGGTGTGGAGAAAAGGGAACCCTCTTGCACTGTTGGTGGGAATGTAAATTGATACAGCCACTATAGAGAACAGTATGGACATTCCTTAAAAAACTAAAAATAGAACTACCATATGAACCAGCAGTCCCACTACTGGGCATATACCCTGAGAAAAACATAATTCAAAAAGAGTCATGTACCACAATGTTCATTGCAGCTCTATTTACAATAGCCAGGTCATGGAAGTAACCAAAGTGTCCATCGAAAGACGAATGGATAAAGAAGATGTGGCATATATATACAATGGACTATTACTCAGCCATAAAGAGAAACGAAATTGAGTTATTTGTAGTGAGCTGGATGGACCTAGAGTCTGTCATACAGAGTGAAGTAAGTCAGAAAGAGAAAAACAAATGCCATATGTTAACACATATATATGGAATCTAAAAAAAAAAAAAAAGGTTCTGAAGAACCTAGGGACAGGACAGGAATAAAGACACAGACATAGAGAATGGACTTGAGGACATGGGGAGGGGGAAGGGTAAGCTGGGACAAAGTGAGAGAGTGGCATGGACATATATACACTACCAAATGTGAAATAGATAGCTAGTGGGAAGCAGCTGCATAGCACAGGGAGATCAGCTTGGTGCTTTGTGACCACCTAGAGGGGTGGGATAAGAAGTGTGGGAGGGAGACGCAAGAGGCAGGAGATATGGGGATATATGTATATGTATAGCTGATTCACATTGTTATAAAGTAGAAACTAACACACTGTTGTAAAGCAGTTATACTCTAATAAAGATGTTTAAAAAATATAAAGATAAGGATACAAAGAAAAAAAAGAAATAATGGGTCAAGAAACAGAGCCAGTGATGATATTTGTGAGAAGCTTACAAGGATTTTACTGTTTATTGAGTTTCCAGAATAGGTTGCACACTTCACTGAAGGGGTAGCCTTAGCATAAATGTATTCCAGAACCTTCAGTCCAGCTGTTTGCCCACCTTGTTTCTCTCTTATGGTGCCACTCATCCCCATATCCATTTACCTACTTTCTTTTCTCTCTTCTTTTCTCCAGTCATTTTCTCCTTCCTTCCTTCATCATTTCCTCCACCCATTCATTCATTCTGTTGAATCAATGATTTTTGCTATATCTCAGGCCCCATGCCTGGCACTGGGGATGCCAAGGCAGACGAACATGATTCCCACCTTCCAGGAGTTTGCATCCTCATCCTTGACCTCTGCTATACCCTTTCATTTTGGCTTTTGTTATACTTTCTCTCCACCTCCTTGTAAGTTCAGTGGATTCCTGTTCTCTTCTTCAAGCCCTTCAATCTTCCATAGGTTTGTAACAGGAACAAACACCAATTTATTTTTGCTTCATGTATTAGTTTCTTTTTGCTGCTGTAACAAATTACCAGAAACTTATCAAACTAATCAATCAACCAACCAGGATGCATTAAGGATATACTTTACTTACGGCACTCTGGGGTACCTTAGGGTGGGATAGGCCACCATGCCTTCTTAAAAAAGATGCCAGTATGGTTAGGGAATCTGTATATGAACACAAGAAAGATTAAATAATAATAGAAGATATTGTTTCATTACCACTGAAGTCATAAAACTCACTTCAATTAATTGCCCTATGACTGGTATTGCCATTCAGGAGGTAAAGGGTGTTTCAGACTGAAGTAAAATGGGATGGTTTCACAGAAGGGAAAGGATTTGAGCAGGGCTTTGAAAAATAAGAGTTTGATTTAGGCAACCTGTGAGGAGAGAGAGGTGTAGTTTATTCTGAATAAACCCTTTGGATTCTTCCCCCAGTGACCTTCAGAGATCTTGTTTTCTCTTAGGGAAGTGTTCAGAGCAAGGCAAGCTAAGTCAGCCACAAGAATACCACCAGTAAATACTGCTGTCTCCCACCGGCTCCCCTCTGACAGCCTACCTCCTTGCCAGGCTTTCTTTCCTTCCCATATCTCAACATGATACAAAGCAGCCTTTCTTTTTTCTGAGATTATCTAGAAGCAGTGCCTCATAATTATAGTAATCTTATCTCCTTTGAATTCACCAAAATTACTCTTTTTCCTTATATCAGCACCATGGCTACACGACAGGCATTATTGGTAAGCTTTGTGTAATGGTACAATGTTGTTTTTTTAAAGTGACAGCTGCTCACATAGACTAATATTCTAACCTGTCTGACTAATTTGTGGGAATATATCCAACAGACCCATGTGAGTGGGTGGGGGTGGAGGATGCAGGAAGAGGGAAGCATTTGGAAGGATATTTTTCAGTTATTTATTTTTTTTAAACATCTTTATTGGAGTATAATTGCTTTACAATGGTTTGTCAGTTTCTGCTTTATAACAAAGTGAATAAGTTATACATGTACATATGTCCCCATATCTCTTCCCACTTGCATCTCCCTCCCTCCCACCCTCCCTATCCCACCCCTCCAGGTAGTCACAAAGCACTGAGCAATCTCCCTGTGCTATGCAGCCGCTTCCCACTAGCTATCTATTTTATGTTTGGTAGTGTATATATGTCCATGCCACTCTCTCACTTTGTCCCAGCTTACCCTTCCACCCCCCCCCCACCGTATCCTCAAGTCCATTCTCCAGTAGGTCTGCATCTTGATTCCCGTCTTCCCCCTAGGTTCTTCTGACCATTTTCATTCTTTTTTTCCCTTAGATTCCATATATATATGTTAGCATATGGTATTTATTTTTCTCTTTCTGACTTACTTCACTCTGTATGACAGTCTCCAGGTCCATCCACCTCACTACAAATAACTGTTTCATTCCTTTTAATAGCTGAGTAATATTCCATTGTATATATGTGCCACATCTTCTTTATCCATTCATCTGTTGATGGACACTTAGGTTGCTTCCATGTCCTGGCTATTGTAAATAGAGCTGCAGTGAACATGTTGGTACATGACTCTTTTTGAATTATAGTTTTCTGGGGTTATATGCCCAGCAGTGGGATTGCTGGGTCGTATGGTAGTTCTATTTGCAGTTTTTAAAGGAACCTCCATACTGTTCTCCATAGTGGCTGTATCAATTTACATTCCCACCAACAGTGCAAGAGGGTTCCCTTTTCTCCACACCCTCTCCAGCATTTATTGTTTGTAGATGTTTTGATGGCCATTCTGAACAGTGTGAGATGATACCTCATTGTAGTTTTGACTTGCATTTCTCTAATGATCAGTGATGTTGAGCATTCTTTCATGTGTTTGTTGAAAATCTGTATATCTTTGGAGAAATGTCTATTTAGGTCTTCTGCCCATTTTTAGATTGGGTTGTTTGTTTTTTTAATATTGAGCTGCATGAATTGCTTGTATGTTTTGGAGATTAATCCTTCATCAGTTGCTTCATTTGCAAATATTTTCTCCCATTCTGAGGGTTGTCTTTTCGTCTTGTTTATGGTTTGCTTTGCTGTGCAAAAGCTTTTAACTTTCATTAGGTCCCATTTGTTTATTTTTGTTTTTATTTCCATTACTCTAGGAGGTGGGTCAAAAAGGATCTTGCTGTGATTTATGGCACAGAGTGTTCTGCCTGTGTTTTCCTCTAAGAGTTTGACGGTATCTTGCCTTAAATTTAAGTCTTTAATCCATTTTGAGTTTATTTTTGTGTATGGTGTTAGGGAGTGTTCTAATATCATTATTTACATGTAGCTGTCCAGTTTTCCCAGCACCACTTATTGAAGAGGCTGTCTTTTCTCCACTGTATATGCTTGCCTACTTTATCAAAGATAATGTGGCCATGTGTGCGTGGGTTTATCTCTGGGCTTTCTATCCTGTTTCATTGATGTATATCTCTGTTTTGGACCAGTACCATATTGTCTTGATTACTGTAGCTTTGTAGTATAGTTTGAAGTCAGGGAGCCTGATTCCTCCAGCTCCCTCTTTCTTTCTCAAAATTGCTTTGGCTATTCCGGGTCTTTTGTGTTTCCATACAAATTGTGAAATTTTTTGTTCTAGTTCCGTGAAAAATGCCAGTGGTAGTTTGATAGGGATTGCATGGAATCTTTAGATTGCTTTGGGTAGTAGAGTCATTTTCACAATGTTGATTCTTCCAATCCAAGAACATGGTATATCTCTCCATCTATTTGTATCATCCTTAATTTCTTTCATCAGTGTCTTATAATTTTCTGCATACAGGTCTTTTGTCTCCTTAGGTAGGTTTATTCCTAGATATTTTATTCTTTTTGTTGCAATGGTAAAAGGGAGTGTTTTCTTAATGTCACTTTCAGATTTTTTCATCATTAGTGTCTAGGAATGCAAGAGATTTTTGTGCATTAATTTTGTATGCTGCTACTTTACCAAATTCATTGATTAGCTCTCGTAGTTTTCTGGTAGCATCTTTAGGATTATTTATGTTTAGTATCATGTCATCTGCAAACAGTGACAGCTTTACTTCTTTTCTGATTTGGATTCCTTTCATTTCTTTTTCTTCTCTGATTGCTGTGGCTAAAACTTCCACAACTATGTTGAATAATAGTGGTGAGAGTAGGCAACCTTGTCTTGTTCCTGATCTTAGTGGAAATAGTTTCAGTTTTTCACCATTGAGGACGATGTTGGCTGTGATTTCGTCCTTTATGGCCTTTATTATGTTGAGGAAAGTTCCCTCTATGCTTACTTTCTGGAGGTTTTTTATCATAAATGGGTGTTGAATTTTGTCAAAAGCTTTCTCTGCATCTATTGAATGATCATATAGTTTTTCTCCTTCAGTTATTTAATATGGTTTATCACGTTGATTGATTTGCGTATATTGAAGAATCCTTGCCTTCCTGGGATAAACCCCCCTTGATCCTAATTTATGATCCTTTTAATGTGCTGTTGGATTCTGTTTGCTAGTATTTTGTTGAGGATTTTTGCATCTATGTTCATCAGTGATATTGGCCTGTAGTTTTCTTTCTTTGTGACATATTTGTCTGGTTTTGGTATCAGAGTGATGGTGGCCTCGTAGAATGAGTTTGGGAGTGTGCCTCACTCTGCTATATTTTGGAAGAGTTTGAGAAGGATGGGTGTTAGCTCTTCTCTAAATGTTTGATACAATTCGCCTGTGAAGCTATCGGGTCCTGGGCTTTAGTTTGTTGGAAGATTTTAAATCACACTTTCAATTTCAGTGCTTATGATTGGTCTGTTCATATTTTCTGTTTCTTCCTGGTTCAGTCTTGGAAGGTTGTGCCTTTCTAAGAATTTGTCCATTTCTTCCAGGTTGTCCATTTTATTGGCATAGAGTTGCTTGTAGTAATCTCTCATGATCCTTTGCATTTCTGCAGTGTCAGCTGTTACTTCTTTTTCATTTCTAATTCTATTGATTTGAGTCTTCTTTTTTTTTCTTGATGAGTCTGGCTAATGGTTTATCAATTTTGTTTATCTTCTCAAAGAACCAGCTTTTAGTTTTATTGATCTCTGCTATCGTTTCCTGTCATTTCTTTTTCATTTATTTCTGATCTGATCTTTGTCATTTCTTTCCTTCTGCTAACTTTGGGGATTTTTTGTTCTTCTTTCTCTAATTGCTTGAGCTGTAAGTTTAGGTTTTTATTTGAGATGTTTCTTGTTTCTTCAGGTAGGCTTGTATAGCTACAAACTTCCCTCTTAGTACTGCTTTTGCTTCATCCCATAGGTTTGGGGTCATTGTGTTTCATTATCATTTGTTTCTAGGTATTTTTTTATTTCCTCTTTGATTTCTTCAATGATCTCTTGGTTATTAAGTAGTGTGTTGTTTAGCCTCCATGTGTTTGTATTTCTTACAGATGTTTTCCTGTAATTGATATATAGTCTCATAGCATTGTGGTCAGAAAAGATACTTGATACAATTCCAATTTTCTTAAATTTACCAAGGCTTGATTTGTGACCCAAGATATGATCTATCCTGGAGAATGTTCCATGAGCACTTGAGAAGAATATGTATTCTGTTGTTTTTGGATGGAATGTCCTATAAATATCAATTAAGTCCATCTTGTTTAATGTATCATTTAAAGCTTGTGTTTCCTTATTTATTTTCATTTTGGATGATCTGTCCATTGGTGAAAGTGGGGTGTTAAAGTCCCCTACTATGACTGTGTTACTGTTGATTTTCCCTTTTATGGCTGTTAGTATTTGCCTTATGTATTGAGGTGCTCCTGTGTTGGGTGCATAAATATTTACAATTGTTATATCTTCTTCTTGGATTGATCCCTTGATCATTATGTAGTGTCCTTTTTTGTCTCTTGTAATAGTCTGTGTTTTAAAGTCTGTTTTGTCTGTTATGAGAATTGCTACTCCAGCTTTCTTTTGATTTCCATTTGCATGGAATATCTTTTTCCATCCCCTCACTTTCAGTCTGTATGTGTCCCTAGGTCTGAAGTGGGTCTCTTGTAGACAGCATATATATGGGTCTTGTTTTTGTATCCGTTCAGCCAGTCTATGTCTTTTGGTTGGAGCATTTAATCCATTTACGTTTAAGGTAATTATCGATGTGTATGTTCCTGTTACCATTTTCTTAATTGTTTTGGGTTTATTATTGTAGGCCTTTTCCTTTCTTGTGTTTCCTGCCTAGAGACGTTCCTTTCACATTTGTTGTAAAGCTGGTTTTGTGGTGCTGAATTCTCTTAGCTTTTGCTTGTCTGTAAAGCTTTTAATTTCTCCATCAAATCTGAATGAGATCCTTGCTGGGTAGAGTAATCTTGTTTGTAGGTTTTTCTTTTTCGTCACTTTAAATATGTCCTATCACTCCCTTCTGGCTTGCAGAATTTCTGCTGAAAGATCAGCTGTTAACTTTATGGAGATTCCCTTATGTGTTACTTGTTATTTTTCCCTTGGTGCTTTTAATATTTGCTCTTTGTATTTAATTTTTGATAGTTTGATTAATATGTGTCTTGGCGTGTTTCTCCTTGGAGTTATCCTGTATGGGACTCTCTGTGCTTCCTGGACTTAAGTATTTCCTTTCCCGTATTAGGGATGTTTTCAACTATAATCTCGTCAAATATTTTCTCAGTCCCTTTCTTTTTCTCTTCTTCTTCTGGGACCCCTATAATTTAAATGTTGGTGTGTTTAATGTTGTCTCTGAGGTCTCTGAGACTGTCCTCTATTCTTCTCATTCTTTTTTTCTTTATTCTGCTCTGCAGTAGTTATATCCACTATTTCATTTTCCAGGTCACTTATCCGTCCTTCTGCCTCAGTTATTCTGCTATTGATCCCTTATAGAGAATTTTTAATTTCATTTATTGTGTTGTTCATCTCTGTTTGCTCTTTAGTTCTTCTAGGTCCTTGTTAAACATTTCTTGTATTTTTTCCATTCTATTTCCAAGATTTTGGATCATCTTTACTATCATTATTCTGAATTCTTTTTCAGGTAGACTGCCTATTTCCTCTTCATTTGTTAGGTCTGGTGGGTTTTTGCCTTGCTCCTTCACCTGCTGTGTGTTTCTCTGTCTTCTCGTTTTGCTTAACTTTTACTGTGTTTGGGGTCTCTTATTCACAGGCTGAAGGTTCGTAGTTTCCTTTGTTTTTGGTGTCTTTCCCCAGTGGCTAAAGTTGGTTCAGTGGGTTGTGTAGGCTTCCTGATGGAGGGGACTAGTTCCTGTGTTCTGGTGGATGAGGCTGGATCTTGTCTTTCTGGTGGGCAGGTCCATGTCTGGTGGTGTGCTTTGGGGTGTCTGTGGCCTTATTATGATTTTAGGCAGCCTCTGTCGTAATGGATGGGGTTGTGTTCCTGTCTTGCTAGTTATTTGGCATAGGGTGTCCAGGAGTGTAGCTTGCTGGTCGTTGAGTGAAGCTGGGTCTTGGTGTTGAGATGGAGTTCTCTGGGAGATTTTTGCCGTTTGATATTACATGGAGCCGGGAGGTCTCTTGTGGACCAGTGTACTGAACTTGGCTCTCCCACCTCAGAGGCACAGCACTGATGCCTGGCTGGAGCACCAAGAGCCTGTCATCTGCACAGCTCAGAATAAAAGGGAGAAAAGAAAAAAGAAGGAAAGAAGAAGATAAAATAGCATACAGTAAAATAAAATAAAATAAATTTATTAAAATAAAAAATAATTATTAAGAAAAAAAAATTTTAAGTAAAAAAAAAAAAAAAAGGAAAGAGGACAGACAGAACCCTAGGACAAATGGTAAAAGCAAAGCTATACAGACAAAATCACACACAGAAGCATACACATACACACTCACAAAAAGAGAAAAAGGGGGGGGAAAATATATATATATATCTTTGCTCCCCAAATCCACCTCCTCAATTTGGGATGATTCGTTGTCTATTCATGTATTCCACAGATGCAGGGTACTTCAAGTTGACTGTGGAGCTTTAATCCGCTGCTTCTGAGGCTGCTGGGAGAAATTTCCCTTTCTCTTCTTTGTTCGCACAGCTCCCGGGGTTCAGCTTTGGATTTGGACCCGCCTCTGCGTGTAGGTCGCCTGAGGGCGTCTGTTCTTCGCTCAGACAGGACGGGGTTAAAGGAGCAGCTGCTTCGGGGGCTCTGGCTCACTCAGGCCGGGGGGAGGGAGAGGTGCGGATGCGGAGCGAGCCTGCGGCGGCAGAGGCCATAGTGACGTTGCACCAGCCTGAGGTGCGCCGTGCGTTCTCCCGGGAAAGTTGTCCCTGGATCCCGGGACCCTGGCAGTGGCGGGCTGCACAGGCTCCCAGGAAGGGGGGTGTGGATAGTGACCTGTGCTCGCACACAGGCTTCTTGGTGGCGGCACCAGCGGCCTAGGCGTCTCATTCCCGTCTCTGGGGTCCGTGCTGATAGCCGCGGCTCGCGCCGTCTCTGGAGCTCCTTTAAGCGGCGCTCTTAATCCCCTCTCCTCGTGCACCAGGAAA
Source organism: Lipotes vexillifer (assembly GCF_000442215.2). Lineage (NCBI taxonomy): Eukaryota > Metazoa > Chordata > Mammalia > Artiodactyla > Lipotidae > Lipotes > Lipotes vexillifer. The sequence continues at coordinate 2,856,899 of NW_006785816.1, forward strand.
CAGAGGCAAGAAAAAGTCTCTTGTCTCTTCAGCAGGTCCAGACTTTTTCCTGGACTTCCTCCCGGCTAGCCGTGGCGCACTAGCCCCTTCAGGCTGTGTTCACGCCGCCAACCCCAGTCCTCTCCCTGGGATCCACTTAAGCCTGAGCCTCAGCTCGAAGCCCCGCCCGCCCCGGCGGGTGAGCAGACAAGTCTCTTGGGCTGGTGAGTGCCGGTCGGCCCTGATCCTCTGTGCGGGAATCTCTCCGCTTTGCCCTCCACACCCCTGTTGCTGTGCCCTCCTCCGCAGCTCCGTCTCCGAAGCTTTCCCCCTCCACCACCCGTAGTCTCTGCCTGCGAAGGGGCTTCCTAGTGTGTGGAAACCTTTCCTCCTTCACAGCTCCCTCCCTGAGGTTAAGGTCCCGTCCCTATTCTTTTGACTTTGTTTATTCTTTTTTCTTTTGCCCTACCCAGGTACGTGGAGAGTTTCTTGCCTTTTGGGAGGTCTGAGGTCTTCTGCCAGTGTTGAGTAGGTGCTCTGTAGGAGTTGTTCCACGTGTAGATGTATTTCCGATGTATTTGTGGGGAGGAAGGTGATCTTCACGTCTTACTCTTCCACCATCTTGAAGCTCCCTTTTCTGATTTTCAGTTTTTTAGATCAAGAGTATGAGTATTTCATTTCGTGCAGCAGGGCAGTGCACATTCGTTGTAGTAGTGGTCATGTCTAATTCTCTCCTAATGTCTGAAAGGTACCGTGTTTCAGCATAGGTGAAGATGGTCATGCTTCTCAGATACATTTTGATTACCTTGGTGATTCTCATCCATATCCTTGTCCCCCACAACCTGGAGTTTCATCAGTTTATCTCCTCTCCAACTGTGCTCTCCGCAAGAGAATCCCTTTGAGAGTCCATCTGTGTATTTCACAATACCTTCCTGCTTTCAAAATCTGTGATTTCATCTGTCTGGTGGCCTTCCTCTCCTCGGAATCCTTCTTCCAAGGGCACTGAGAAGCACACAGTTCTCTGTCTATTTACTCCCTTCACTGAGGGCACCTATGTGCCAGGCCTTGGGGACGCAAGTTTGGGTAAGTCAGAACTTTGTCCCCCAAAGAGCTCACAGTCTTGTAGGGCCATGATCAAGGGAAGCCCCAGGATACTAAGACTGACACCCAAAGCAGAGCATCAGAGGGGAGGTGATACTGAGTACAGTGCAATATGTTCATCTGTGTTTATAAACGTCCAACTTCTCTCTATGGCTGTTTCATAATATCCTAACTCCCCTGTCTGGATTTCTAGGTCCTGCATAATCTGACCCCACCAGACATAACCACCCCCTCTCTCTCCCTGCCATCACAAATCATCTGCTCCTGTTAGGTAGCCTATTCCCCTTGCTTTTCCCTGTACACCCTCTTATTCTTTTTTTTCTTTTCTTTTCTTTTTTTTTTTGCTGTATGCAGGCCTCTCACTGTTGTGGCCTCTCCCGTTGCGGAGCACAGGCTCCGGACGCGCAGGCTCAGCGGCCATGGCTCACGGGCCCAGCTGCTCTGCGGCATGTGGGATCTTCCCGGACCGGGGCACGAACCCGTGTCCCCTGCATCGGCAGGCGGACTCTCAACCACTGCGCCACCTGGGAAGCCCCACCCTCTTATTCTTAACCCTGGGTCTTTGCTCACATTTTCTGTCTAAATGAACCTTCTACTACCACCTCCACCAATAACACCAGCAACAATTCTCAGACCCATTTCACTTTCTGAGACCAACTCACTTCCTAATTCTTTATGAAGCTCCCTCCAACCACACCAAACATTCTATAACTTTTTCTGAACTCTCACAGTACTTAAGCTATAAGTACAACTTAGATAACGTATGTGAAAGTAATAGTTATTGGGTTGGCCAAAAAGTCCATTCGGGCTTTTCCGTAACACCTTATGGAAAACTCGAACGAAATTTTTGGCCAACCCAACAAAAATTTGGAAAGCACAATGCAAATATAAAGAGTTGCTGTTATCTTTAACTGGTAGGAGAGCTTTTAATGCCTTCACCAACATTAGCTGTATTTCTTTACGCAAGTTAGTTCTTTTTTTTTTTAACATCTTTATTGGGGTATAATTGCTTTACAATTGTGTGTTAGTTTCTGCTTTATAACAAAGTGAATCAGTTATACATATACATATCTCTTCCCTCTTGCATCTCCCTCCCTCCCACCCTCCTATCCCACCCCTCCAGGCGATCACAAAGCACCCAGCTGATCTCCCTGTGCTATGCGGCTGCTTTCCACTAGCTATCTACCTTACGTTTGGTAGTGTATATATGTCCATGCCTCTCTCTCGCTTTGTCACAGCTCACCCTTCCCCCTCCCCATATCCTCAAGTCCGTTCTCTAGTAGGTTTGTAAGTTAGTTCTTTATCTGTAATATAGGAAAAACCTATGTTGACATTACAGGGCTGTTATAAGGATTAATCAAATATATTGGCATGCATGTAAGCTGTCTGACTTGTGATGGGCAGCTCTTGATGGAATGATGACAGCAGTAAGGGTGTTGTTTTTTTCTCAGAGAGGATGTGTTTTTCCTTGTTCCTTTTATTGTGCAATAGGCCAGGATTGATGTGCATTTGGGGGTGAGAGAAACAGAAAATTTGCCTTACGAAAGAAAGGTTATCATAAGGATAAAATTAAATATCCTTCAGAGCTCTGCAACTTTCATCTCAAAATTCAAAGAAGAATTATAATATTGTAATGGTGATGACTCCCCATTTCCTGTGTCCCCACTGCTTGGCAAGAAGACAGTGGTTTGGCCCTGACAGTCCCTTAGAGACTAAGGGATCATTGTTCTCTAGTGGACAGTGTTTATCAGAATTGAAGGCACTCACCAGCTGAGGGAAGTAGAGATGAAGGAGAGGGGCAGGGTGGCAGCTGCTCTTTCTGGAAGGTAGTGACTTTCTGACCTTTAGAATTAAAACGTTTTCCAGTACAGTGCTTAGATGCTGAGCCATCAGCACAGAATAGTGTTTGTAAACTGGAGTGATTTCACCTACAGTCCCTCACCCCCACCCCACCAAGGGGCATTTCACAATATCTGAAGACATTTTTGGTCATCATAACTTGACCAGGATGGGGGTTCTATGGCATCTAATGGGTAGAGGCCAAGGATGCAGCTAAACATCCTGCAGTTCACAAGACAGCACCCCAACTAAAATTATCTGGCCCAAAATGTCAGTAGTGTGGAGCTCAAGAAACCCTGCATTGGAAGCAGTTCTAACCCATAGCTCTGAGTTCCACTAATCCTGTGCTGAATTATCTGAGCCCCAAACCACTTCTTCCTTTGTGTCTTCCCTACACCCAGGGTCCAGAAAGACCAAATTGGCATTAATTAATAGAAATCAATCAGCAAACCTTGAAGATCCAGAACAAATGTCACTTCCCCTATGAATTCTCCCCTAGATAGTGTATCCCCTTCTATGCTGGACAGCGTTTGACTACCTTACAACTGGGGGATTTTAATACAAGGAGTTGATTTCAGGAGATGGAAGAGCTTAAAAACCAAACAGGTTGATGAAGCAATCCAGAGATTAACACCAGCAAGAAGCCACTACCACCAGTGCACTGGAAAGATGAAGAAAGGAGGTAGTGTTTCTAGAGCCCAGGGGCCGGTAGGAGCTGGAACCTCAGACAGACACAGTCATCCTTGGAATCGCTGCATGAAGACAGAAGCAGACCGGAAAAAAATACCTCAGTTGCTCCCTTCCTGCTACCTACTAATCTCTCACCAGTGTTTCCCAATGACTGAATCCAGTGAAAGTCAGCTGGCAAGAGAGCCTGGGAGATACAGCCTCCAAGGGTCAGCCCTTTGAAAAAACAGAGAAAAGCAGAAAAAAGAGGAGGAAAGGATCTAAGGTCAAAGAGGACCAAGACCAAAACAACACTCAGTGCAATTTGGATCCACATCTTCTGTGGCTCTGGCCATATTGTCTCATAGTATTATTTATAGTATTATTCCCTTCCCTTTTCTCTTTTTCTATGGGCTGGAATGCGGATGTAGTGACAGTGGCTGGAGCAGCCACCTTGGACCACAAAATGAATGATGCAGTCTGAGGATGGCAAAGCAACAAGACAGAAGAAGCCTGGATTCCTTATCATTGTGGAACTACAGTGCTGCCCACTTAGACTTCTATGTGAGAGAGAAATAAACTTTTACTATGATTAATCCATTTCCATTATTACCTGGGATCTCTCTATTACAGAGCTGAAACAAAATCCTAATTAACACAATGCCCTTTCCTCCTGGATCTTGATATCCAAAGCATATTAGAGATTCTCTTTCATTCACTCATTCTCAGTCCAGAAACTAACAGAAGCAGAGACAGTGCCATGGCAATATCATGTTTTAGGGATTTTTTTGGGCATGTAAAATTTTATGGAACCTCTCAAATCAACTTGCTTGAGCAGATATTTATTTTTTTATCCCCATATTCAAAAATAAAATTTCTGTCAGTAATAAACAGTAGAGAAAGAAAAAAAATACAAAATGACAGACGGAATAGTGCTTCTCAAACTCTTGGATGACAATGAAATCACCTGGAGAACTTGTTATAACAGATTCCTGGACCCTAGACTCAGAGATTCTGATTTAGTATATGTGGGGTGAGGCTGAGATTTTGCATTTCTAACAAGCTCCCAAGTGATGCTGATGCTGCTAGCCCAGCAACTACACTTCCAGTAGCATTATTTTAGAATATAATGCCCAAAGAATGGAGACGAGTTGATGAAAACCGTCCATTGTCCTAGACACAACATAAATATAGGGCCTTTGAAAATGCCATGAGTGAAACGTGTAAAAAGCTAAGGTTAGCCATATTGCTGCAGTAGAAAGATCACTAAAGAACCGGTAGAGAAACAGAAATTAAGTGGGTGGCTTGAATAAAGGATCTATGTCAGTAGACGAAAGGGAGATTCTCAAACCTACAAAGATCCTGAGAGCGCTGGGGGAATGGCTGCCAGTCTGCGGTCAGCTTATCCACCAGTCCTGTCAGCCAGCTCAGCCAAGGAAACAGAGAGGCACTCTTACAGCTTGGCAATTGCCATGGTCCCTTGTGAGAGGTGCCAGGGATGGGGTTGGGGTGGAGATTTGGGAGACTTGGGGACACTTTAGACCCCTTTTCAATCCATCACAAATAAGCAGTATAATATAAGCTAAAAAAAAAAAAAAAGTGTTCTCACATTTGAGCACGGTTTCAATGCAAGTCTCCTAGCCAGCCCTTTTCCAACTACATTACTATCCAGAGTACTTCCTACACAGAAATACTGACATTCCACTGCCAAGGAGCGTGGGTTAAAATCTTCTCTCTCCCCAAACCCCAACCCGCAGTAATCTAATCCACTTCTGTGAAAAGTGTGTGAGATTTCACATAGACAGCAGGGCAGAATAAGTGATCCGGAAATAAATTATTGGCTGTCTAAACATAGACACCAAATTTAGATATTGACAGAGCTTAACATAAAACTTCCTTCCTCCTCCTTTCTTTTCCTATTTCTTCTCCTTCCTCCTTTATTTCTCGTTCTCTGCACATCTGCAACTTCTACCCTCCATCCCCACCCCTTTCAACAATCAGTGAGCTTTTTAGCAGGATTTAACTTCATCCTGAGCACTTCTCTCTCTTCTGGACTAAACTGACAGAACTCAAAGATGCATACAGCACCCTCCTTTCATAACTGAATCTCTACTGGGCCTTTCTCTTAATTAACCTGGTTGGCCTGGAAGGACTGCATCATCTGCGCCTCAGGGGCCCCTTCACACCATCCCTGGCTCTGAATGACCCAATCAGAGGATTCGGACCAGGGACCAGCTTCCTGGCCTGCTTTATCTGTGAGCTGGCTGCCTGAAATATTTCTACCAGTTCAGAGATTGAGTCTGCACGGTGCCAAGCTTACATATATCATGCATAAAGATGGATCATTTCTCCTCAACTGCCCCAGAGTAAGACTTTGTAAAGTGTTTATTAAGAGAGTGTTCATGGCTTATCTCTACTTCCCAAAAAAACAAAACCCGTCATGGAAAATCTTACCCCTAACTTAGAATTTGGGAATTCTGAGGTCAGGTTTCTGAAATTCCTCTTTTTTTTGGTCATACGATCTATCTGCCAAACATGCTGTCATACTTCTGGGCCCAGAGCTCTGTCTGGTATCTGGAGACTTCACTGGAATTGCTTAGACAGCTATGTCTCTCTCTCTCTCTCTCTCTCTTTCTCTCTCTCTCTCTCCCTCCCTCCCCTCCCTCCCCTTCAGTCCCATGTCTCTTCTCCACGTGGCCTCTCCACATGGACCCTCCAGCAGGAAAGCCAGGCTTCTTACACGATGGCACATGGCTTCCAAAAGTGAGGGTTACAACAGTGAGGGCTACAAGTCTTCTTAACATCTAAGCAGACATAGAACTGGAGCAGAGTCACTTCCACCTCCTTCTATTTGTTAACAGGAGTCCAGCCCTGATTCAATGTAGGAGGACCACACAAGAGCATCAAGTATCAGGACGTGTGGTTCACTGGGGGACCTTCCTTAGAGACTAGCTATCACAGCTGAATATTCCAGTATGCCAAAATCTCCTAAACCCTGATGAGGACTGCTACTGTTCACCAATATCTGTGTTCTCCTTATTTTCCTTACCACGCCAAACTTTCCAGCCTCCTTTGAAATTAGGTGTGGCCGCGTCAATGAATTTGGTCTGATAGAATGCACATGGAAGTGCCAAAGGCCCCACTTCCAGGCCTGGCCTATCCAAGTGTCCCACTAGGTTTAGTGTCCATTACTGACTCTTGCCTGAACCAATCTTGACTAGGATGCTTGCAAAATGATAGATTTCTAACTCCAGCATTTCCTCCAGTCAGTGCTCAGACTTACTGTAGGCACGAGCCCTCTCTTCTCACCCATTTATTTATTTGTTTACTTATCTATTGATTATCAGTGACCTTCTTATTGCCCTTAATTATTTTGGTGTTTACATTGTCCCAGATTTGGTCAGTGAGAGCCCCTTCAAGTAGGATCTATGTCTTTTTTGTGTGTTTTAACTTCCTTACTTTCTAACATAACAAAATATCTCATTTTCTACCTACCCTATCCCAGCCCTGGGATTTGCCATTTCTCTAAGGAGCCCTGATTCCATTTATTGGGAAGCAGTATTTAGAAACCAAGATGAGCTAATTGCTACAGGTGTTATTTTGCTTCTAGATCCTTGTTGCAGACAAAGCTAGAAAATACAGAAATGTTTATATATATACATATACAAACATGTACATAAATGTGTATATAATATATTTATGCGTACAGAAACATAATTTAGAAATAATAAGTTCACACAGATAATATGAAATACAATATATCCCCACAGGGTTTGTTCTTGCCTACTCCCATTCCATACATGTACCTTCTCCATAATGAGATATCTGGACCCCAACAAAATATATATTTATATATTTGCCCATTTGCCTAATCCTAGAATACACCTGAAGTAGCTTCAGAATTTCTTTGAAATTCTTTAAGGTTCATATGTTTCAGTTTGCTTTCAGTGTTAGGTTCTTTTCCCCCTTCCCGTCTCTGCTGATTTAATTAATGTATATTTTATACCCAGTTGGCCCTCTGTTATCTTCAGTTTCCACATTCGTGGATTCAAACAACCGCAGATTAAAAATTCAAAAAAACTCCGGAAAGTTCCTAAAAGCAAAACTTGAATTTGCCTCATGCTGGAAACTATTAACATAGCATTTACATTGTATTTACAACTATTGATATAGTATTTACATTGTATTAGGTATTATGATGTAATCTAGAGATCATTTAAATTATACAGGAGAATGTACATAGGTTATATGCAAATACTACACTATTTTATATAAAGGACTTGAGCATCCATGAATTTTGATATCTGCGGGGTGGTCCTGGAACCAGTCTGCTGTGGATAGCAAGGGACAACTGTATATATTTTAAGTATGTAGTGCATAAACACACTTCCAAAAGGCAAATTAAACAGAAAGATATTTTTATTCTCTAAGAATAATTTTATGCAACTCCCTTCCATATCGCTTCCATCTCATTTCCCTTCCACCATCCCTTGTAAGTAGCCAACTTTATTGTTTTCTGGTTTATTCTTCCCATTTCTTTTTGTAAAAAGAAACTGTATACATATGTTTTTTAAAAAACTTCCTCATCTTTTTTACAAAGGGTAACATACTATATTTATATGCTCTTTTGTACTTTTTTTTCACTTAACACTGTCTCTTGGCAATCACTACTCAATACTTTCATAGAGACTTATTTTTTTTTACAGACATATAGCATTCTATTATGTGACTGTACCATAATTCACTCAACCAATCTCCTATACTTGGACATTTAGGTAGTTCCAAAATTTTGCAGTATAAACAATGCTGCAATAAATAACCTTTTGCATATATGTTTTTTTATTGTTGGAAGTATATCTTCAAGGTAGGCCCTAGGATCAAAGGGTAAACACTAACATTTACAATGCCTATAGAGTTTGTAAGATTTTACATTTTCATCAGCAATGTATGAAAACGCCTGTTTCCCAACTTCACTATATAATTTGTCAAGCTTATGAACTTTGCCACTCTCAATGGATAGAAAATAGCATCTCATCTATACATATTGTATAATTTTTCTCAGAGTGAAAAGACAACTCACAAAAGAAACAGGAATACCACCTAAGTGAACTAGAATTCACAGGAGACAATTATAATGCTCAACTAAAAGAGGTTGATTACCAACCAATGATTCTGGCTGGGGTGTGAATTCTAAAACTGCCCATATCCAGAGTCATACTTCTTTGAAAGCTGAGACCTATTCATAATATGCTTTGCCAATTGGAGATCCTGGCCATTTGCCTTAAATGGGGTTGTTTCCACAAATACACTCTCAAATTTCTAATGATGTTTTTAATTTAATTCTTTAATAATCTATTTTAGCTTTGTTGACTGATTGATGTGGGAAAAAATTCCATATCCCCGTGCAGGTTGATTTACTACCCAACTGGTTCAATTAATAAATCGGCCACTTGACTCCATAGAATTCTTTACACATTCCTCCTCTCTGGAAGGACCATATTTTGCATAGATAGTTAAGTATCTGATTGTGTTCTGCATCTATTTCCTACCTATATCTGGCTCTGCAGTCATAGCTGCTAATATCATTCTATGATTTATAAGACTTCAGTCTGCCTTTCAAGTGTTCTCTCTCATTTTTCCCACAGAGTTGATACTCTACATCAGGGGTTTTCAATTGCTTTTATGGTATGAAATCGTTTCAAATGAAATTCACTATATATAAAAGATTTGTACAAAGGATAGATCAGAAGATGGTCATTCGTTGCACAAAAGATTTCAAAAGAATATTCCTTTATTTTGAACCCTCCCTATATGCATTTCTTTATATAAGGCTGAATGCAAATTGTCAACTAAATAGAACAATGGAGCGTTCATGATGATCAACACAAAAGTTCAACACAAAAACTAATGATGAACACATTTTTTTTTTTTTTTTTTTTTTTTTTTTTTTTTTTTT
>NW_006785816.1:2866458-2867395 GCF_000442215.2 Lipotes vexillifer
TTGCCGTACACGGGCCTCTCACTGTTGTGACCTCTCCCGTTGCGGAGCACAGGCTCTGGACGCGCAGGCTCAGCGGCCATGGCTCACGGGCCCAGCCGCTCCACGGCATGTGGGATCTTCCCGGACCGGGACATGGACCCGTGTCCCCTGCATCGGCAGGAGGACTCCCAACCACTGCACCACCAGGGAAGCCCGAACACAAAAGTTTTAATTCAGGTGTTATCCATGATATTTGTATTTTTATATCAGCCTCAGTATAATTTTGTTTTTAACAGCATCCCTTGCAGTCTTAGGCTATGCTTCAATTACATGGATCCAAATGCTTTAAAGAGGAGTAATAGTGTTTTGCTAGCAATATCTAACAATAGTAGGAACTTCTTATCATGAAGATAAAAGTCAAAACAAGTCCAACATAAAATATGCAATGAAAATATCAGTTATAACACATGATCCCAATGCAATATGTTGCCTATTAGCTTATTACTGAACCATCCACTGTGTTTCTTTGACAGACCATGTGGCAAATATAGCTGTGTCTAAGCCTTGCCTGGAATGTCATTGAGCAGAGCACTCAGGCTGCAGTGAATAGCTCACATGGGTAGACATCAACTGGTCTGAATTCCAAAAATTACGAATCATGTACAGATATAACCAGCAAGATCACAAAATTCTTGAGGAAAGGAACACTTAATTTTATATCCCTATAGTATTTAGCATGGTAAATCTAGTTGTTGTTATGTATTATCCTGTAAGTCTTTTCAGGTATATGTGATTTGTATCCACAAAAGATTTCAAGACTCTTGAATGCAGAAACTCTAGGTGTGCATATGCATGTGTGCACGTGTATGTGTATGCGTGATGAAATAGTGGCAGGATCCCTAGGCTTTACCCCTATTGCTACTTACTGTGGCTTACCTTCCTCTACCAGCATGCTGAA
>NW_006785816.1:2867405-2882199 GCF_000442215.2 Lipotes vexillifer
ACCGATAGGATTATGGTGAGACTCCTAGGCTGTAATAGTCTCTTAGGATTACAGCTATCTCCTCTTTCTCATCTTTCCCAACAAGATACATAGTCCCAAACTTCCTAAAGAAGTTCTGCTTCCCTAGTCTGGTCAAGTGCTCAGCTAATCTTTGCTGAGAAGGGCAGTGTTCCTGAGATGTACACTACATATAAGTAAGACAAAGGAGTTAAGTAAATGGTACTGGACATGTTATTTAACTTTATCTGTAATATTGGGATAACAGTCCAAAAGATTGTTTCAGTGACTAAATATGTTATTACATATAAAATGCTTAGAATAGTGCCTGGCAAGTAGAAAGCCCAGAATATGTTAGCTATCATTAATATGTATAGAATGCCTACTATGTGCCCAGTGCTTTACTGGGTCCTTCAGTACCTTATCTCATTTAACTGAAGTGTATCGCTCCATTACTCAGGTTCTCATAAGTGAACAATACTGAAACTTATACTTGCTTAGTGAAGATTTACTGAACATACAAGTGAATGAATGAAGAATGAAGCTGTTCTTCCTAGACCTTCTTCTCTCATTCCCTTTGTTTTCTACACCTTAGATCTGGATGACATGAAAGGACAGGCCAAGGCTTATTTTTGCTTCTTTGAGTGCAAGGTCTTAGAGGTTTTGTTCATGGGTTTTGTGTCACAGTCAACGTTCAACCATTCACGGTGATGCTTGTTTCACTTCCAGTACAGCACCCCTGCCTTGCACATGCTATTTACTCTCCTAGGCAGCAGCCCGAAACACTGAAGCAGATGCTCTGTGTGTAGCTTCACCTAGCTGTGCCAGAGTTTCAGCTCTCAGATTGGAAATAAAATAAAAGTATGCACAAGTTTGGCAGGTGGGAGTGAGGCAAAGAGAGGGAAGGAGAAAGAGGCAGGGAGAAGGGAGAATTCTAGCCTAGCTCTGAAGAGATACGGGGCTTTATAAGAGCTCCCCAACATAAAGAATTGAACAGAATGTTGCCCAAACTAGTCTGCCTGCAAATGCCAAATAATAAGAATCCTTTATCAGGAACACTAGGAACCCTTTCAGGAGAGAAGCATAAAGAATTCCAGGAAGCACATATTCAAAGCCTGTTTCCTAGGCAGCTGAAGCCACCCACCTTCCCTTGAACAAATGGAGCCAAATTCAGTTCTCAAATGTGCCATTTGCCTTGCCTTTCAAAACACTCCCGAGAGTTCAGCTGGTATCTTTTGTTTTCTGAAAGAAGGCTGTAAGATAAGGGTTTGATGCTGCTATCCGGTCATTGGAAATCTTTTAATTCCAAGCCCTGTCTCCCAACTGCCCCACCTCAGCCCTTAGCCCACCTCTGTAGCAGCCTCAAGCTTAGTTGTCACTCCAGTGAATGTGGAAATAGAACATGTCAGCTGATCTCCCTTGCAGTTCTTTGAAGTTCTGAGATCTGAACACAATCCCACAGTGTTGGCTTCGGCCTGCTCTAAAGGTTAGATGATGCATGCCTATAAAGCCCTTAAGATAGAATCGGGCACAGAGTAAGCACATACCCGGATGTTTGCTACTATAATTAATACTTTTATTATCTTCTCTACAGTATTAGACTAAATGTTCCCTATGGCTTCCTTCCAAGCAGAAGTTATAAACCCCAAAGTTTTGGGGTTATGTGAATTAGAGAAACTGCCAGGAAGAAGCCTAGGAAGAGGTGGGGCAGCGTCACCTGGGGCACACCTGTGCCATTGCATCAAAAATAAAGCATTTGAAATCACGCGTTTGGAAAACACTGTGAAAAAGTCAAAATCAAACCAAACCAAAACAAAAATTACATCTGACTGGTGGACTGCCAGTTTGCCAGGCTTGCTCTAAACATTTCTTACAATCCCCATCCCACAAGGCACTCTAGTCCCAGCGGGAAAGGGTGGTGTTTGGCTGCATGCTCACTGAGGAGTGCCCCCTGCCAGGCTTCTTGGGAAGCCAGGAGACCCTGGAATGAGCTTTACCTTGGTGGGCTGGCCTCTCCATCCTGGCCATCCATAGCAACCTCTGGTAAACTCCTTTCCCCTCTTGAGGGCTCTGAACTTTATGACTGGGTAGTGGCTTTGGTCTTGCCCTGTTTGCTGTGTTCTCTAGTCTAAACTAGGGTCTGTGATGACACAATATCATGGAGAGTGGGATTTTTTTTTGCACCTTCAAGGAGTATTTATTGAGCACCACTAAACTCTATGCTGGGTGCGAAAGGTCCTAATGAGAAACAGGCTCTGTGTGTGTTTATGTGTGTGAAAGAGAATTTCTTTCAAATTAAAACTCGCCTTTCCTTGGTTTCTTCCCCTTCCCCATCATCCTTGAATAGTCTCGTCTTACATATGAAGAAATTGAAGCCCAGAGTCACTTGCCCTAGTGCTCAAAATGGCAAGTTGCAGAACCTAGATCTGTCTGACCTTCCTAGGGTTAAAATATGACAAGAAAAAAAAATAAGTTGTAAAAAAAAAAAAAAAAGGGCTGAACTCTTCCTTTTAATACATGATGTATAAATCATTTATACAGTGGTAGTGATGACTTATTCAGTTGTACCCGCCTGTCTCTCTTTTCATCTCTCTTTCCTTCCCTTCCTCTCATCTAAAGGCTCCTTATTTGGGAAAACTGTGGCCATAGAAAAGGGTTTAATTGAGGAACAAAATATGTTGATAGAAGTCCATGATGGTAGATGTTTCATTCTATGCAGCCAACAAAGCTCCTCTGCCATGTCACCATATTGACAAATAAAGCATTTTGCAGCTCAGCTAGATGTTTTGGCATTATTTCAATATATTTGAACCAAATAATTGCATAAAAGCTCAGTCATATATTCATACAACAAATATTTACCGAGACCTATCCTATGCTAAACTCTGTGGTAGGACTCCGGTATATTGTTAGGAACAAGACAGCCTTTTGCAAAGTTATGCCGTGGAGAGGTTATTCCTTGAGGCAGTGGTAATGAGGACCACAGTCACTGCTTTTCATAAGTACATGTGAAGTAGGGGCTCTCACATTTGTCAGGCTCTGCGACAATAGCAAGAGGAGGTTCTCTGCAGGCAATGTTGCAGGTCTGTCCTTTGAGTTCCATCAGGCTCCATGCTCTAATATCATTCTTTAAACCTCACACAAAAGCGTAGGCACATCAAGTGAGGACAAACCACAGCCATGCTCCCCTGCAACCTCCTTAAGTTAATTACTTGTTTTTTATGTTTACACCCAGACCCTTATCATTGTGGTAGACACAAGTATGAGTCAAATGATTAGCTAAAATCCCCAAAGCCAAAGACTCCATTAGAAAGTCAGAATAAAACTGAAAAATGGTCTGGTTCCTCCTGTGCTACCATTTACTGCAGGTGCCTTGAGTGTTTTTTTTGTTCTTTGTCTTTTCCTCTAAGAACAATAATACATCTTGGGTCCTTCATAGTTTCCTTTTCACTGATGTTTTAAACAAAGAGACAATACAATCAAACACTAGTAACACTTTTAAAAAATCTACTGTTTTCAAGGTATTTTACTATGGCATATGCATTCTTTTTTAAATAGTGATTACTTATAAATATACATAATATAATTTAATTTTTAAAATTTACTCCCTAAAAATATAGAAAGACATATTGTTGTCATGACTCTATAGATGAGAAAACTGAAGCTCATAGTTTTTAAGTTACTTGTCTAAACTCATACAGTTCTCTTTGTCTCCACTCTGCAAAGCTAGTGGTTGATAATTTTATTTGAATGTATCTTTTCATTTGCTGTCACTTTTCTTACTTTCATATATATACCATAGGGTATTTTCCTCTATTGTCTGTTTTCCATTTTATTCTGCCTCAATTAAAAGAAAAATCAAAGAAAATCTACTTTGTTATTCTCTTAGTATGTAATATTATCTTGAAATTCATTTATAAGGATCATAACATTTTAATATTTTTCCCTCTGCTTCCATAATTGAACAAATATAGAAAATGGCCCTTTGTTTCTACTTCAATGGTCAATATGTTATTTTACTAATTCTTTTAAAGGCTCTTTGGCTGAATTAGTTAAAACATTATGTTGAATCAATATCATGGCTGAAACCTCTAGTCAGCAATTTAAATCAATCTCTTCATTATCAGTAGTAATAATATCACCAATATTTGTATATTGACTGTTTAATATTCAGTTTAAAAGAAAAAACGTTTCTTGGAACATTAGTTTGTAAGCTCTATGAAAAAGGTGTCTCTTTGGTTTCATGGATTTAAGCACAGTTCCTGGCACAGTGTAGGCATGACCTTGAGGGTGTCAAAATCCAGAGTAGGAAAAGGTAAGCAATGAAAGAAGTGCATAAGGCTGGCACAGAACACCAAAGGAACAGCAAAGAAAATTAGCTAAAAAGGCTTGGTTGAGAGGAAGGTTAAAGTTACTGACCTTTGAAAGAGATTCTATACAGTTTCACAACCACACAGCTTTCCGTTTCCTTATACCTCCCTCCTCTATCAAAGTATCTCCAGTGTTCCAGGGTTTATGAACATTCATGAATAACGATGATAGAGAAGCCCTAGGTGAGATGCTAATATCTTTTCAGTTTTACACCAACCTTTAAAATAACCCTGTAGGGTTGCATTGCTGTCAATGAATGTTAGGATAGAAATTGAAAGATGCTGATGGATGTAAGGAGATCTGCAGAGGAAATCTCCTGAGTCTAGTTGTCTGTTCTTCACAGCTACAACAAAATGGGTTGTTAGCGATGTTTAAATAAACTCAATTAATGAAGTATGAGGATTGGTGCTTCTTGATCCTTTTTTGTGTAGGAGTCCTCTGAGGTCCTTATGAAAACCATGAACCCTCTCTTTCTTTCAAAAAAACAAAGAAAAACAAAAACATGCTTTTACATATACACCTCCTTGTTTTAAATTTCTCTTGGCTCTCTTACTCCCTGATGGACCCATGGACTTCAAATCTACAGACCCAGGGTAAAAATTTCCGGTCTAGATAATTTCTAAGGCCCCTTCTGTATCTAACAGTCTATTTGTCTATGAGTTGACATAGTTGTATTCAGATTTTAACACTGCCAAGGTTTAGCCATATTACCTGGGTTAAGTTTCTTAACATCTTTGAGCTTCTGGTACTTCATTGTAATTGTAAGGATTAAAAGAAATAACGTGTGTAAAAAGCCTGACCTGTCCCCCTTCACCTCTGTGATAGAGCAAATAATGGCCCTCTTCCCAAAGATGTCCACACTCTGATCTCTGGCTCCTATAAATATGTTAAATTATAGGGCAAAAGAGACTGCAGATATAGTTAAGGTAATAGGCTTTAAGAGAGATCAGCCTGAATTTCTGATGGGCCCAATTTAATCACTTGCGTCTTAAAAGCAAAGAATTTTTCCAGTTGGAATCAGAGAGATGCAGTGGAAGAAGATGCAGGAGAGATGGGGCAGAGGAGAGATGAGACAGATGTGGAACATGAAGACTCAACCAGCACTGGTGACTTTGAAGATGAAGAGGGAGCCATTAGCCAGGGAATGCAGGCGGCCTCTAGAAGCTGAGAACATTGGCCTATAGTCAACAAGGAAACGGGGACCTTGGTCCTATAACTAAAAAAACTGGATTCTGCCAACAACCTGAGAGGACCTGGAAGTAGGTCCTCCCCCAGAGCCTCCAGTAAGGATTGCAGCTCCGCCAACTCCTTGATCTTGGCCTTGTGAAACCCTGAGCAGAGCCCAGCCAAGCTGCGCAGACTTTTGATCTACAGAACTGTGAGATAATAAATGTGTGTTGTCTTAAGCCACTAAGTTTGATCTAATTTGTTTTCCAGCAATAGAAAGTGAATATCACCTCATTCCACTACTCCTCATTCAACCTCCTCTCGAAGGGTCAGTTAGTTGCACCCTAAGGTGAGTTTACACTGAGATGTTGCTGTTCCTAGATTTTTTGGGTTTTGACCTCAAATTATACTCACTCCTCTGCTTATAAGTGAAAGGAATTGTAGGCAGCAACAATCAGGAGCAAGGTGTTCTGAAAACACGATGTTTTTTTCCTGGCATTTCTGAAATTATACCACAGAGGAAGCCACAGGTCCAGTCAGCCTTTTTACAAGCGAGACTTCATGGCTGTCTCTCAGGATCTCTCTGGATGAATTCCTTAGCAGCACCCTGCCCTCCCTACCAGAATGATACCTTTCTTTTTCCTGGACCTCCTCCAACTCTCATTTAACTGTTTTCATCAGCCTTAGATTGCCTTGTCCATCTGTGCTGGTGAGGGGACTCCTCCAGGGATGTGGTCTCACAACTCTACTTGGTTTTCACATGCAAATGATGGCTGTTGGGAAGCCAGGGAACAGCTGGATGAGGACATACAGAACCTCCAGTAAATCATCTGCTCTGATAAAACTCCTGAGCTACCTTGGAATTCCTCAGAGCATCATAATTGCTGAGAGCCAATGCTGCAGTAGGATTTTTATCAAGTTGCTCCTTTGAAGGGAGTGAGCCCCAGTCTTCTAAACACCCAACCTGCCTGTGTGGGTCAATAAGGTTTACTATCCATCTGTTTCCACATGAAACCAGGTGACTTCGCCTGGACCTACAGGGGATCATACCTAGGGGTGCATGAAGGATGAACCTGGTCTGGACGGTCCCACACAGCTCGGAAGTCAAGACATGAATGAGCAGACCCCAAATGAAATATGCTCCAGAGGGTCTACATAGGGGCCCTAGGGCTCATCAAAAAATATAATCACAGGAACACTGCTTTTAGTGGCACAATGTGAATGACCAATCATATTTACTGGAATTTTGAAATAACATGGGAAAGAGAGATTTGACACTTTCTAGAGTTTGTAGTCATTGTCAAAGGGACTCAAACCAAAGCATGGGACAGCATTTTCACTGTGTGTATTTCAGAAGATTTCCTAGATAACAGGTGCAGAGCATCTCTGTCTCATCCTCAGGGGATTGGCCTGGCATTTCACGCTGGCTGCATTTCCACTGGCCTCTTTGATCTCTGACTGTTCAGTATGCCCTTGTGCTCAACATTTCTGAGACGTGCAGCCACAGCTTCCTCTCTTCTGCCTTTCTTCCCCTTATTACAAACAAAGCATTAGGTTACCTAGATTATAAATCCCAACTCAATATATGCAACGACTTAGAATGTAATTTGCCCTTCATTAAAATGTCCTGTATGAATTTTTCTTAATGTTTACGCTTTAGAAATGTGCATCAAAATTTATGTGTTGTGGACACAGCTATTTGCCTAAAGTCTATATTCAGGAACATGGGAGCAAAAGGACCCTCAGGATAGAGAAAAAGGAGAACAGAAAGCAAACTTTGGAATCAGAAATTCTGGATTTAAACTCCTGACCACCCTGCAGTAGCCCTGAGTAACTATGAAATTTCTCTTTGAATGTCTTTAACTTTAAAATCAGGGAAAGGGGAAGGGAGAGGTAAATTGGAAATTTGGGATTAACAGGTACACACTACTGTACATAAAACAGATAAACAACAAGGACCTACTGTATAGCACAGGGAACTATATTCAATGTCTTGTAATAACCTATAATGGAAAAGAATCTGAAAAAGAATAGATATATGTATATTTATTACAAATGAATCTCTTTTCTGTATACCTGAATTGTTGTAAATCAACTATACTTTGATTTAAAAAATAGTAAAAAATAAAAAGGCGGGGGGGAGTGGTCAGTAGACCTATTTGTTGTGAAGATTCATCTGAAATCTCTGTTCAGACAATGGCCTCCAAGCTGTCTGGACCTCTCACCCCACGTCTTTCCTATCTTATATTCTACCTTTCTCCCCCTGCGCCCCCCTGCTCCAGTCACACTGTTCTACTACATGTTTTTCAAACACACCCAGCATTCTTTCCCAAGGACATTCGCACTCTCTTCTCTCTCCCTGGAAATTTCTGTCCCCAGATAACCATGTGGTTTGCTTTCCCATGTCCTTGGGAGAGCTGTTTAAATCAGAGACCCAGCTACATCCCAACAGCAATATCCCACTGCCACCCCTGTACCACCCAACGCTGACACTTCTGTCCCTCTTGAT
Organism: Lipotes vexillifer; assembly: GCF_000442215.2. Classification (NCBI taxonomy): domain Eukaryota; kingdom Metazoa; phylum Chordata; class Mammalia; order Artiodactyla; family Lipotidae; genus Lipotes; species Lipotes vexillifer. Next base: position 2,875,450 of record NW_006785816.1, read on the forward strand.
TACTTAATTTATATCCACAGAGCTTATCAACCCCCTGACATATTACTTACTTGTTTATTTTGCATATTGTTTGTGCCACCCACCCACCCCTTGTAGGGTTAGGGTTGACCATTTTGTTCCCTACTTTATGTGCAGCAATTAGAAATATGCCCAAAACACTCATAAACACAAATGCTGAAAGAGTGGCAGAGGTGACTTATGTAAAGTGCTAATGTCTAGCACAAGAAGGGGCAATAAATCATAGCTAAACACGGTATATCTGAGGAGTAGTTGTGGGAAAGAAAGGCTTTCTAGAGTTTTTCTTGGTGATTTCGAACTTGAACTTATTTCACTTGGTGACTTAGAATTTAAACTTACTTTACAGCTTGGAGAGGAAGGAATATCTTGGATCTGGAGGACCTGACTTAAATCACCTTAGAATTAGCTCTCTTGCACCGGTGAGCCACTCTAGGCTGGTTCTGGTATCTAAAGTGCTGATTCCTCACTGAAGAAGTCAGGAATCATTTTTTAATGGACTGTTCATAACAAGACAGGAAGTTGGAGGGGAAAGGGATATTTAACTCTCTGGAGAAGTGGTCCCATGTAGTGGAAATGGCATGGATTTGGGCTCCACAAGATCTGGATTCAGTTGCTGATTCTACCACTTATCAACTGAGGAAACGAGCAAAATTTACCATTCCTGAGTCTTAGGTTCTCTTCATCTTAATTGCTGGTAAGAATAGATATTATCTCACAATGTTTCTGTTCTACTTGCATGTCTCATTGATGAGAAATTAGGCCATGTATTGAAAGTGCTTTGCAAACTATTAATCACTAAACAGGGATTGGTGGTTGTTATTATTATTTAGTGGGAACGGCAGGCTCTGCAGATTCTCTTGACCTCAAAAAAAAAAATGCTACTTAGTTATTTGTACAAGATTTTGACTTTGACATGTTAAGTTATATTTTGCAAGTTTCTTCCCAGTCTGCAACTTTCCTTGCTTTGAGCTTTGATAGCTGTCTAGCACATTGACTTTTATATTCAGAGAGTACTTTTCTTCAAGAAACTCAAGAGGCTTTGTAGACAATTATTTATTCATTCTTGCATTCTGAGAGAGAAGGAAGAAGAACATTCTTTTGAGTCTGGAAAAATGGAGAGAAGCAGGGTCAGGAAAGCCAAGACAATTTCTCATCCATGCATTGACTCTCATTTCTATGGGTCTGTGGAAGGAGGGTTTTGTGCCCTCTTACCTGGCCTGCTCCTATCTCTACTAGGAGTCTAGGTCAGGATTTCATCCAAGACAGTGGGAAAGAGAGACGGGCTCTTCCAGAATTTTTTGGTAGAACTTATACTAGAGAGGAAGTGAGGCAGTTCAACTCCTGTTGGCCATTCCAGGCAAGGCCCTGGAGTCTCACTCACATCCTGAAGGTTCATCCACACCATTGTACCAGACACCTCATAGCTAAAGTCATTTGCTTAGGTTCTTGGGTAACAAGAGGCCCACTCTAGTCTCCAGGACACTGTCAGTCAGTCCTAAGATTAGGAAAGTAAAAAGCATATCAAAGAAGCTCTTCATGAGACTGAATTGACTAAAGTCCTTATTATTCTTCATGTTGTGCAGATTTAGGCAGGTTCCTACTGGGATCCTCAATGCTAAATTACCTCATCTTTCTTAAATTACAAAACTATCCTTTTAATTGTGTCTTTTTATTGGATACTGAGTTGACTGGAAGAGACTATGGAAACATCATGCTTCACACTTTCTGAGCTGGTGTGTGAAACCCAGAAACAGATTGGTGGGAAAATGCTTCCTGAAAAAGGCTCAGCAAAATCTGGCCCTTATGAGTTTGTGTGTGTGTGTGTGTGTGTGTGTGTGTGTGTGTGTGTGTGTGTGTTCCTAAAAATAGAACTGTTTCTTTTAGGGAAACCCAGAATTCAGAAAGGATAAGAGACACGAGGAAGCAAATACTTCCTATAAATGCTGGATTGTGTTTTTCCATAAACATTTACTTTTGTTCTTTTCGGATTTTCTTTGACCTTGGCTTTCATATACCAAGTAGCGAGAAGCACGGGCTTTATCAAGGGCCCCAGTGGCCAGAGGAACAACAGGGGTTCTATCCCTGGGAATGTCAGTGCCCTTGGATGTTATTTAAGTTCTCTGGCTGCTCTTCCCAGTCTCTGAAATGAACACACTAGTGACCTCATGTAAATTATAGAACTAATGAGAGGCCATGATTTGTAACCCGCGTGTAAGCTGAAGCCATACTGTCCTTAAACTGTCAAATAAAATGACCTCAAAAATCCCTATTACTTTTGGTGAGAAACTTGTTTTCTCACCTGGTCTTTCTTAGAATTCTTATATTTCTTAAATTTCCTCCTAGTCCATCTGACTCTGAATTTCTGCTTTCACCAAACTATTTTATTTTATACATCACCCGACCACCCCACACACGTGATTGCTTCTCTATGCTATCTCGTGTTTTGTGAGATAGCACCCCAATTACTTCCAGAAAACCACCAACCCAAGTCTATGCACTTGTATAAGATATTCACTGAAGTCTTTAAAAAAAAAAAAAAAAAAAGGGAAGGTTTTAAAATGGCAGCACTGAAAAATGTAACACAATTAAAAAATAGATACCAGAGTTCTTAAAAGTCCTCAGGCTAATCCTTCTCCAGAAATTCCCCATTGGTCTCCGCAGCCGTGTTTCTCAGCCTCTATCTTACCTTCTCCAAACTCTTTCCATCTCCCTGATTGCATCAACCACAGATTACTGTTCACTTCTTGTGCACAGATGTTTAGCTATCAGTGTTGGCCTCACCTTCCTTCCCAGTATGGGTATCTACTCCAGAGAAGTGTTATACAGCTTGCCAGAAGATTAAAGTGACTACCACTAGTTACGGTTTCTAATAACACTGTTTATATTCTATTGCATCATATTTGAAAACTCTATTTTTTCACAAGAAAATATTCCTCAATGAGTTCTTATTAGAGTAAAATCTGATAGAAAACACACGCTTCTTCAGAAATTTTTATCAGTTGCTATTCTACACATCTAAACCTCGATGACCAACTTTCAAAACAATAATTGCAAAACATTAAAGAATCCTGAAGTATCTCACCTTGATTGGTTTATGGAGTTGACCATAGTACATGTTCATGGGAGAAAGGTGTGGGAGGAGGCCTTATAGGAAAGGCTAGAGCATTCCCTTTCTAAATACTTCTCTTTTCTTTTTCTCTTGCAATCCATTCTCCACAGAGCAGCTGAAGTGATCTTTGATACATGCAAATCAAACCATGTCATTCCTTTGCTTAAAATTCTTCACTGGTTTCCCATGCACTTACGTGTCAGTCTCCCCTCTTACTATTCTCCAGCCATGAAGGTGTCTCACCTCCTCAAACAGGCTGACATCTTTCCTATATCAGTCCTTTTGCCATCACCCACCCCCCTCCACTGCCCCTGCCCACAGAACTGCCCCTGCTCTTAGCATAGCTGGACTCTTCTCACCCTTCCCATCTAAGCTTCACTGTCACTTCCACCTGAAAGCATTCTCTGACCACCCCATCCATACAGGTGCTCCTGACATTCTCAATCTTGGCCTCATTTTCCCCCTCATATCACTTGCCACAATCTGTGATTATTTATAACTTGATTATGTGTTTCTTTTCTATCTATCCCACTATTCAGGAATCTGCAAACTTCTCCGGTAAGGGGATAGATAGTAAATATTTCAGGTTTGTGCCATACGATATCTGTTGCAACTACTCAGCTCTGCTGCTGTGGTGTAAAAGCAGCCATAAATAATGCACAAATTAGTGTGGTGTGTTTCAGAAAACTTTATTTCTTTTGATTTTTATTACATTTTAAAATGTACAAAAAATGACAGGCTGAATTTGGCCCATGGACTGTAGTTTGCTGACCCAGCAATCGATTGTAAGCTCTATGAGGACAGCAATAAGTCTGTTTTATTCACCATTGAATCACTAATACCTAGTACAATTCCTGGCACATAATAAGCTGTCAAGAAATACTTATTAAATGGATGGGACAGTGATGCCAAGATCAAGCAAAAGACTTAATGGTAGAAAGGCCAAAGGGAAAACAAAGATAATAGTAAAAATATGAACAAAGATAACCATCTAGGCAAAAATTGAATATAGGCCACTAAATATTGTGCCCAAATATCCATGCCCGATGAGTCAGGTTCTCCAGGGAAACAGAGCCAGTAGGAGCTGTGTGTATATATAAATATATAATATATTTAATATATAATTTAATTAATATAATATATCAAGCAATATTGATTAATAATTAGTATATTAATTTAGTATATTTAATATATAATTCCTTTAATAATAATAATAATTCCATATACCATATATGATATATAATATATATTATATATATGGAGATATATTAAAGAAATTGGCTCACATGTTTATGGAGGCTGAGAAGTCCTGTGATCTGCTGTCTGCAAGCTGTAGAACCAAGAAAAGTGGTATAATTCCATCTGATTCCAAAGGCCTGAGAATGGAGTAAGTCCCAATCTGAGTCTGAAAGCCTGAGAATTAGGAACGTCAATGTCTGAGGGCAGGAGAATATGCATGTCTCAGCTCAAGCAGAGAGAGCGAATTCACCCTTTCTCCGCCTTTTTTTTCTATTCAGGCCCTCAGTGTGTTGGATGATGCCCACCTGCTTTGATGAGGATAATCTTCTTTATTCAGTCTACTGATTACTAATTCAAATGCTAATCTCTTCCAGAGACACCCTTACAGATGCACCCAGAAATAGTGGTTTTTTTACCCACTATCTGGGCATCCCTTAGCCCAGTCAAGTTGACACATAAAATTAACCATTGGACCCAAATACGTGCTCTCCTGGGCAGTTTGCCATCCCTCCAGGAATATTCTGAGAGTTCAGCAGATTCAGAGGAGAGTTCAGCATACATAACAAGCCCCTTTGAGGTTTAAGCATATATAATGGAATGTGGTGGGGTTTATTACGTATATGGTTTTGAGACTGGGGAGATATTGGTGATGACGGGAGATGTTGGTATACATGACCCAGTGGGTCCTTTAAGATTTGGGTAGTCAGTATTATAAGGAAAACCTTAAGAGTTTAGCCATTAAAAGACAATAATTCAAGTTGATTTAATAAGTTATTGATTCAAAAACATGAATAATTTAAGATCTGTTTTCCAAAATAACTGTACCAATTTTCAATTCAAACAGCAGTGAGAATAGTCATATCAGTGCCATTTGGCAGAATTTGTAAGTGTTTGTGTGGGTACATGTTTTTACCTGACTAGTTTAATATGCCAAAAAAATTTAATTTCTGCTTCTCTGCTTTGAAGTTGAATTTTTCTTCAATTTTTTTTTATCATTGTCTATCTATTCATCATGCCCATGGCCTGTCTGTCTTTTGGGGCTTTTCCTGTTAATTTGTATGAGGCATTTATATTTTTAATATTTTGGAGAACTTTTAAGTTCCTGACCTCACGTTACGATGAAGGCACTCCCTTAGAGAAAGGACTCTTCACCTGTAGTCTATCAGGTTTGGCAATAGAAGTATTAGAGGGGCGGGGGGGGGAGGGTTGTTTTTGAACTTGAATGGGAAAAAATACATCTTTATTTTTATTAACCCTTACTTGAAATTAGGATTCCTTTAACTAATGTTAGCAGTACCTGTGGCTTTGCCACCAATAGAAATCATAGGTATTTTTATATCACATTGTATATATCAAATTATGATTTATCACACCAAAATTATAGTAGTTATTAGGTCTGCTGTTAGGTTATGATATGTAATGGGGTAATTAAGAAGGGTGTATTTTACTTAACCACAAAAATTGTTAAATATTTGTATAATTTCATTTCAGTATAGTTGGCTTCCTTTATAATTCTATGTATTTAATTAAATGAATTTAAAATATTATTCTGAAAAGGGAGTCCCTAGCCTTCACCAGACTGTGAATGTGGTCCATGGCGCCAAACACTTAAAAATTCTTGCCCTGGAGTAACACTCATGGCTTCTTTCCATCCCTTGACTCATCTGACTCTTAAGTAGTTAGAGAAGGAACAGAATATTTTCAATGCATCTGTCTGTCTGTCTGTCTGTCTATCTTTCTCTGATCTACCTACTCTCTGCCATGAAGTAAACTGACCAAGAGAAACTTTGCCCTTGGGGAGTTCTGCAGCCATCCTGTTCTGCCTGTGACAAGGCAAGCAACTTTATTTCTGGGGTAAAGTATTAGGAAATCTGGTACAGCCTCAAATCTAAACTGTAGACTCTAATCGATTTTTTATCACCAATAATGTGATATTTTGATCTCTATCAGTCTAATTTCTGTGTCTACTGCTAAACTGGTTCCAAACTTGAAAGGGAAAGAAAGGAATATTAATTATGAGTCCCCTGAAACCTCAACAATATTTTTCCAAATACTATTTCAAATTTACCTTTCACCTTTTTTAATACAGAAACTTTTAATTAGTCAAATCAATCTTTTCCTGTGTAATTCCATCCACTGCCTTAAACTTAGAAAATCCTTCTTTATATCAAATAAACAATGTTCTATGTTTTCTTCCAGATTTTTTTAAGATTTAATTTTTTTTTTACTTTAAAATATTAATTAACCTGGAATTTTTGTTATTGTATACTATGAGATGATGGCTCTCTGAATGGATTTTCTTTTCAAATTTCAAATAGCTATGTGTATATATATATATATATATATATATATATATATATATATATATATATATATCACTTTGT
>NW_006785816.1:2882274-2903628 GCF_000442215.2 Lipotes vexillifer
ATATATATATATATATATATATATATATATATATATATATATATATGAATCACTTTGCTGTATACCTGAAACTAACACAACTTTGTAAGTCAACTATATGCCAATGAAAAATTATCAAGTGATTATTTGTTGAGTAATTGTTCATTTGTCCCTGATTGTACTACAAATATTTTTTGCATGCCTACTCTGTACAAGGCCCAGTGCTTTGCATTGGGAATTCAATGGAGAACAAGACCCAGTTCCTACTCCTCTGATTTTCAGTACCTCCCTTTTCATATATTAAACTCTTATGTAATTCAAGATCTCATAGAGGGGGAGGGAGAGGGGGGCATTACCTTGGCAAAATGGTCCACAAACACAAGGAGATTGAGATCAAATATTTTTTTTTTTTGGCAAGTTACATCATGTTTTATTTCTCCATTCTGCTGTGTTGATTCCTTTTATCAATGTATTTTTTTGAACACATATGCACCATAAAGCAATGCATGTGGGATACCAGCACATTCAAGGTGATGTTGTCTCTAGGAAGGGGAGAACAAGAACTGAGGGGGATGTGAAAGGTATGGCTTTTGTATGTGTATATAATTTTGTTGCTTTATTTAAAAAAAAAAAAAAAAAAAAAAAAGCCCAGAAGTTGATACAGTAGAGTGTCAACATTTAAAAATTCTAGAATAAGTTAAAGGATGGTTATATTATTTAAATTTATAATACTATCTCTGCTCTTCTTATATTATATTCTTATATTATATACTTGGCAATTTTATAAAGAGAAACAGGTGTACTGGGATGGCAGCTAGCTGTTTTCCCTGTGTCTCTACTTTCTCCCCTGTGATTTCATAGCCCATATATAGACATACTACAGACAAACTTCTGTGCAGTGTTGTTTGAAGAAATAGGAATGGATGTAACAACTTCTGCACGACAACCATAAGAATTTAAGTAAATGTCAGAACATTCAATAACAGTCATCATGTTTGAGAAGGGGCATATCTCTATAAAGAGGTTTTCTTTTTTTTTTTCTTTAACATATTTATTGGAGCATAATTTCTTTACAATGTTGTGTTAGTTTCTGCTGTATAACAAAGTGAATCAGCTATATGCATACATACATCCCCATATCCCCTCCCTCTTGTATCTCCCTCCCAACCTCCCTATTCCACCCCTCTAGGTGGTCACAAAGCACTGAGCTGATCTCCCTGTGCTATGCAGCTGCTTCCCATTAGCTATCTATTTTATAATTGGTAGTGTAAATATGTCAATGCTACTCTCCCACTTAATCCCATCTTACCCTTCCCCCTCCCCGTGTCCTCAAGTCCATTCTCTATATCTGCATCTTTATTCCTGTCCTGCCCCTAGATTGATCAGAAACATTTTTTTTAAGATTCCATACATATGTGTTAGCATGCAGTATTTCTTTTCACTTTCTGACTCACTTCACTCTGTATGACAGACTCTATGTCCATCCACCTCACTACAGATAACTCAATTTCATTTCTTTTTATGGCTAAGTAATATTCTATTGTATATATGTGCCACATCTTTATCCATTCATCTGTCGATGGACACTTAGGTTGCTTCCATGTCCTGGCTATTGTAAATAGAGCTACAATGAACATTGTGGTACATGACTCTTTTTGAATTATGGTTTTCTAAGGGTATATGCCCAGTAGTGGGATTGCTGGGTCATATGGTAGTTCTATTTTTAGTTTTTTAAGGGACCTCCATACTGTTCTCCATAGTGGCTGTATCAGTTTACATTCCCGCCAACAGTGCAAGAGGGTTTCCTTTTCTCCAAACCCTCTCCAGCATTTACTGTTTGTAGATTTTTTGATGATGGCCATTCTCACGAGTGTGAGGTGATACCTCATTGTAGTTTTGATTTGCATTTCTCTAATATTAGTGATGCTGAGCATCCATTCATGTGTTTGTTGACAATCTGTATATCTTCTTTGGAGAAGTTTCTATTTAGGTCTTCTGCCCATTGTTGGATTGGGTTGTTTGTCTTTTGATATTGAGCTGAATGAGCTGCTTGTATATTTTGGAGATTAATCCTTTGTCAGTTGATTCATTTGCAAATATTTTCTCCCATTCTGAGGGCTGTCTTTTCATCTTATTTATGGTTTCCTTTGCTGTGCAAAGGCTTTTAAGTTTCATTAGGTCCCATTGTTTTTTATTAATATTTATTTCCATTTCTCTAGGAGGTGAGTCAAAAAGGATCTTCAGGTGATCTATATCATAGAGTGTTCTGCCTATGTTTTCCTCTAAAAGTTTTGTAGTGTCTGGCCTTAACATTTAGGTCTTTAATCCATTTTGAGTTTATTGTTGTGTATGGTGTTAGGAAGAGTTCTAATTTCATTCTCTTACATGTAGCTGTCCAGTTTTCCCAGCACCACTTAGTGAAGTGGCTGTCTTTCCTCCATTCTATATTCATGCCTCATTTATCAAAGATAAGGTGACCATATGTGTGTGGGTTTATCTCTGGGCTTTCTATCCTGTTCCATTGATCTATATTTCTGTTTTTGTGCCAGTACCGTGCTGTCTTGATTACTGTAGCTTTGTAGTGTAGTCTGAAGTCAGGGAGCCTGATTCCTCCAGGTCCATTTTTCTTTCTCAAGATTGCTTTGGCTATTCAGGGTCTTTCTTTTGTGTTTCCATACAAATTGTGAATTTTTTTGTTCTAGTTCTGTGAAAAATACCATCGGTAGTTTGATAGGGATTGCATTGAATCTGTAGATTGCTTTGGGTAGTATAGTCATTTTCACAGTGTTGATTCTTCCAATCCAAAAACATGGTATATCTCTCCACCTGTTTGTATCTTCTTTAATTTCTTTCATCAGTGTCTTCTAGTTTTGTGCATACAGGTCTTTTGTCTCTCTAGGTAGATTTATTCCTAGGTATTTTATTCTTTTTGTTGCATTGGTAAATGGGAGTGTTTCCTTAATTTCTCTTTCAGATTTTTCCTCATTCCTGTATCGGAATGCAAGAGATTTCTGTGCATTAATTTTGTGTCCTGCTACTCTACCAAATTCACTGATTAGCTGTAGTAGTTTTCTAGTATCATCTTTAGGATTCTCTGTGTATAGTATCATGTCATTTGCAAGCAGTGACAGTTTTACTTCTTTTTTTCCAATTTGTATTCCTTTTATTTATTTTTTTTCTTCTCTGATTGCTGTGGCTAACACTTCCAAGACTATGTTGAATAATAGTGGTGAGAGTGGGCAACCTTGTCTTATTCCTGATGTTAGAGGAAATGCTTTCAGTTTTTCACCATTGAGAATGATGTTGGCTGTGGGTTCATCATATATAGCCTTTATTATGTTGAGGAAAGTTCCCTCTCTGCCTTCTTTCTGGAGTTTTTATCAAATAATGAATAAGATGAATTTTGTCAAAAGAATTTTCTGCATCTATTGAGACGATCGTATGTTTTTCTCCTTCAGTTTGTTAATATGGTGGATCACATTGATTGATTTGCGTATATTGAAGAACCCTTGCATTCCTGGGATAAAACCCACTTGAACAAGGTGTATGATCCTTTTAATATGCTGTTGGATTCTGTTTGCTAGTATTTTGTTGAGGATATTTCATCTATGTTCATCAGTGATATTGGCCTGTAGTTTTTCTGTGACATCTTTGTCTGGTTTTGGTATCACGGTGATGGTGGCCTCATAGAATGAGTTTGGGAGTGTTCCTCCCTCTGCTATGTTTTGGAAGAGTTTAGGAAGGATAGGTGTTAGCTCTTCTCTAAAGGTTTGACAGAGTTCGCCTGTGAAGCCATCTGGTCCTGAGCTTTTGTTTGTTGGAAGATTTTTAATCACAGTTTCAATTTCAGTGCATGTGTTTGGTCTGTTTATATTTTCTATTTCTTCCTGCTTCAGTCTCAGAAGGTTGTGCTTTTCTAAGAATTTGTCCATTTCTTCCAGGTTGTCCATTTTATTGGCATATAGTTGCTTGTAGTAATGTCTCATGATCCTTTGTATTTCTGCAGTGTCAGTTGTTACTCCTCCTTTTTCCTTTCTAATTCTGTTGATTTGAGTCTTCTCCCTTTTTTACTTGATGAGTCTGGCTAATGGTTTATCAATTTTGTTTATCTTCTCAAAGAACCAGCTTTCAGTTTTATTGATCTTTGCTGTTGTTTCCTTCATTTCTTTATTTCTGATCTGATCTTTATGGTTTCTTTCCTTCTGCTAACTCTGGGTTTTTTCTGTTGTTCTTCTTCTTCTTTCTCTAATTGCTTTAAGTGTAAGTTTAGGTTGTTTATTTGAGATTTTTCTTGTTTCTTGAGGTAAGATTGTATTGATATAAACTTCCCTCTTAGAACTGCTTTTGCTGCATCCCATCAGTTTTGGGTTGCCGTGTTTTCATTGACATTTGTTTCTAGGTATTTTTTTATCTCCTCCTTGATTTCTTCAGTGATCTCTTTGTTATTTGGTAGCATATTGTTTATCGTCCATGTGTTTGTGTTTTCTAGTTTTTTTTTCCCCCCTGTAATTGATACCTAGTCTCATAGCGCTGTGGTCAGAAAAGATACTTGACACAATTTCAATTTTCTTAAATTTACCAAGGCTTGATTTTTGACCCAAGGCATGGTCTATCCTGGAGAATGTTCCATGAGCACTTGAGAAGAAACTGTATTCTGTTATTTTTGGATGGAATGTCCTATAAATGTCAGTTAAGTCCATCTTGTTTAATGTGTCATTTAAAGCTTGTGTTTCCTTATTTATTTTTATTTTGGATGATCTGTCCATTGGTGAAAGTGGGGTGTTAAAGTCCCATATTAATGTGTTGTTGTTGATTTCCTCTTTTATGGCTGTTAGCCTTTGCCTTATATGTTGAGGTTCTCCTATGTTGGGTGCATAAATATTTACAATTGTTATATCTTCTTCTTGGATTGATCCCTTGATCATTATGTAGTGTCCTTATTTGTATCTTGTAACATTCTTTATTTTAAAGTCTATTTTTTCTGATATGAGAATTGCTACTCCAGCTGTCTTTTGATTTCCATTTTCATGGAATATTTTTATCCGTCCCCTCATTTTCAGTCTGTATGGTCTAGGTCTGAAGTGGGTCTCTTGTAGACAGTATATATATCGGTCTTGTTTTTTTTTTTTTTTTTTTTTTTTTTTTTTCCTTGCGTTATGCGGGCCTCTCACTGTTGTGGCCTCTCCCATTTGCGGAGCACAGGCTCCGGACGCGCAGGCTCAATGGCCATGGCTCACGGGCCCAGCCGCTCCGCGGCATGTGGGATCTTCCCGAAACGGGGCACGACCCCGCGTCTCCTGCATCGGCAGGCGGACTCTCAAGCACTGCGCCACCAGGGAAGCCCTCGGTCTTGTTTTTGTATCCATTCAGCCAGTCTATGCCTTTTGGTTGGAGAATTTAATCCATTTACATTTAAGGTAATTATCAATATGTATGTTCCTATTACCATTTTCTGAATTGTTTTGGGTTTATTTTTAGAGGTCTTTTCCTTCTCTTGTGTTTCCTGCCTAGAGAAGTGCCTTTAGCATTTGTTGTAAAGCTGGTTTGGTGGTGCTGAATTCTCTTAACTTTTGCATGTCTGTAAAGGTTTTAACTTCTCCATCGAATCTGAGTGAGATCCTTGCTGGATAGAGTGATCTTGGTTGTAGGTTTGTCCCTTTCATCACTTTAAAGATGTCCTGCCACTCCCTTCTGGCTTGCAGAGCTTCTGCTGAAAGATCAGTTGTTAACCTTATGGGGATTCCCTTGTATGTTATTTGTTGCTTTTTCCTTGCTGCTTTTAACATTTTTTCTTTGTATTTAATTTTTGATAGTCTGATTAATATGTGTCTTGGCATGTTTCTCCTTGGATTTATCCTGTATGGAACTCTCTGTGCTTCCTGAACTTGACTATTTCCTTTCCCATGTTAGGGAAGTTTTTAACTATAATCTCTTCAAATATTTTCTCAGACTCTCTCTTATCCTCTTCCTCTTCTGGGACCCCTGTAATTCGAATGTTGGTGCATTTAATGTTGTCCCAGACGTCTCTGAGAGTGTCCACAATTCTTTTCATTCTTGTTGCTTTATTCTGCTCTGAGGTAGTTATTTCCACTATTTTATCATCCAGGTGACTTATCCATTCTTCTGCCTCAGTTATTCTGTTATTGATTCCTTCTAGAGAATTTTTAATTTCATTGTTCATCGTTTACCCTTTAGTTCTTCTAGGTCCTTGTTAAATGTTTCTTGTATTTTCTCTATTCTATTTCCAAGATTTTGGATCATCTTTACTATCATTACTCTGAATTCTTTTTGGGTAGACTGCCTATTTCCTCTTCATTTGTTTGGTCTGGTGGGTTTTTACCTTGATCTTTCATCTGCTGCCTATTTCTCTGTTTCTCATTGTGTTTACCTTACTGTGTTTGGGGTCTCCTTTTCACAGGCTGCAGGTTCATAGTTCACATTGTTTTTGGCATCTGTCCCCAGTGGGAGAGGTTGGTTCAGTGGCTTGTGTAGGCTTCCTGGTGGAGGGGTCTGGTGCCTGTGTTTTTTGCTGGGTTGTGCTGGATCTTGTCTTTCTGGTGGGCAAGTCCACGTCTGGTGGTGTGTTTTGGGGTGGCTGTGACCTTAGCATGATTTGAGGCAGCCTCTCTGCTATTGGGTGGCATTGCGTTCCTGTCTTGCTAGTTGTTTGGCATGGGACATCCATCACTGGAGTTTGCTGGCCTTTGGGTGGAGCTGAGTCTTAGCATTTAGATGGAGATCTCTGGGAGAGCTCTCGCTGATTGATATTACATGGGGCCAGGAGGTCTCTGGTGGTCTAATGTCCTGAACTTGGCTCTCCCACCTCAGAGGCTCAGGCCTGACATGATGCTGGAGCACCAAGACCCTGTCAGCCACACGGCTCAGAAGAAAAGGGAGAAGAAAATGAAGGAAAAATAATAATAATAATAAATAAAAAAAGGAAAAAAATATGAAAATAAAAAAATTTAAAAATTAATAATAATTTAAAAAAGAGAGCAACCAAACCAATAAACAAATCCACCAATGATAACAAGCTCTAAACACCAAACTAAGATAAACATAAAAATCAGAAACAAGTCAGTCACAGACAGCGAACCCCAAGTCTACAGTTGTTCCCAAAGTCTACCGCCACAATTTTGGGATGATTCGTTGCCTATTCAGATATTCCACAGATACAAGTTTCATCAAGTTGATTGTGGGGATTTAATCCACCACTCCTGAGGCTGCACAGAGAAATTTCCCTTTCTCTTCTTTGTTTGCACAGCTCCTGGGGTTCAGCTTTGGTTTTGGCCCCACCTCTGCATGTAGGTCACCCTCAGGCATCTGTTCCCTGCCTAGACACGAGGGGGTTAAAGCAGTGGCTGATTAGGGGGCTCTTGCTGAATCAGGCCTTTGGGGAGGGAGAGGTATGGTAGTTATCATTGGAATGCGGGGCGAGCCTGCAGTGGCAGAGGCCAGTGTGATGTTGCAACAGCCTGGGGTGCGCCATGTGTTCTCCCAGGGAAATTGTCCCTAGATTAAGGGACCCTGGCAGTGGCGGACTGTACAGGCTCCCGGGGGTGGGGTCGTGGGGGGTGGATAACGACCTGTGCTTGCACCCAGGATTCTTGGTGGCTGCAGCAGCATGCCCATCTCTGGGGTCTGAGCTGATAGCCACAGCTCGCGCCCATCTCTGAAGTTCATTTAGGTGGTAATCTGAATCCCCTCTCCTTGTGCACCCTGAAACAGTGGTCTCTTGCCTCTTAGGTAGGTCCAGACTTTTTCCCGGACTCCCTCCTGGCTAGCTGTGGCACACTAGCCCCCTTCAGGCTGTGTTCACGCAGCCAACCCCAGTCCTCTCTCTGGGATTTGACTTCTGAAGCCCAATCCTCAGCTCCCAGCCCCAACCTGCCCCGTCTGGTGAGCAGACAAGCCTTTCAGGCTGGTGAGTGCTAGTTGGCACCAATCCTCTGTCTGGGAATCTCTCCATTTTGCCCTCTGCACCCCTGTTGCTGCGCTTTCCTCTATGGCTCTGAAGCTTCCCCCTGCCACACCCCATCTCCGCCAGTGAAGGGGCTTCCTAGTGTGTTGAAACTTTTCCTCATTCACAGCTCCCTCCCAGAGGTGCAGGTCCCATCCCTATTCTTTTGTCTCTGTTTTCTTCTTTTTTCTTTTACACTACCTAAGTATGTGGGTATTTTCTTGCCTTTTGGGAAGTCTGAGGTCTTCTGCCAGTGTTCAGTAAGTGTTATGTAGGAGTTGTTCCATAGGTAGATGTGTTTTTGATGTATTTCTGGGGAGGAAGATGATCTCCATGTCTTACTCCTCTGCCATCTTGAAGGTCCCCCAGATCAAATGGTTTTCACAAAAGACAGTTTTGTTATTTTTCTACTCTTCTCAACTGCAGTAACCAGGGCTGAGTGTAACTTTCCTGGGCAAGGATGAAGCGAGCTAGAAAAAGGAATGGTCATTTGGCACTAGTTTATGGTCCAAGAAAAATCATTGGCAGGAAAAGAAAGAAAACTGAGACTAGGGGGAACTGGCATCCGCATCAGTTGATCCTACTTGACTTGAAGTAGGATCAGAGTGACTGTACTGAGGTGAGAGAATTACGGGTCTTGTGAGGGCTATAGGACTTAAGCTGGGGACACAGTTCACAAACAAATGGATGTTTGTTCATGGTGACATGGTTGAGAAAGGCAAAGAATGATTCGCTCAGAATCAGAGAAGAAGAGGTAGAAACAGGGGCTAAGGTACTGCTCTGAGTGTGTCCTTTACCAACAGAGTCTGCTACCAGCTTTGATCATTCATCTGGCTGCTCCCACAGGACTCACACTGGCAGATGAACAGTGGAGGTAGTCACTCATATTTTGCTGTGGCCCTTCATGCCACATGGGACCTACTTGTGAGGAGCTTTGTGTTACGGCCAGCTTATCCATGCATCATCTCTCAAGTACCCAAGAAGAAACCAGAGCCAGAGCCTCTTGTCTCCTGCTCCTTCTCCAGTATCACAGCCCTGCAATGCCCAACACCATACCTCTCCCTACAGACACAAGCTTGCTCAGAGTCCCACACAAGCGCTGTCTCATGGGCCTTTGCCCTCAAATGCGACACCTAATAAGAATGACAAAATATCTGTCACCACAGGTTCTGTCAGAGTCCCAATTCAGCCTTCTCCCACTGTCTTTCTCTCTTTGTGTCCTCCAGCCCCTGATCTGCTCTTCTCTGGGCACAGGGCCAGACCCAATCATTGAAACTCATGACTCCTTTGTGTTCTTTATCAATCAGATGACCTCCATTCGGCACAGTCGGCTTCCTTTCATCTACTTTGTTTTTTTTTATGTTTACATCTTGCTCTGTCACACCATTTTGTTTTTTAAGAGTTCTCAGTGTGCATGTCTTTAAGCTGAGAATGACTTCTGAGTCTTGGAAATGTATTGCCAGCTACAGAAGATTCCTTATAACAAATCCAGGGCAACAGTCTGGTATCTGATAATAGGAACCCCAGAGCAATAGCAAATGTTGCCCTCCTCTGGGTTTCCCCAGATGTTTGGCAGTGAGGTCCCACCTGGAGTTTGAGAAGGAAGAAAGACCCTTCTGAAAGCACTGCTTGATCCGGTCAGTTCTTGTCTGGCACGACCCCTTGGCATGTGTGTAAATCTACTGTAGATACTGAGGGGAGGGGAAGGAGAGTGGAGCCCCAGTCTTCTCCCACTTACTTCTCAGTGCTTAACACCTTGCAGCTACTCCACACTGCTTGTGTGCCTCCTCCATTCTGCAGGTGAACACCCAGACCGCAGCCGAGGGTCCGCACAACTGAAGTTGTTTTTCCCAAAGTGAAGGACCCCCACCTCAGCACACTCTCAGTAAGTCTCAGAAATCAACCCAATGCTATGCCACTCTCTCCCATCATCCAGAGATCCCCTGGCTTTGATACCCACCAATCCCCTCACACACAGCTTCCTCATCCCTGCCAGTGGTTGTTAAGGCCCAAATATCACCACTGACCACTCCTTCCCTCATCCGCTCTGGGCAATCTAATTCATTTCAGATCACCTCAGTTAAGAAAGGCTAACAAGAGATGAGCACCTTGGTTCTGCCATAGCAACAGGAACTACACAAACAGTGTGTTGGAGCAGAATTTCAGTGAGAAGTCTGTCTTTTCCTTCAGGTGTTTGTTGAGGGCAGACCCTGCCAACTCTGAATGCTCAGCCCCCAGCACAGCCCTGGCATTCAGAAGGCTCAGAAAGGTTAACAAGGATCATAACTATAACTTTGAACTTTTTGGTACCATTGTACCTGTCCTGGGTATTAGGTTGTTGAAACCACATTGACTAACTGGATGTCAAATGAGAAAGACTAGGAAGAGAAATGGCCTAGGACCACATGATATGAGAGTGTGTTGAAGTCTGATTTAGCATATAATGGCCCAATTTGGGAACAGAGAATATTAAATGGAACATGACAGTTGTTTTCAAATACTTGAGAATGGCCATATAGGGGGAGTTCAGTCTTATTTTAGATAGTCCCCAGTGTGGGGGGGAGGAGAGAAATAGGACCAATAGGTAAAAGTTATAGGGAAGCAATTTTCAGCTCAATATAAAGACACTTTTCTAACAATTTAAGTCGTTCGAAATGGATCACACTGTATTATGGACTGTGACTGTCCCACCACTGGAGATGTTCAAGTTGGCAATAAAACCCACTCTAGAGAGGATTTCTAAATTGATTAGTATAAAGGAGCAGATGATCTCTGAAGTTCCCACTAATTCTAATTTCTTATCATCATATCAAGGAAAACAGGAAAAAAATGGAAGGTGAAGTTCAGTACAGTTGCACATTTGTTGATCCTCCATGATATGCCGTGATTTTGTTGTTATTGGGTCAGGTGCTGGGCAGAGCTGTGGAGTTACAAAGAATAAGATGAGAGTTCTGGCTTCATTCCTTCATTCCTCCAATGATGTAACAATAAATGGAACTCTATAGAAACAGATAGCAATAGTGTCATTAATTCTACCTGAGTAGGTTGGTAAGAACTTTAAAGTTGAGATGACACCCTGGTAGAGCTTTTTAGAGGTATAAATCATCCCCAGGGAAGTCATTCTAAAGAGATGGGGTTCCCCATGCCAGGCACCAAAAGAGACTGGAAAGGTCTTGTTCTATGTGCAGACATACCTTCCCACGTGTTCAGAAAATGCCAGCAGGACAAATGTACACCCATCACAGGCAAGTTAAGTCAAGTAGCAAAACTGGACCCAAACAGCAGAAAATGTAGTGGTGGCGTAAAGAGACATGACCCTGTAAATAATAATTTTTGAAAGTTTTCTCAAATGAGGTCCTGCCAAAGGGAGCCCAAGATTTCTGGGAAGGCTTCCACCTCTTCTCTCCTTCAGCAGCCTGTTCCAAGTTCTCTAAGGACTGAGTCTGCTCTCTTCTCTTTATCACCCAGCTCTCCTTGATGAAACTTGATGAGAACAAAAACCTTAGGCTTTTTCCATTTGAATCACGATATAATGGACGACGTGAGGGGCATGGAGAGGGGACATCTGAAAAGAGATTCTATGCTAGAAGCAGAATTTAAAATATTTCACAGGTTATTACATACTAGTACCCATGATGTCAAGCAAGTCTGGTTTACACTACCTCTCTGTTAATTTGTTCAGGGTTTTTGTTGTTGTTGTTTTTATTTTTACTTTATTTCCTGCCTTAGTGAGGCCTCTCTGTAAACTATCTTTTCCATTCAACCTCACATGTAATTATTGAGCACCTGTTATGCATATTTCCACCATGCTCTATCTATATCTCTCCCCGGTCACTCAATCATTCATTCACAAATCGTGGTTAAACCACATACCATGTGCCAAGCACTGTTTAAGAACAAATGATATAACAGTGAACGAAACAAGACAAAAATCCCATCCCTCACAGAAATTTCTCTTCTGTGTTCCCTCTGTCACCTTTCTCAGCCCCAAACCTTGAGTACAATACAGAACACATCTTTTGAAACTGCATTCTCCAAGTGGGTCATCTTCTTGATCTGCCCACTCTGGATAAAACTTTGACTATAATTCTCAGAGCTCAACAGATTCAGAAAGTTATTTATAATTCTATCTGAAGGGTATTTTAACTAAGGACTTTATGAAAATACCACCGAAGGTGATTGAACTTCTTTGTATTACATTACAATTTATAGAAAATTAAATTCTTGGTCTCTGCTTCCATAATTGCTATAATTTCCTAGTTTAAGTGTCCTCGCCAATTGATTTCTAAAAATACGTCTCTTCTCTCAACTCTACTGAAGACCAGACTCCACTTAATGGCCAGGCAGAAATGCCTTGCCTGACAGCTTCCTGTGTCTTTCTGGGACTCTGGCTGCTCTCTTAATGTCTCTGTGTCTCAGTTGCTCATCTGTAAAATAACCTAATAATAGTAACTACCTCATAGGATTAGAGTGATGATCAAATGAATTAAACTTTCTTTAAGCTTGAATTAAAATCCTTTAAAGGGGAAATAATTTTAATAAGTGTTAGCTAATGTTTACTGTTGTTGTTGCTCCCTTGACCCTTTGCCTGTTCTATGGTTTTACTGTTTCAAATCCAAAGGCCACAAAGTATAGTGTTTGACTATAGCAGACACCAAATAACACACAGAATTAATTAACAAATTGGTACATGAAACATGAGTCCTGTCCTCAAGAAATTCACAATCTGTAGGAGAAGCAGACACATACGCAACCCACGATAACAAGAGTCAATCTGTAGAAGACCATACAACAATAGTATGAGATACTAAGGGAGGTATTTATTCTTCCTGGAAAGATTAGAGAGGATAACACCAAGGAGACTTGACAGTGAGATCAGACCTAAAGTCTGTTTTGTCTGACTCCCTACTGGGGTGTCTTACCTGGCAGATAGTATTTGTTCAACCTCTATTCAGAACAAATGATGCATGCCACATGGGGAAAGGGAGTCAGAGAAAGGACCCATTCATTCCCTAATGAATGGGACCCAAGCCTCGGACATGAAGATTCCACACAGCAGTTTTCCACCCAAACCCTAAAGGTATCCAAGCTTGCCCCAACCATTAAGAATGCAACTGATAAACATCTGTTATTACTGGAGCATGACTCTAAAGTGTGTCACCCTCTTCCCGGGCCACGTACCCAAATAACCTTTCAAACTACACTTTGTACTTTCCCTTATTAAATCCTAACACAAGTCATGGTCTTGTTCCATACACTGCCATATTTAAAGTTCCCTCTTAATTGAATGCCTCTCAGAGCTGTCACACCCCAAGCACCACATACCCCTATCCCACTGTCATAGAGAGGAAATGGAAGTGCCCATGTCTGGGGGTCATGTCAGGGAGACAGTGATGACTGTGGGCACTCGCTGGGTAAGTACACAGAGTATGCCCGAGGGATGGATCTTCCACACAAGATAGGTTTTCAGGAACTAGGAGAAAACACCACCTCCAACTCATGCAGGACAAGGTTATTTGTGGTTAAGAATTAGTTCACACCAAACCAAATGTCAAAAGTACATATAAGTGCTGCGATGAACATTGGGGTCCATGTGTCCTTTTGAATAATGGTTTTCTCAGGGTATATTCCCAGTAGTGGAATTGCTGGGTCATATGGTAGTTCTAGTTTTAGATTTTTAAGGAACTTCCATACTGTTCTCCACAGTGGCTGTATCAATTTACATTTCCACCAACAGTGCAAGAGGGTTCCCTTTCTCCACACCTGCTCCAGCATTTATTGTTTGTAGATTTTTTGTTATGGTCATTCTGACAGGGGTGAAATGATCCCTCATTGTATTTTTTTTTTTTTTTTTCTTGCGTTATGCGGGCCTCTCACTGTTGTGGCCTCTCCCATTTGCGGAGCACAGGCTCCGGACGCGCAGGCTCCGTGGCCATGGCTCACGGGCCCAGCCGCTCCGCGGCGTGTGGGATCCTCCCGAAACGGGGCACGAACCCGCGTCTCCTGCATCGGCAGGCGGACTCTCAAGCACTGCGCCACCAGGGAAGCCCCTCATTGTAGTTTTGATTTGCATTTCTCTAATAATTAGTGATGTTGAACATTTTTCATGTGCCTCTCAGCCAATTACTCAGCCATAAAAAGGAAAGAAATTGGGTCATTTGTAGAGATGTGGATGGACCTAGAGTCTGTCATACAGAATGAAGTAAGTCAGAGAAAAACAAATATCGTATATTAATGCATATATGTGGACTCTAGAAAAATGGTACAGATGAACCTATTTTCAGGGCAGGAATAGAGACATAGACGTAGAGAATGGACATGTGGACACAGTGGGGGAAGGGGGAGGGTGGGATGAATTGAGAGGTTAGGATTGAGATGTACACACTACCCTGCATAAAATAGCTAGCAGGAACATGTTATAAAGCACAGGAATCTCAGCTCAGTGCTCTGTGACGACCTAGATGGGTGGGATGCAGGGGAGGGAGGTCCAAGAGAGAGGGGATATAGGTATACATATAGCTGATTCACTTCATTGTACAGCAGAAACTAACACAACATTGTAAAGCAATTATACTCCAGTAAAAAGAAAAAAAAACTACATTTGAGTAACCTTTAAAGAAATATGAGAAGAGCACTGAATCCCATACATTAGTCTGTGGAGCAGTCATCAGTGCTACCTGAGGAGCTTGGGACAAATACAAATTTCTAGACCCACCACCTCCAAAGATTCAGATTCAGAACATTCAGAAATCAGTATGCTTAACAAGACTCCAAAGAAATTCTTCTTTTTTTTTTTCTTGCTGCACTGCGAGACTTGTGGGATCTTAGTTCCCCCACCACGGATTGAACTCAGGCCCACAGCAGTGGAAGTGCCAAGTCCTAACCACTGGACCACCAGGGAACTCACCAAAGAGATTCTTCTGTGTGGGCATGTTTGGTAGCCCCCCAACCAGAGACATCTGTGCACAGTCATCAAGACAGTCATGGCCAAGGTGAATTTATCAGCCTCCTCTGGACCTGGCACTGAGATGGGCAGTCTATAATTTCCCCTTAGCCTCAGCTACAAGCAGCACAGCAGTGACCAGGAAAGCTACCCAGTGTGTGTTTATTTGCAGGCGGTGTGCCACACCATTTGACTGTTTTCAGCAGCATTGCTCCCACAGGCTGGGAGGTCATGACCAATTTTCTCTGACACTTAAGAGATTTTTACTGCTGCTTTTTAAAGAGCTGAGTAAAAGCTGCAAAGGCACAGAGGAAATATGTCTTATCAGAGGTATGAATGTAGACATGGTTTCTAGGTAGAGTGGGAGGGGTATCCAGGGTTCAAAGAAGTTTTGAAGATCACACCTTAGAAGAGCCTGTGATTCAAATTCCTCCTCCAAATGTTCTTCTGTGTTGAAATTTTTCACTGTCCTCCCATCTTTTTCACTCCAAGATGGTAACATAAGGAAGCAGGCAGGCTAAAGATGAGGCACAGGTGTGGGAAACTTCTGTTTTTGTGACTCCATAAATACAGAGGGAAATATGTAGAGTCTCTCCACCTGTTTTTCCAGAAATGCTGTGGAATTCTTGAAAGTAGTGAGAGTGGATGGGAAGGGCAAATATGGAAACAAATTAAGAGACAATTGTTTAAGACGTCATGAACTTGAACTACTGTAGTGACCATGGGAAAGTAGTGGGGACTGAACTTATTTTCAAGTGATGTTTCTTGGATAATATCCACAGTGTATGGAAACAGAATAAAAGGGTGAAAGAATTTGAATTCTCAAATCCTCATAATAATAGCTAATATTTGTTGTTTACTGTGCAATAGTTTGAGTGCTGTACATATCAGTCTGTATTCTCTGACAGTTTTTTATTTCAGTACTTTAAAGATATTGCTCCATTGTCTTGTTGCTTTCATTGTTTCCATTAGGAAATCTTCTGTCATCCTTATCTTCTTTTTTCTCTATGTGTAATATGTCTCTTTTCTCAGACTCCTTTTAAGATTGACTGGTGTTTTGGTTGTTACAGGATGGTAGGTTAAATCCTTTTACTTTATCTAAGAGAGATATTGCCCTAAAGCAACTTTTTGCAAATTTTTCTATTTGGAGATTATGTTTTAGAATTAAGTATTTTTGCCCAAAAGATCAAGGATAATGACATTTATATTGATTTATTTTGATTTGGTGATAGGACATTTAGTTAAGAATATGTATTTAATAAATGAATTTAATTCAATAGGCATTCTTACTTTTTATAATGCATTGTGATATATGTAATACAAAGAGAAATAAATCCTTTTCATTCTCTTGCCCAGAAGCTGTCAAAGATGCTGCATACTTAATAAATAAAAGGGAAAATACCTTTAACTAGGCATTCAAAATCCTTCATGAATTGGCACTAAGCTTCCTTGCAAACAAGCCTGATTTACTTTCCTACATACACCCTAGGATCCAGTCCAAACTGACCTGTGTGCCTTTTAACATACCCTGTATTTCTTGTTGTGTGGCACTTGATCAACGTTTTCTATCAGTTCTAGAATCACCCTCCTCATGTACTCACAAACCACTTCATTTTCAAATAACCTATCATATAAGATTACCTCAAAACCACAAAGTCTCCTGCATTCTCCCAATTAGAAACAAAGTCCTCCTATTATAAGAAGATTCAATCATATGTTTCCCACAAAAGTATATGTCATGCCTTTGTGACACTTAATACTTTTTCCTTGCATTGTTATTTTTGTGCATATATTAGCTCCAAGATATGCTCAAGGATAGAGATAAGGATTTATTTCTCTTTGTATTACATATATCACAATGCATTATAAAAAGTAAGAATGCCTATTGAATTAAATTCATTTATTAAATACATATTCTTAACTAAATGTCCTATCACCAAATCAAAATAAATCAATATAAATGTCATTATCCTTGATCTTTTGGGCAAAAATACTTAATTCTAAAACATAATCTCCAAATAGAAAAATTTGCAAAAAGTTGCTTTAGGGCAATATCTCTCTTAGGTAAAGTAAAAGGATTTAACCTACCACCCTGTAACAACCAAAACACCAGTCAATCTTAAAAGGAGTCCGAGAAAAGAGACATATTACACATAGAGAAAAAAGAAGATAAGGATGACAGAAGATTTCCTAATGGAAACAATGAAAGCAACAAGACAATGGAGCAATATCTTTAAAGTACTGAAATAAAAAACTGTCAACCTAGAATCCTATACCCAGCAAAAATATCTCTCAAAAAATCATGATGAAATAAAAGCTTTTTGGATATATATAAAAAAAAAGTTAAAAGAATTTATAATCAGCAAACTCATGACATAAGAGATGTTACAAGAAGTCTTTTAGTCAGGATGAAAGTGATACAAGAGAGAAATCAACAGAGGCTTCTGATCACTCTTTTCTTTTCAGATTAATTTGCAAACAACTTTACTGGCACAGCCCAAAGACTTATTCTGCAATTTGAGTAATGTTAATTATATGAGACTAATAAGCTAGAAAATAGCAAGATCTGTGGACCTATTCAGATGGAAACTCCATTTTCAAAATACAATTGCCATTCTGTAGATTCTGTATCGCGCCATCTCCCAACACACACACTAGTCTTCAAGGCCCTTCTCCAGTTCATTCCTACTGATAAGACTTCCATCATTATCCCTTTTTCCTTCTTGTGGCTCCTGCTTTCACTCCTGGTTCTCTCTCTACAGACCATAGGTGGTCTGGACGACCACCTATGTCACATTTGCCAAGCCAACCACCAAAAAGCATAGAGATATAGGTGTATTCAAATGGAGATGAGGGAGGAGAGGGTCGGGTGGAACACCAAAAACGTATGAGATATGAATTCTATCTTCAAGGAGCTTACGATTCAGAAAATCAGATTAGCATCATCATAAGTTTACATAATAAAGATTGTTTAAATTGAATCTGGTTTTATGATTCAGGCTCTACATTGTCGTTTTGATAAATATTTGTGGAGTACCTCCTCTCTGTCCGAAACAAATATCCTACCTTGCCTATATTCCAGTCAAGGGAGACAGACAATTTTAAAAAACAGATATACCAAATACATAGTAAAACAAATTTGTTACATGCTATGGAGAAAAATTAGGCATGGAAAAGGATATGAAATGTAGTGGTGGCTCAATTTTCAATAGAATGTGCAGGACATGAGATTAATAATGTCTTAACTAAGTAGAGAAGACTAAATGGAGAAAATGGGCACCAAAAAGATGGAAAATAAGAAATGATTGGGACAGATACTGCAGATCAGGCTGGGCTAGGCTGTCAATAGATTAGAAATGGCAGCAAAAAAAAAAAAAAAAAGGGAAGTAGAAAATGACTTCCAAGCAGAAGTACTTACAGGAATATCATTATGAAAGATGAGAGTTCATTTGAGGGGAAAATGACATGACTGAAATCAACTGAGTTCCAAGTGTTGGTGAATCACTTACAGGAAAATCTGCCCAGTAGGACAAAGGAGATGTGGGCTTGGAGCTCATTGGATTTGGTCAGAGCTACAGATAGAGATGCAGAGCCATCACGTGAAGGTAAGCAATGAAGCCCTGAGGTTCCTGAAACCAATAACGGAAAAAGATAATACTTTGAAAAACAATCACGGATGTTTGTTGCTGGGAGGAGAAAATGCAATAAGTAAAGGAAAACAGAAAAAAATGCCCTTAGTGTTATATAAATAGAAATAAATAGTATTAAACAGTGAAAATAAAAAAGTCAAGAAAGAGGAAGGAGGTCATAAAGGAGGAGGATTAAAAAAAAAAGAGTAGTGACAAACAGCATTTTATAGGTTGTTATAAGGCTACAAACGGGAGTTGGCAACTAGTGATGATGATAACCATTAATTATAATACTAACAAGAAGTCATTGGGTTTTGTGTTAAAGAATGTTCAGTGATCTCTGAAAGAATTATTTCTGTAGTTGATAGGGGCAGAGGCCATATAAAAGTGTTAGGGGGGAAATGTATGTGAATAGGAGAGAAAATTGATGCAGACTGTTTGCTCTATATATGGAGCAATGATGGGACAGAGGCCATCTGGGCACAGAGAATAGCAAGCACTTTATAATGAATAGTCACAAATAGACCTATAGTCACAAATAGACCTATTTGTGAATGACAGAGATCATAAAACAAAAGAAATAAGAGGGTAGGGGAGACCCTGAAACTAATCAGCCTTGAAGTCTAATTTCCAGGCTATAGAAAATACAGGCGATTGAGCACCTAGTTAAATAACACCAAGAAGCAATCAGAAAAATTTAGATTGTGGCACATTTTGTAGAACTGATCTGCTTTCCTCACTAGTCAATAACATGGCAGAAAATAGAAGGGGGCTGGGGAGATGTTTGGATTAGATAAAAATGAAGTGACATAGCCCTCAAATATATGTAAGCCCTGTTTGAATCCTAATTTAAACAAACCAATTGTAAAAAGACATTCTGAGACAATGATGGAATTTGCTTCAAAATACAATGCAAAGAGAGAAGGGAAAAAGTGATAAAGTAAGTGGGCAAAAATGTTGATAATTTTTTGAATGTGGGTGAAGGGTGTATGAGGGAATCATTCTATTCTCTCTACTTTTGTATATGTTTGGAAAATGTTATAATAAAAGTTTAAAACAAAAGTATGAGAGAAATGAAATTACTGAGGAACACAGTCCCAGAGAAGCAGCACAGAGAATGGCTTTGGGATGCAAGAAGGAGTTTTGTCCTTTGAAACAGGAGAAAAATCAACAAAGGCCATGTGAAAAGGCTGTGCTGAGGGGCAGAGGAGAGAAGTGAGAGAAAGTAAGGAAGACCTTGCATGGTGACCTCAAGATTCTCAGCAAAGGAAAGGCAAAGTTGTCTCCCCACAATGGAAAAAACATGAGATTGAGGTTGGGGTGGAAGTGGGAGAGATATGACACAGCCTTTCACATCACCAGAAAGAACAATGGTGGAAAATCAGCACATACTCAAAAAGCACCAAGGGCCTAGGAGAAGCCTAGGTTTTATAGAAGGCCTAGTCAGAAATTCTGAGATCTCACCAGCTACAAGACACCCACATTGTTTCTGGGGATTTCAATGCCTCGCACAAAGAGGCAAATTATTAGGGGACTTTGGAACTTGTCAGGATCAGTTAGAAGTCGTTTTTTTATTGTTTGTTCACATATTTGTTTTTATAATAAGGAGATGTTTATTATCTCTTGGAGAAACCATAGAGATGGCTTTCCCTTTCACCAGTGCCCAAGGCATGTCCTGCCCATGGTACTTTATTAATCTCCAGAGATCACACTACTCCTCCCAACCTAGCATGTACCATAATAATTAGTACGCAGCCACCTTATCATCTAAATAGGCCAAGTCTCACCAGCACAGTTTCTGGTAGGTGTAACTTCACCAATACATTTTGTCCCCTATAGCTCCTAGGATAATTGATAACAATATTAAATCCTTGGTTCCTGTTCCTGCTTTCTCATCTAGATTGGTCTCTAAAGCAAAAAAAAACAAAAAAATAGATGCTTGTAAACTTTCTTAGTATTGTTCCTAGAGGTCCAAACCTCCTTTGGGCAGTAGGTAACTTTTTCTGTCTCTATTCCTCCCAGAGTCCTTTGGATTCCTTTGTTTTTCTTTTCCAGCCAGACTCCTTAAAACCCCACTGCAATCCCCTTCCACAAGCCCCTAGAATTCAAAGAGATGGTGTCCCAAATACTAGATATAAATTTCTTCAGACCTTTGAGTGATTACAGTTGGCTAAGAGATGCTCACCTTACAGTGACCTTCACTATTCAGAGAAGTTAGCAAATCAATCTTAGTTATCCTTAAGGAGGACTTTATGGTGAGGGGATTGGAGAGAGGCACGCAGGCTGACTCTTCTCCTTGGGGAAGGAAGAGATATGGAACAGCAAATTAAGAAATCCTGGCACCCAATTGCTTAAGGGCCTGGCACACAGCCATCCAGAGAAACTGCTACTTCCCTGCTTCTATTCATGGGCTCCAAGGCCACTGCCATCATGGAAATTTCCTGCACTTGTGGAAAATCTCCAGGAAAGCAGAACTGCAGAGTCCTATCTGTGCTGGGCTGAAGGATACTGTTCTGGCTATCTGAAAAGGATGAATTTGCTAATTAAATGATGGGTGTCAATTAGATTCCCAGGGAATAATTTAACACAAAAGAGAGAAAAAAACTGCTCTTCACATAATATGGGGTCTATAAAAGACTTTGCATTGAGCCTAGCACATAACAAGTGCTCAAAACTACTAGTCCTCTTGTAAACTGAATTTGGTGACGAAAAGTAGGCATGTATGGAACTTCTGAGGTTCTAATAATTTTCTGTTTCTTGATTTAGGTTCTGGTTACACAGGTGTGTTCAGTCTGTAAAAAATCATTGAGTTGTATACATATGATCTCCACACTTTTCCCTAC
>NW_006785816.1:2903643-2925464 GCF_000442215.2 Lipotes vexillifer
ATACACAAAATTTTCCCTCCTAATAATTTTTTTTTTTTTTTTTTTTTTTTTTTTGTGGTATGCGGGCCTCTCGTTGTTGTGGCCTCTCCCGTTGCGGAGCACAGGCTCCGGATGCACAGGCTCAGCGGCCATGGCTCACGGGCCCAGCCACTCCGTGGCATGTGGGATCTTCCCAGAACCGGGGCATAACCCGTGTCCCCTGCATCGTCAGGTGGACTCTCAACCACTGCGCCACCAGGGAAGCCTTAAAAGTTATTAAAAATTTTTAATGTTGCTTTACAAGTGAGTGATCTATTCACTAAACTAGGGACAACTCTACTTGAGTTAATTAAAGCACTTAACTTGAAAGATTTAAATTTTAATATCTTTTAAAATATTCAGTAACTTGAAAATCCCTTCCAATATTTTCATGGGCTTCTTTACCAAATAAGTGCAGGAAGAAAATCAAGAAAGAAGGAGCCCTATTATATTGGGTTTGGCCAAAAGGTTCATTCAGTTTTTTCCATACGATGGCTCTAGTAGTGCTTAGTTCTTCGAACTGCATTCGAAACAATTTTGTTAGATTTTATTACAACAGCTGTCATATCAACATGCATTTTTTTTTAAAAACATCAAAATTCGTGAATTTTTGTGTAGCCATTTTAATATTGAAGATGGAAGAAAACAACATTTTCAGCGTATTATGGTTTATTATTTCAAGAAAGGTAAAAACGCAACTGAAACACAAAGATTTGTGCAGTGTATGGAGACGGTGTCGTGATTGATCGAACGTGTCAAAAGTGGTTTGCGAAGTTTTGTGCTGGAGATTTCTTGCTGGACAGAGCTCCATGGTCAGGTAGATCAGTTGAAGTTGATAGTGATCAAATTGAGTCATTAACTAGGAACAATCAACATTATACCATGCAGGAGATAGCTGACATACTCAAAATGTCCAAATCAAGCACTGAAAGTCATTTACACCAGCTTGGTTATGTTAATCACTTTGAAGTTTGCGTTCCACATAAGTTAAGAGAACAAAAACCTTCTTGACCATATTTCCACATGCCATTCTCTACTTAAATGTAACAAAAACGTTCTGTTTTTAAAACAAATTTTGATGGGTGATGAAAAATGGATACTGTACAGTAATGTGGAACAGGAGACATTGCGGGGCAAGCGAAACGAACCACCATCAACCACACCAAAGGCCAGTCTTCATCCAAAGAAGGTGATGTTGTATATATGGTTGGATTGGAAGGGAGTCCTCTATTATGAGCTGCTTCCAGAAAACCAAATGATTAATTCCAACAAGTACTGCTCTCAGTTAGACCAACTGAAAGCAGCACTCGACGAAAAGTGTCCAGACTTAGTCAACAGAAAATGTGTAATCTTCCAACAGGATAACACAAGACCGCATGTTTCTGTGATGACCAGGCAAAAACTATTACAGCTTGGCTGGGAAGTTCTGATTCATCTGCCATATTCACCGGATACTGCACCTTTGGATTTCCATTTATTTCAGTCTTTACAAAATTCTCTTAATGGAAAATATTTCAATTCCCTGGAAGACTGTAAAAGGTACCTGGAACAGTTCTTTGCTGAAAAAGATAAAAAGTTTTGGGAAGATGGAATTATGAAGTTGCCTGGAAAATGGCAGAAGGTAGTGGAACAAAAGGGTGAATACATTGTTCAGTAAAGTTCTTGGTGAAAATGAAAAATGTGTCTTTCATTTTTACTTAAAAACCAAAGGCACTGGGCTTCCCTGGTGGCACAGTGGTTAGGAATCCGCCTGCCAATGCAGGAGACATGGGTTCGAGCCCTGGTCTGGGAAGATCCCGCATGCCGTGGAGCAACTAAGCCCTTGCACTGTAACTACTGAGCCTGCGCTCTAGAGCCCATGAGCCACAACTGCTGAAGCCCATGTGCCACAGCTGCTGAGGCCCGTGAGCTTACAGCCCGTGCTCCGCAACAAGAGAAGCCACCACAGTGAGAAGCCCACACACCGCAACAAAGGGTAGCCCCCACTCTCCGCAACTAGAGAAAGCCCGCGAGTAGCAATGAAGACCCAAGACAGCCAAAAATAAAAATTAATTAATTAATTTAAAAAAAAACTGAAGGCACTTTTTGACAAACCCAATATATAACACTACCTTATATTTATCCTTTATAAAACATCATAATTTAAATTATATAATTATTTATGGAAGTTGTGTGATTATTTGCTTAACATCTGTCTCTCATGCTGGATTGTATGTGTCAAGAGCCAGGAGAACTCTGTCCCTTTTTTCATCATTATATTTCTAGCATCTAGTAAGATGCCTAGTCCATAGTAGATGCTCAATAAGCATTTGTTAAATGAGTGAATGAGTGATTAGATTAATGAATGAATGTGAAATCTAGCATTAGTTATAGTTGTGTAAAAAGTTAGATGATACTTTGGATAAACCCTGGATAAGACATAAAACTGTGTCCTTACTGGTTAAAGAATAAATGAGAATACAGAAAAAAAATATTTAAGGTGGTTCTCAATTTCTTTATTGTGTAAATTATTGAAAATAAATGTCAGATAGCTTTGTTCTTATTTTTATGGTATACAGTGTTTCATCTTATCAGCAATTGCTACATTGGTTTCCCTCATCTTAAGTGTATTAGTGAATCTTCACATTTATATGTAATAAACCTTTATGATAAGGTCACAAAAGATCCAAGGGAAGAATAAATGAAATATAAAAGTCAAAACCTAGGAGAAAGAAAGTACCTGGTATGCACTCAATGAAAACAGGAGAAGGACTTGATGTCAGAAGAAGCAGAAGCTAGGGAAGATGAAGACATTTTAACCAGAGTTTAAAAGAACTGAGAGAAAAGTTGTGTCTTTAGCTGCCTGGATATGAATATGGGGGTAGAGGGCCAAGCGGGGTCCATTTAGAAAGACATGCCCAGGTGCAAATCTGGCAAAAGACAAGGCTTGAGGCAGAGAGTCTGCCTTAAGATACCCTCCTTTTCCATTTCAGGACATCTCGCCAGCATCCTCCCCTACCACCAAATGCCCACTCTCCTCAGGCTACTGGCTGTCTGCCCTAACCTCCCTAATTAACCCCTCATCCCTACTTACTTCTGGCCTTTTTCTCCTTTTAGAATCTCTGTCAAAACAGAACAGTCCTATGTCTGTGCCAGGATCCAAGCTCTTTTCTCTTCTTAAAAATTCTTTCATAATGTTCTTTTGAAAAAAAAATTAAAACTTTATTGAGATATAATTCACATACCATGCAATTTACCCATTTAAATGTATATTTCAGTAGTTTTTTACTATAGTCACAGAGTTGTGTAATAATCACAATCACTTTTTATCATCTTAGAAAAAAACCTGGTACCCATTAGCAGTCATCCCCATTTCTCCCCAACCCCTAAGCTGAAGCAACTACTAATCAACTTTCTGTCTATATAGATTTGCCTGTTATGAACATTTTACATGAATGGAATCATACAATATGTGGTCTTTTTTGTCAGGCTTTTTTCACTTATTATAATGTATTCAAGGTTCATCCATATTGTAGCATATATCAGTACTTCATTCCTTTTTATTGCCAAAGAATATTCCGATGAGTGGATATACCACATTTATTTGCCCATTCATTATTCCACTTTTATTTTTGTCCCATTCATTATTTCCACTTTTTTATTATTATGAATAATGCTGCTATGAACATTTGCAGAGTGTTCTTCCATAGGATGTTAGAACTAGAAGGAAGTTTAGCAGTTATCTGGTCTAATCTCCATTAAACTCTTTGGTCACATGACACAGCAAGAGGCAGGTGTAGAAAGGATGTGATAGCATAAGACTGAACCCTGCTTTCTGCACCAGTGCAGTAACTACATTTAGTGAACTCAGTCATGTGCCATCACTATTTCAGTTCTAAATAGCTTCTTATTTCACCTTGTATTTAAGTAAGTCCTCAGCTGAACCTGCCTGAAACTGATGGTTTTGTTCTGTTATTATTAATACCTCTGGAAGTAGGCTATTTCCACAGGCTTCCTCAGACTCCAGTGCACTCCCTCAAATCCAGCATCTACTAAAAATGACTTTCTATCCTTAACTACAAGTGCTGCTGGTACTGCTACTTTTATCACATCTGATGATCTTCTCCATCTTTGTTTCTTTGTATTTTTATGCACGTATTCACCGCATTACACTGCTCAGATGAGAATTTTTTTTCTCCATCTCCTTGAGAAATCCAAGATTTCACTGTTGTTAGCTGCACTTTGGATACTTGTGTTAGTCTGCACCACCTCAAGTTTTTCCTGTTTTACACTAATCTGTTGGCTAGTGTTAGTCTGAGATCCTTTCTCACCTTTTCATGTAAAAAAGAAAAACAAACCTGATTCTTAAACTCCCTCCCTTTGAGGTCTCTTAACCAGTGGGTGGTTTCCAGCACCCTGTTATCTAAATCAGTGATCTGCAAACTAGAGCGCGCATTCACATACATAAAGAGTTTCCAGGAAGTACATATTAGTGCACAGTTTCAACAGGATCAGTTTCTAGATTTTCAATTTCTGTTTAAACTCATTCCTCATTGATATGGGTGACAACATGGTTGCTCAAGTCGAGTTTTCCTGGACCACTAATTATCCCTGTCCAACTTAATGAAAGAAAAACTCACCTCTCATCCATTCTAAACTTACTTCAATGCATTGCCCCAGAGTGTTAAAAAAAAAAAAAAAAAAACCCAGGGCACTAAAAATGCAACAATTAAATATTGTGTTTGTGATAAAAAGTGAGTGTCTCTAATGAACTAGGGAAAAGAATATTCACAAATCAGGTGGTTTCCAATTCTTTGCTTTCTACAAAATTGAAGATGTTAGTTGATGGATCATTAAGAATCATTTTTAGTGAACAATAACTATTGACTGCTACTGATATAATCCCCCTTTCAGTTCTATCCACTTATATGAATGCAGTTTCTCAATACTTACACCTATAAAAAATAAAAACATTAGCTTACACTAGCAGTAAGTAATATCCATCCAAGAATACAGAAACAAACAGAAAAAATAAAATAACCTCATCTGTTTTATCAAGATATGCATTTGCAATAAAATTTTATTCCATTGAATAGCTATCAAAATGTGTAATATATTTGCATTGTTTTGACCAATTCTATAGTAATGCTATATAGAATAATGATTCAATTGAAAATAGACTTTTAACACCTAGAACCTTATGCTAGTACATAAAACAAAAATTTTAAATGGCTGTTTTTACTTTCGTTTTCTTTTTCCTAAGAACGAGCGGCCCTTGTGGTGGCAGTTTGGGGTGGGCACCGCCAAGGTGAGGGGGTCTCGCCTCCTGCACGCTGGTAGACTGATTGTTCCATTATGGGTGGAGGGGATGATGGTAACCTTGTTATCAAAAAGAGGTTTGTGTCTGAGGCAGAATTAGATGAACGGTGCAAGAGGAGGCAAGAAGAATGGGTGAAATTTCGAAAACCTGAAGGTCCAGAAGAATGCCCAGAGGAGGTTTATGACCCTCGGTCTCTGTATGAAAGGCTAACAGGAACAGAAAGATAGGAAGCAGCAAGAGTATGAAGAACAGTTCAAATTCAAAAACATGGTAAGAGGCTTAGACGAAGATGAGACCAACTTCCTTGATGAGCTTTCTCGGCAGCAGGAACTAAGAGAAAAGCAGCGAAGAGAAAAAGAACTGAAAGCACTGAAGGAATACAGAAGTAATCTCAACAAGGTTGGAATTTCTCAAGAAAACAGGAAGGAAGTGGAGAAGAAAGTGGCTGTGAAACCCACAGAAACCAAGACCAAGTTCTCCTAGGCAAAGCTGTCGGCAGGAGCTGTGAAGCATAAGAGCTCAGAGAGTGGCAACAGTGTGAAAAGACTGCAGTCGGACCCTGACCCAGATGACAAGAATCAATAAGCCCCGTCCTGCTTGTCTTGTGGAAGCACATCTCTGAGTGGTCCCCACCTCCATCGACTGCCCCTCCGCTGCTGTCTGTATCGGCATCCTCCCAGGTTTGGGCGCCTACTCTGGGAGCAGCGACTCTGAGTCCAGCTCAGACAGCGAAGGCACCATCAACGCCACCGGCAAGATCGTCTCCTCCATCTTCCGAGCCAACACCTTCCTCGAGGCCCCCTAGTTCCTCTGTTCTTACCGCAGGGAGCTGCTCCCCAAGAGTAGACTGGACAGTTTATTCTGCCTACAGGCATTACCTCTCACTGAAAAGTCCTTTGCCAGCTTCCTGTGCACGCCATGACATTTTTAACCTCATCTAAAAATGTGCCAGAATCCACTTGTGGCCCGACTTGTGTTTGTTTTCTCTCTCTACTCCAGTACGGATGCCCAAACCTGTCCCACGGCCTCTGTCCTCACTGATGTAGTAGGGCAGAGTTCAGGGCCCAGCGGAAACTCCACTAAAAATGCCCTAGGTACCAAGCGGCTTGCAAAGGGTTTGGGTTCTGTTGCTTTCTTGTTTTTTTGGTTTCTGTTTCTTTTTTTTTCCTTTCCCAACACCACAAAGAAGCAAGGACAGTTATTGAACAGGTATCATTTAAACATTCTATTCTAGATGAAGGCGCCGTTTGATTATACTGCGTTGTGGAGTGTGCAGGGGGAGAGAAGGTCCCAGGTGATGGAATGGCGCACTGCCCTGGAACTAACCTATTCTTGATGTTGTGTGACTAAGTAAAGATTCTAAACTACAAAAAAAAAAAAAAAAAAAAAAAAAAGCGAAAGCAAAACAAACAAGCAAATTTTAAATGTGTTTTAAGAGAATTATGATAATAATCAAAATATTTGAACCGTATTATTTTATATTTAGATAAAATTCTGTGGGACTAGTAAAATGAAATTTTTATTTCAAGGAGAAAAAAATGTAAAATTTCTGACCATTAAAAAAGAAATGTTTATGCAATTTTTAATATTTAATCACTATAATATTAAAATTCAAATGGATATGGTAAAAAGAATGCTATAATAATTTTGTATTTACTGAGATTTTCCTTTATTAAAAACATATTTTATTTTACTTCATTGAGAATAATTATAATAGCTACTTTAAAATCATTGTCTGTTAGTTCCAACATCCATTTAATCTCAGCGTCTGATCTGCTTCATGTTCTTTTCTTTTGAGAATATGCTTTATTTCCCTGTTCCTTCATGTGAAACGTAACTTGGAATTCTATGCCGAACGTTATGAATGCCATAGTGTGGAAAATATGGATTCTGTTATTTTTCTCCAAAGAGGAAATTTGTTTTAGCAGGTATTTTTCCTTTGCTGGGCTTGAATTGCAAACTCTGTTTCTTATATGGCAACTTGGGTCTCTTCAGATCTTTTTCATCTTTAGCTGGCTGCTTTGAGTCTGCTCTGCCCATGCGTAGTTCAGGAGTCCTGTCAGAGATGTGGATAGATAGCATTTGGGGTCCCCACTCTGGTTCTTCCCTTCCAGAATTTACCCAAGCTCTTTAGTATTAAAGTTAGTAAGTTTCCTAACTTCAATTTTCTTATTCTCCAGGCCTTAAAGATTGCAAGTTTTGTCACGTGTGCTGTTGCCACATGCAGGCTGTATTTAGCCTCAAGCTAAATGCCGCAGAGACAGAAATTTATTTATTTAATTCAGTCTTCCCTCTCCAAACAAGTATGAACTTCCCACCAGAGTTGGTATACTTCTGCTTGCTCTCCAGTACCTTCAGATACTGATTTTCTGGTTTTTTGGTTTGGTTTGGTGTTAGGTCCAGACTTTGCAGCTATTTTCTATGTGGATGGAAGTTGAGTGGTCATCCAGTAGAGTCTTAGTCGTCATACCTGAAACCAGAACCCAATTTTGTTTTAAAATGTTAATCACCATTTATGATAAGCTAGGAATGCTATCCTTTGCCATTATTTAAACGAATGACAAAAAAAAATTAGACATCAACCTTATAATGTAAAAGGATGTTCTTTTTTTTTTTCAAAATTACTTTAAGGGTGTTATATCAGAAACCTCTTCTGTGCAATTTCAGAGCCTCTCAGCCTCACTTGGCTCTTGCTCTAGCCACCACTGTGGCCATCAGTTCTGCCTGGGTTCTGACCAATTTCACACAGGTAAAACCTGACAGTGCCTCATCTCATGCCTATGCCAAGTGCCTCTTGCCTCCCATCCCATTGACCATGAGGCATGGGATGGTGTAGGACCCAACATGGAGCCCACACATGCATGACCCAGAGTCTGGGGAAGTTAAGACTCTGTGGGTGGAACTTTGACAGATGGTAGATGGAAACCAGTGAATAAATTTTCTTTCTCCCCCAAGAATAACAATCTAGCTTTGAAAAGCCGGTCCAGCAGAATCAAGCAGGTACTCATACGGAGTAGAAGATAACTCAGTGATGCGTTGTTGTGTTGGCTTTCCCTCTATTCTTGAGTCACATCCCTTCCCCCTCACTCCTTTCCCCCCCGCAAGATAGCATGTAATGTAGTCATAGCAGGGAAGCTTTGTTTTCTGGGGTAGCCAAGTTAAGAAAGAAGTACATGAACTTCACCTTTAGTTAGTTCCAAGGGCAAAGATTCAATCATCTGCTCATCACATATGATTTCTGGTCTTCTAAATTGTCCTTCCACTCTGACCTACAGCAACTCTAACCAACCCAGTCTCACCCTGCTCTGAAACTCCCTCAAGTTTCAGTGATTCACTTTGCTCATCATGAGAGATTTTATATCTGACCTATGACTTTGGAGGAAACAGAACATCTTCCAGGTCCAGAGCTACTAGAAGGGCTACATCCTAAAGACGTAGCGGAGCCTTGAACCCTGACTCCTCAGTCTTTCTTTTTTCCCCTTTTCAAAAATGTTCCCCTTCTATCTTATTTGTGAGACAAAGAATAAAGCATCTGTGGTAAATGTACAAAAAAAGGAAGCTGGCATTCAAACTGCACATGTTCCATCAGACAAGCTCTTTTTAATACCTTAGCAATTTCCTGTTGTTGATCATGTGAGTTTCAATAGCTACATTCAGCTATTTTGTTGAAGAGACAAACAGCAGAACCAGAACCAAAGAGTGGACAATGAAGAGAAGCAAATTATACTCCAGTATAAGGAAGAACTTTCTAATGATTGGTGCAGTTAAACAAGCAGAGCAGAGAGAATGCCTGCATTATGGGATGTAAGAGCCACACGGAGAGGTTATATAACTACCTGTTTGGAATGTTTTGGGGCAGTGATACTTAAGCTTGAGCCCCCAGAATTTCTGATTTAATCATTTGAGGTAGCTTGAGAATTTGCAATTCTAACAAGTGTCCAGGTAATGCTAATAATGCTGGCCTCAGGACCATACTTTGAGAACTACTGTAGGGACATTCTGATTAGATAACCCCTAAATTGAGATGCAGGAGAATGTAGCACTTAAGGGCAAAAGCTTTAAAATCAGATTAGACCTAAGTTTGAATTTCAGTTCCTTTATATTCTTGCTGTGGGTATTTAAGCAGGTTTCCTCATCTGTAGACAGGCACACCTCATTTTATTGTGCTTTACTTTATTGCACCTCACATTTATTCCATGTTTTACAAACTGAAGGTTTGTAGCAACCCTGCGTAAAGCAAGTCTATTGATGCTATTTTTCCAACAGCATTTGTTTACTTCATGTCTCTGTATCACATTTTGGTAATTCTCACAATATTTCAGATTTTAAATTATTATTATATTTGTTATGGTGATCTGTGATCATTGATCTTTGATATTACTATTGTAATTGTTTTGGGGCACCACAAATCGTGCCCCTATAAGACAGCCAATTTAATGGATAAATGTTGTGTGTGTTCTGACGGCTCCACTCACCAGCCTTCCCCCGTCTCTCTCCTGCTTCTTGGGCCTTCCTATTCCCTGAGACCCAACAGTATTGAAATTAGGCCAATGAGTAACCCTTGCAATGGCCTCTAAGTGTTCAAGTGAAAGGAAGAGTCACACATCTCTCACTGTAAATCGAAAGGTAGAAGTGCTTAAGCTTAGTGAGGAAGACATCTCAAAAGCTGAGATAGACCAAGAGCTAGGTCTCTTGTGCCAATTAGCCAAGTTGTGAACGCAAAGGAAAAGTTCTTGAGGGAAATTAAAAGTGCTACTCCAGTGAACATATGAATGATAAGAAATAAATAGCCCTGTCGCTGATATGGAGAAAATTTTAGTGTTCTGGATAGAAGGTTAAACCAGCCACAATATTCTCTTAAGCCAACGTCTAATCCAGAGCAAGGCCCCAACTCTCTTCAGTTCTATGAAGGCTGAGAGAGGTGAGGAAGCAACAGAAGAAAAGTCTGAAGCTAGCCGAGGTTCCTTCAAGGAAACTAGGTTAACAATGAGGATTAAGGAAAGAAGCTGTCTTCCTAACATAAAAGTGCTAGGGGAAGCAGCAAGTGCTGATGTAGAACCCACAGCAAGTTATCCAGAGGATGTAGCTAACATAATTAATGAAGGTGGCTACACTAAACAACAGATTTTCAGTGTAGATAAATTAGCTTTCTATTGGATAGAAGATGCCATCTAAGACTTGGATAGATAGAGAGAAGTCAGTGCTTGGCTTCAAAGCTTCAAAGGACAGGCTGACTCTCTTGTTAGGGGCTAATGCAGCTGGTGCCTTTAAGTTGAAGTCACTGCTTATTTACCGTTCTGAAAATCCTAGGGCCCTTAAGAATTATGCTAAATCTCCTCTGCCCGTGCTCTGTAAGTGGAACCACAAAACCTGGATGATAGCACATCTGTTTATAACATTGTTTACTGAATATTTTAAGCCCCTCTATTGAGACCTACTGCTCAGAAAAAAAAAAAAAAATCCTTTCAAAGTATTACTGCTCATTGACAATGCACCTGGTCACCCAAGAGCTCTGATGGAGATGTACAATGAAATTAATGTTGTTTTCATGTCTACTAACACAACATCCATTCTTCAGCCCATGGATCAAGGAGACATTTCAATTTCAAGTCTTAGTTTTTAAGAAATACATTTTGTAAGGTGATAGCTGCCATAAATAAGGATTCCTCTGATGGATCTGAGCAAAGTCAATTGAAAACCTTCTGGTAAGGATTCACCATTCTAGATGCCATTAAGAATATTCCTGATTCATGGGAAAAGGTCAAAATATGAACATGAACAGTAGTTTGGAAGAAGTTGATTCCAATCCTCATGGATGACTTTGAGGGCTTCACAACTCCAGTGGAGGAAGTCCCTGAAGATGTGGTGGAAACAGTAAAAGAAATGGAGCTCGAAGTTATGACTGAATTGTTGTAATCTCATGATAAAACTTTAACAGATGAGGAATTGCTTCAGATGAGCAGAGAAGGTGGTTTCTTGAGATGGAAGCTATTCTGGTGAAGATGCTGTGAAGACTACTGAAATGACAACAGAGGATTTAGAATATTACATAAACAGTTGACAAAGAAGCAGTAGGGGGCTTCCCTGGTGGCGCAGTGGTTGAGAGTCCGCCTGCCGATGCAGGGGACACGGGTTCGTGCCCCGGTCCGGGAAGATCCCACATGCCGCGGAGCGGCTGGGCCCGTGAGCCATGGCTGCTGGGCCTGCGCGTCCGGAGCCTGTGCTCCGCAATGGGAGAGGCCACAACAGTGAGAGGCCCGCGTACCGCAAAAACAAAAACAAAAACAAACAAACAAACAAAAGAAGCAGTAGGTCTTGAGAGTAGTGACTCCAATTTTGAAAAAAGTTCTATTGTGGGTAAAATGCTATCAAATAGCATTGATGTTACAGAGAAATCATTTGTGAAAAGAAGAGTCAGTTGATGCAGCAAACATCATTGTCTTATTTTAAGAAATCACCACACCCACCCCAACCTTCAGCAACCACCACCCTGATCACTCAGCAGCCATCAATATTGAGGCAAGACCCTCCACCCGCAAATGACTATGACTCACTGAAGGCTCAGATGATGGCTATCATTTTTTAGCAATAAATTATTTTTAATTAGGCATGTACATTGATTTTTTTAGACATAATTCTATTGCACTCTGAATAGATTTCAGTATGGTGTAAACATAACTTTTATATGCACTGGGAAACCAAAAAATTTATGTGACTCGCTTTATTGCGATATTCCCTTTATTGGGGTTGTCTGGAACCAAACCCATGATATCTGAGGTATGCCTGTGATTGGAAAATTGATAGGACTCACTGAGCAATTGCAGGGAATAAATATATTAAAAGCAAAGTAGCCATTAATATCTTTCGTTGTCTGCAAGGAGCCATAATATGCCCTCCTATTTAGCTATCATCACTATAGGAATAAATCCCTTTCCTTTTCAGAATAAGGACACCTATTTCCAGAGCAGAAGCAGGGCCACCCAGCTACAGCAATAATCTATATATACCGTGTGTCAGGAAATCTCATTGGGACCCATTTTTTTCCCCAGGAACACCATATCAGTATTTAAACATCACCTCAATTAAACCAACTTTTTGGAAAAAAATGGCTTCCCCTGTGCTAACAAAATAATCACCTGTCTACTCAAGAGAGTCAATATTGACCACTACAGAGGAATCACTATAACCAAATGAGGTTTTTCTAAAAATAAAAATGAAGTGCTATTTAGGATACCACACATAAACCAAATTTTCCTTTGAAGGGAAAAATCCAATAAAATCATTCTCCTTTTGACGTCACTGGGCCTTCCAGATGGTTCTGGGAGCCTAAAAGCATCTCTGCTGACTGTAAAGGAAAACCTCAACAAATGGGACTGGTCAATCATATCCTTCAAATGCGTTTGCTCACTGAATGTCCACGCCAGCCTTTCCAAGCAGGAGAACTGAATTTGTGATTTATTCCCCACGCTGATCTCCCATCAACAAAGGGCAGGCAATCCCCTATGGACCAAAGACAGCCATTTGACTCACATTCTGGACTTCATAACAAGAGCATTTGGATGGGTAAGGCCTCAGAGGACAAAGAAAACAAAAATAGCAAAAAGAGCTGGCTTGGAAAGAAATGAGATCACCAAACAATTACAGGCGGACTCTTGCCACTGCAGTTTCTTGCTGAAACTGAAACTGAAATTTCTCTCTTCCATGAACCCTCCCCATTCCCATGGGAATCAGACAGCTGCGGGAAGCCCTCACCAAGACAATATCTCTATGGAGATGGAGAAGGTTCTGGGAACTATGAAAGCCCGAGCGGGATTTCTACTACTTGTGAAGGCAGTTCAGCTGAGAATAGGGAAAGGTGGCGTCCACTTAGTTAACACTGAGCACGAACAATTTGTCAGACAGGATGACAGGCACCTGTGGTGGGAAGTCCACACCTGGCTCTGCCTTCAAGAAAGCCAGTCAGTATGGGAGCTTGAAGCACATTTGGTTACTAAGGGCGTGGAACATTGTGTGTGTCTTTTTAGGAGAAGGTACAGAGAAATCTGAGAGGAGGACTGCAGGGCTCTCCCACTGATTTCCACACAATAGGAGTGAAAACAGAAGGAACAAGCACCCCAGTTTCTCCCTCAGAACCTTGGAGAACAGCAACTACCTGGAACATCCCCTTCAGGTAGTACCTATGGGGGAGCGAACCCAGCCCCAAACATCTAGGGAGCCAGTCGCCTGAGAAACAGCATGAAAGAGGTAAGCAAATCTGGGTTTTTTATAACCTGTGGCTATTTCCACTTCCCAAAGAGGAGCTCAAAAGTCATGGCAGCAGGAGAATATAGTATCTCACATTTGTTTAACACTGAGGACTTTACCAAAAACCTCCATGTCCAACTGAAGAAATGTTTATGACACACCTAACAGAAGTCAAGCAGTGAACTAGGCACTTTCAGAGCTATTGCTTTGTTAAAATTTTGATATCCACCCTGTTAGCTAGTTATTATTGTCAGGAAGTGAATCGGAGAAATCATGGGTTTGGTTCAAATTCAAACATCTAAAGAGTATCAGTGGAGTTAAATTTTCTGTTAAAACTATTAAATCTCCTATATTCAGTATGTTGCCTCCAAGCCATTTGCCCATGGGCAACCTCAGAGGGGAACATCTCTTTAGAGTAGATGTCATTAATAGTCTGAGTCTCATACTGCAACCTGAAGAGACAGTGAGAGGAATTCACATTAATTGAGCATCTTGTGCGTGCTGAGCCCTTTCATACACTACAGGTAGAGCATACACTACCTGTATGGCCGAAGGCTGAATTGTGTCCCCACTAAATTCATATGTTAATGCCCTAACTTCAAGTATAACACAGAATGTGACTGTATTTGGAGATAGGGCCTTTACAGAAGTAATCAAGGTAAAATGAGGTCATATGGGTGTCCTCATAAGAAGAGGTTAGGTCTTTTGCCTCCTTAGGTAGGTTTATTCCTAGGTATTCTTTTTTTTTTTTTAACATCTTTATTGGAGTATAATTGCTTTACAATGGTGTGTTAGTTTCTGCTTTATAACAGAATGAATCAGCTATACATATACATATCTCCCCTCTCTTGCATCTCCCTCCCACCCTCCCTATCCCACCCCTTTAGGTGGTCACAAAGCACTGAGCTGATCTCCCTGTGCTATGCAGCTGCTTCCCACTAGCTATTTTAAAAGGGCCTTACTTCTTTTTTTTTAATTAAAATTTTTTTTATTATTGAAGTATAGTTGATGTACAATATTATGTTACAAGTATATAATATAGTGTATCACAATTTTTAAAGGTTATGCTCCAGTTATAGTTATTATAAAATATTGGCTATGTTCCCCATTTTGTACAATATATCCTTGTAACTATTTTTGAATTTTATTTATTTTCTTATACAGCAGGTCTTATTAGTCATCCATTTTATACACATCAGTGTATACATGTCAATCCCAATCTCTCAATTCACCCCCCACCACCACCACCCCCCCGTGGCTTTCCCCCTTTGGTGTCCA
This sequence comes from Lipotes vexillifer, assembly GCF_000442215.2. NCBI lineage: Eukaryota > Metazoa > Chordata > Mammalia > Artiodactyla > Lipotidae > Lipotes > Lipotes vexillifer. The sequence goes on from NW_006785816.1 coordinate 2,918,483, forward strand.
TACGTTTGTTCTCTACATCTGTGTCTCAGTTTCTGCCCTGCAAACCGGGTCATCTGTAGCATTTTTCTAGGTTCCACATATATGTGTTAATATACGATATTTGTTTTTCTCTTTCTGACTTGCTTCGCTCTGTATGACAGTCTCTAGATCCAACCACATCTCTACAAATGACCCAGTTTCATTCCTTTTGATGGCTGAGTAATATTCCATTGCATATATGTACCACATCTTCTTTATCCCTTCGTCTGCTGATGGGCATTTAGGTTGCTTCCATGACCTGACTATTGTAAATAGTGCTGTAATGAACATTGAGGTGCATGTGTCTTTTTGAATTATGGTTTTCTCTGGGTATATGCCCAGTAGTGGGATTGCTGGGTCATATGGTAATTCTATTTTTAGTTTTTTAAGGAAACTCCATACTGTTCTCCATAGTGGCTGGATCAATTTACATTCCCACCAACAGAGCCGGAGGGTCCCCTTTTCTCCACACCCGCTCCAGCGTTTGTTGTTTGTAGATTTTCTGATGATGCCCATTCTAACTGGTGTGAGGTGATACCTCATTGTAGTTTTGATTTGCATGTCTCTAATAATTAGTGATGTTGAGCAGCTTTTCATGTGCTTCTTGGCCCTCTGTATGTCTTCTTTGGAGAAATGTCTATTTAGGTCTTCTGCCCATTTTTGGATTGGGTTGTTTGTTTTTTTAATATTGAGCTGCATGAGCTGTTTATATATTTTGGAGATTAATCCTTTGCCATTGATTTGTTTGCAAATATTTTCTCCCATTCTGAGGGTTGTCTTTTCATCTTGTTTATGGTTTCCTTTGCTGTACAAAAGCTTTGAAGTTTCATTAGGTCCCCTTTGTTTATTTTTGTTTTTATTTCCATTACTCTAGGAGGTGGGTCAAAAAAGATCTTGCTGTGATTTATGTCAAAGAGTGTTCTTCCTGTGTTTTCCTCTAAGAGTTTGATAGTGTCTGGTCTTACACTTAGGTCTCAAATCCATTTTGAGTTTATTTTTGTGTATGGTGTTAGGGAGTGTTCTAATTTCATTCTTTTACATGCAGCTGTCCAGTTTTCCCAGCACCTAGGTATTTTATTCTTTTTAATGTGATGGTAATAATGTCATTTGCAGCAATATGGATGGACCTAGAGATAATTATACTAAGTGAAGTAAGCCAGACAGAGAAAGACAAATATCATATGGTATCACTTATATGTGAAATCTAAAACGAAAACAAAAAGCAAACAACAACCAAACAAAACCCCACAATACAAATGAACTTATATACAAAACAGAAATAGACCCACAGACAAAGAAAACAAACTTATGGGTGCCAAAGGGGAAGGGAGGGGGGAGGGATAAATTCAGAGTTTGGGATTAACATATACACGCTACTATATATAAAATAGATAACTGGGCTTCTCTGGTGGCGCAGTGGTTGAGGGTCTGTCTGCTGGAGCAGGGGACACGGGTTCGAGCCCTGGTCTGGTAAGATCCCACATGCCGTGGAACAACTGGGCCCATGAGCCACAACTACTGAGCCTGTGCGTCTGGAGCTGGTGCTCTGCAACAAGAGAGGCTGCGACAGTGAGAGGCCCATGCACCGCGATGAAGAGTGGCCCCCGCTCGCCGCAACTAGAGAAAGCCCTCGCATAGAAACGAAGACCCAACACAGCCAATCAATCAATCAATCAATAGAAATGTTGTAGAATTATTTAAAAAAAAAAGATAACCAACAAGGACCTACTGTATAGCACAGGGAACTGTACTCAATATTTTGTAATAACCTATAAGGGAAAAAATCTGAAAAAGAAATATATATGTATGTATAACTGAATCACTTTGCTATACACCTGAAACAGCATCATAAATCAACTATACTTCAATTTAAAAAATTTTTTTTAATTAAAAAAAAGAGGTTAGGACACAGACTGATGGGTAACCATCTGCAATCCAAGGAGAGACGCCTTAAGACACCAACCCTGCTGCCAACTTGATCTCAGATTTCTAGCCTCAGGAACTGTGAGGAACATAAGTGTCCACTGTTAAAGCCACCCAGTCCATGGTATTTTGTCCTGGCAGCCCCGGCAAACTAATACACTACCTCATTTTTTTTTTATAATATTTCTGTAAAAGTGGGTATAAACATCCATTCTCAAGGTGATGAATTAGAGGCTTAGAAAGGTAAAGTAGCGGCCTGCAGGCAGCAGGCTTTGCACAGGGCCCTCCCTGAAGGGCACACGGCTCTGAGGAAGCTGGTCCAGGGAGGGCAGTGTTTGGCAACCGGTGCATCGAGCCAAGCAGTCAAAGTCCGTGCTCTCACAGAGCTTACATTCTAGGTGTGTGTGGTAGACACATATAAGAAAAAACCCCACATGTGTAATGCATGTCAGGTGATAAGAGTGATGAAGAAAAATAAAGGAGGATGAGAGAAAAAGGGTGATGAGGATGGGTGTGTGCTGTTTGAGAGACGGGGCCAGGGATGACCTCACTGGAGAGGTGACATTTGGACAGAAACCTGAATGAAGTGAGGCAGAGAGCTGTGTGTGTTTCTGGCTAAAGTGTGTAACTCTGTTAAATGAGGATCTTGTTCTCTGTGGAGGTGTCTGGTCTAGCAGGGTGAACAGGGCTGGAAATACTCTCCCATTCATGAATGACAGAGAACTATAATACATGATATATATATATATATATATATATATATATATATAATACATGTGCTATTATAGTATTATAATAAATAATTATATTAATTATATGTGATATAATACATTATCATATGTTATGATGATATATTATTATATAACATGGTAGTGCTAAGATTTATTTAGTTATTTTATTGGAGTATAATTGCCTTACAGTGTTGTGTTAGTTTCTGCTGTAGAACAAAGTGAATCAGCTATATGCATACATATATCCCCATATCCCCTCCTTCTTGTGCCTCCCTCCCCTGTCCCCAATCCCACCCTTCTAGGTCATCACAGAGCACCACGTTGAGCTCCCTGTGCTATCCTGCAGCTTCCCACTAGCTATCTATTTTACACATGGTAGTGTATATACGTCAGTGCTACTCTCTCAGTTCATCCCACCCTCCCCTTCCCCCCCTGTGTGGTAGTGGTAAGATTTAGAATAAAATACTTGAGCATTTTTCTCCCTTTGCAATTCCTGGATTTACCCTCTCTTCATTCAGTAGTGTGATTATATTGGGCAGGGATTTCCCAAAATACAGACAGCAGAGAATCAAATTCTTGGCTTTTGTGTTCCAAAATGGGCTGACTTCATTCTTATAATAATTTCCCTGTAAAAGTAAGTATATTATGTCCATTTTTTTGAGGCAAGAAATCAGAGGCTTAGGAATTCTTAAAACTTAAAGCAGAAACAGTGGTCTGAAAGGCCACGGCTTTGATTTGCAAGAGTCGAATCACTAAATAATCTGCTCAAAAACAACAGATTGTTAAGGGAAGCACTGAGCCACAAGGGGTCCTGGCCCTGGCCTGGAGACTAGTTGAGAGGGGAGTGAGATGGGCAGCAGGAGACCTGAAAGGCAAGGTCAGGGTCCCTGGAAAAGGGTTCCGTGTTGGCCTTCCCTCTCTGGGCTGAGATGGAGCCAGTGGCTGGGAGTCTGAGAGTCAAGGCCACCTTCTGCTGTAGGAGGCGGCCACCAAGCCTCTGCAAGGGGAGTAGAGGGAGAGAGAGGGTTTGCATAGCATCACAACTGATGGGTCTGATGCTGCATTTCAGTCTCCTCCTGCCTGGAAGGTCCATCAGGAGGAAGGGCTCTGATATCCTTTGGGGCAGCGAGGAGGGGTTCAAATGTGCTGAGTGATGGCCTGTGTACCTTGAAACCTGGATGAGGGAAAACAGAAAGACTCGTTGTGGACCAAGGACTGGAAATCAGATGGAGTCTGAGACTTTCCAGCAAGTGCCTGTGAGAACAGGTGCCCATGATGGAATGATGGTAGCATAAACAGCTGCCACTTAGGCATGAGGAAGATGGGGGAGGGGGATGTGGAAATGACTGTTTAAACTTGAAGTGAATATACCATTTTTCCCTCAAGGGACTGGATTGAGTTTTCTGCCAACGGCCAGAATCAGTGCATGAAATAGAAGTTGAGTCATAGAAGAGTAAACAAAGCTTTTTTGTTGTTGCCTTTTGGGGGCACATTTGAATCCTGTAGTTTGCAAACTAAGCATTTTTACCCACTCCACTAATGTTGACAAGGTAGCAGACAGATATGCAGAGTTCTCTAGGAGATTTTCCAGCTGAAAATCCATTATCAGTCTTTGTGTCCTCTGGACCCAGAACATGTGATCAATTCTCCTCTGCTGAAAAAATTGTGAGAGTTTCCTCAGGCTTCAAAACCTTGTGGTTCAGAGAGGGAAGTCGGTCTTCTTGCTTCTCTACAAATATTGTGATGTTATTTATACCTCATCTGACTTTAGCAGCCCTGCTCAGTCTTGTGCCTTTGAAATCCCAGGCACAGGTTTTTATGTGATGCTCTCTGTTAATATTTTCATTTTCATGGGAATCTCTAAGCCTGGTGTTTTGGAACAGGGCACAAAGGAAGTTTCAGGGTTAGAATCGAGTGTGGCCTCAGGGGCCAGGTAGGAAGAAAAAAGAGAAGTTAGAATCAGATAGATTTTGGCTTCGCCACTTGCTGGCTGTGTGACCTCGGGAAAGTTACTGGGATCCCACGGAGAGAAAAGCCTGAGTGGGGAAGGACTGGGGTTATCCGGGCATGCAGCACTTCACTTTCTTCAGGCCTTGATGTCTGCACGTTGGCCCAGAGCTGAAGGGAGTAGAGTCACGCCCACCCAGAACAGCCAACCACCCTGCAAGAGGCCAGTTCCTCTGTGGCCTACTACTCTACTTCTTCCATCTCCCATTCTCTCCCACTGGGCTTTTTCACGTGTGCTTCACCTCCCTAGAATGGCCTTCCCAACCCCCCTTGGCCTGGACAACTTTTTGTTTTTGTTTTTGTTTTTGTTTTTTTTGTTTGCGGTACGCGGGCCTCTCACTGTTGTGGCCTCTCCCGTTGCGGAGCACAGGCTCCGAACGCGCAAGCTCAGCGGCCATGGCTCACGGGCCCAGCCGCTCCGCGGCATGTGGGATCTTCCCGGACCGGGGCACGAACCCGTGTCCCCTGCATCGGCAGGCGGACTCTCAACCACTGCGCCACCAGGGAAGCCCGGCCTGGCCAACTTTTGCTCGTGTTCAGGAACCCACACAAATGTGGCACTTCCCAGCCACACCCACCTCCTCCTCAGTCTGGGTTAGTCTTCCGCCTTCCCATGAGCTCCTGTGTTCTGCTCTGTCAGCTTTTATCATTTTGCCTTGTGGTATAATCAGCTTCCCCGTTTGTGAGCAAGCCTACTGAAAACAAAAGTTCTGGTTTACTTCTTTTGTACCTCCTGTCCTTTACCCAGAACCAGTGAAATGTATGTTTGCTCACTCATTGGTTCATTCCCTAAATACTGGAGCAGGCACAGTACTTGGTGCTGAAGACACTAGAGCAAAGACAGATGAGATCTCTGTCCTCAAGGAACCTGTATCCTAATGAGGGAGACAGGCAATAAAAACATAGACAAATAATTGTAGATCAGTAGTAAGGTCAGGAAGAAAATAAACAAGGTACTTTGATCAACATTAGCAGGGGGTTCCTGCTTTAGGAAGAGTGATCAGGGCGGGCACAGGAGAAGGAATGAATGAAAGAATGAGTGGGTCCGCTAAAAGAGGCTAAGGCCAGCCCCGAATGTGTAGGGCTCACCCTGTGATTCTAGAAGGCAGCTCACAAAGGATGGAGAAACTCACATTCAAATTCAGATACAGCCTCTAGAAGAAATGCCCAATAAGATTCCCTGCCCTGGAAGACGAGAACAGGATGGCAGGGCAGCCCCTATCACCAAGGGTGTTCTAGCCTTAAGGAATACAACCCTCTGAGGGGAGATACCTGGGAATCCAAAGAAAGGAAATAAGGAAATGAGGCGTCTTTCTGGCTCATCCAGACCAACAAGAGAGGAGAGCCTCCCTGAGTTCCTGCCACAGGTGCTGCTGACCTACCCAGACAGCATTGTTGGGGGAGCTACATCCTGGAGAGGAGGGCTCCTGGGTGAGGACCCTTCTGCTCCCGAGGCACTGTCCTGCCCCATGGGGTTTATGGAACGTGCCACACCTACCCACAACAGGTGCAGGTCTCTTTTGTCAGCGGTGGCACTTCCTGGGCCTCCGAAGAACCCAGCCCACACCCAATGGGGATGGCATCTTGTCTCTACAGTAGAAGGAGAAATGGCCTCCAGTTTTCCTTCCAGGTGTTCTGGACCCCCTCGTGAGAGCTTTCAAAATGCTAGGCCTACCGCCACCCTGAATGGGAAGTAAATGCTGGCATATGGCAGATATAAGACTATTTACAAATAATAAATAATAGCCAACATGCAGTGAGTGCTTACTTACTCCGTGCCAGAGTATAAGTAATATTTATTCACATACACATAATTGTAAGTGCTTCTATACCGGCTTGTTAGATTATACTGAATCGTTTCTCAATCTCACCCAAGGCACAGTGCGTCGGACACTCAGGTAGAATCCTGCCTTCCGGGCCTCTGTGCGTGAGGGGTGCCTGGAGCAAGCCTCCAGTTGCCATATGCTTAAGGTCCCACATCTTTAAAGTGTGTTCACGGCTTTCCTTAAAAATCTTGGGACTTCCCTGGTGGCACAGTGGCAAGAATTCACCTGCCAATGCAGGGGACACGGGTCCGATCCCTGGTCCTGGAAGGTCCCACATGCTATGGAGCAACTAAGCCCGTGTGCCACAACTACTGAGCCTGTACTCTAGAGCCCAAGAGCCACAACTACTGAGCCCACGTGCCACAACTACTGAAGCCCCTGTGCCTAGAGCCCGTGCACTGCAACAAAGAGTACCCCCCGCTCGCCACAACTAGAGAAAGCCTGCGTGCAGCAACGAAGACCCAATGCAGCCAAAAA
>NW_006785816.1:2925575-2950991 GCF_000442215.2 Lipotes vexillifer
AAAAAAAAAAAAAAAAAAATCTATTAAAAAAAAATGCGACACAAATCAACATATCTACAAAAAAAAAGTCTTGAATCTGAAAAATGAGAACACAAACCCCTCCTGGCAGGTAGAGTGAGCACTTGGGAACATGTCTGGTGAAGGGGCTATGAGGCAGTGCACACCTGATTCTCAGTTGCTCATCAGCTCACCCACACACAGGTCACTAGGAAGAGAGTGAGCAGGTGTGCACAAGTCCTCTCTGCCCAGCCCTGCCTGGCACTGTGTGATCATTGATCTACTTCCTCCTGGCATTTCCTGTGCCATAAATCTGCACCCTCCCTCCCTCCCTCCCTTCTTCCCTCCCACATCCCCTGCAGCTATACAGAGTCTGTCTCTGGCCTCCCCAGGTGCTTCCTGAGCTGTCATCTCTGATCAGAACTCTGCTCTCTGTGACCTGGAGCTCCCTTGCCTCTAGATCCCGTCAGTGCTCCAGCACCACTTTGGAAGGGGCTGGGTGGGGCAGGGAGTAGGGTGGGTAGAAGCCAGGGAGAGAGGAAATAAAACGCAGGAAGAAGAAAGGGAGACAGCAAGAAGAGCAAAGAAGAGCAACGAAAATAAGGAAGAAGGAGAGGCACAGGAAAATGCCTGGGCAGTGGAAGATGAAAAGGAGCATGGGGGAAGCAAGAACGCTGCAGGGGGCGTGTGGTCTGGGGAGGCCCAGCAAAGCATTGAGCCAAAGACGTCGGGGCTGGCGACCAAAAGGAAAAGATGATCGCCAGGGATGATCTCAGACTTCTGTACTTGTCCTGGGCTAGTGGGTCTCAAATTTTAATGTAAATAAAAATCACTTGGGATGCTTGTTAAAACACACATTCCTATACCAGAGTTCTGCGTCTTTACATCTGGGCGGTGTCCTGGAAATCCGTTTTGTTGGTGTTCTTTTATAACAAGCAGCCCAAGGGCTTCTGATGAAGATGTTGGGAAATGCTGTCCCTTGTTGTTAGGGGGGCACCTTGTGGCACAGCAAACTCCGAGTCAGTTACCCTCAGAATTTGACATTTTAAATATTCAGCTTTGGAACTGAACTGCCTTGGACCACGTCTGCAAAAGCTGGGCTCCAGAGATGGGCCGATTCTGCAGGAATCCGGGAGGCTGGCAAAGGCTCCCTGAATGACAGGATTGTCATCTATGGTGTGGAAGTTTAAGTCAGACAGTCTTCAAGGATCCTTTCACCTGGAAGAATCCTTCTATTCTCCTGAAATGTGCTGCCCATCCTGGTCCAGCTGATAGATTCTGTTTTCAGAGACCAAAAACCTTGCCCCCAGTTCCTTCCTCCTCTATCGATACATGTTAGACAGTAGAAGTGTTCTGCTTGTTTAAAGGCACATTTTAATAACGAACTTTGTGCTTTACGACCTACTATGAAGTTGATGTCAATATGTTGTTATATGTGTAATATTTCACACCTTTCTATTTGAGTATCTCTAATTCCTTACAAAGAAGATGATGTGTGTTTTAAAGTATATGTAAAGTATAGAAGCCAAGATCGAGGTGTCAGCAGATTTGGTTTCTTCTAAAGCCTCTTTCCTTGGCTTGCAGATGGCCACCTTCTCACTGTGTCCTCACATGGCCTTTCCTCTTTGCTGCACGCCTGGTGCCCTATTTTATCTCCTCTTCTTATAAGAACACCAGTCAGGTTGGACTAAGACCCACCCTAAAGGCCTAATGTTTATTTAATTGCTTCTTTAAAGTCCCTGTCTCCAAATAGAGTCACATTCCAAATATCTCCAAATAAAGGGCTTCAATGTATGAATTTTGAGGGGATACAATTCAGCCCCAAACAGTTCCAATCACCTCAATCACAAAAGCTTAAAGTGGGCAGATGGCTGACCCAAAGGCAGACAATCCATAGGTTAGTCAGCAGGCCATCAAGTGGCTTGATATGAAAACTCTGTCCAGTGAAGAATAATGGTAATTACATAGAAAAATCATTTTACTTCTTGAGAACTTGGAGTGGAAAATATATAAAGAAGCAGGAAGTTGGACATAGGAAGAAGTGCTGAACTGTTGATGGTACATGTCCCCGGGCTCGTCCTTTCCATTTGTCCCATGTCTTGGTGCTCAGCAAAATGTTTGAGATAAACTCCTTGAGTCCAGCTTTGAAATAAGATTGCTCCTCCCAGTAACTTTTTTTTCCTCAGGCAATATCTGGCCTCCTGCCTCATCTCCGGAATGCCTTGTTCCTTGCTTCTAGTTTACTAAAAATTAAAGAGCTCCCCCAGCTACCTTCTATTTGGAGGCACTGAGGAGAACAAGAGTAACTGCAGAGACAACGCGGAATATTCCCCAGTGAGATGCAGGCTCTATTCAATGTTCCAGTTACTCTCGCTGTGATACATATGACCCCGAACTGACGGCAAAAACAAAACAAAACAAAAACATTTGATTATGCCCACATATTCTGTGGGTCAGGAATTCAGAGAGGGAGAGCTTATCACTGTACAACAATGTCTGGACTCTCAGCTGGGAAGACTTGAACAATCAGAGTCTTCTGAATGCTCACTGCTCACATGTCTTGTAGTCGATACTGGCTGCTGGCTGGGACACCTATACGTGTCCTCTCCACGTGGCTGCTTGGACTTCAGTGCAAAGTGCCTGGGTTTTAAGAATGAGATCCCAGGGGAACCAGGCAGGACACTATATCACCATGTATGATCTAGCCTCACTTCCACTGCGGTCATAAATCTGCCCAAATTCAAGAAAAGGGAACATAGACCCTGCCCCCCGCAACAAGAGAAATGGCAAGATCATGTTGTAGGAAGACAGGAAATACTGTTGTGGTCACATCTTTGGAAAATACAGTCGCCACAGCACATCCTGAGACTGTGGTACTTCATTCACATCCTCCCACCTGCAAACTATACCGATCCCCTCCCCCAAGACCACCAAGTCCCAGCTCATCATGACACCAGCTCAAGTCATTTCAGTCAGGTCCATGTGTGCGTGAATTCCCCGGATGCAGCAATTTAGGCTCCACTTCTCCAATCTAAATACCAGAGAATTAGCTTTGGCCCCTACACAGCCAAAATACAATGAGGGGAATCTAACCAATGTGGACACTGTTGTTCAAAAGGGGGGAAAACAAGAGGCACACGGCAGTGACAGGTCTGTAAGCAATCCTGAAATCCAGCTGGGCACATGGGGCCAGTTTTTGTTGTGGGTTCAGCTCTGCTGCTTTGTTCTGTGGCTCTTAGCTCTTCCCTCGGGGCTCTTGGTTCTGCCCTTTGAGTCATCATTCCGTTGCAGTAAGACTGGCCTGAGTTAGCAGCTGAGTAGTTTTCTCAACCAGCTCCTTGTCTATAGTGATTGAGGGGTCCAAAGTTCTCCTTTCATTTCACACTGTTTGTCACTTTCAATCCAAGCCAATACAATTCTTTTTAAAACTCTGTGAACTTTTGGGTATCGATTTATAATTTACTCCACTAGGCAAAAAGCCACAGCCACAAATGCTTGGAGATAGGTCTTTCTTGACCTTCAGCTCCCTGTGAGGCTGCTGTGGGGCAACACCCTTAAGACTCTTTTAAGCCATATTAGTAAACAGAGAAAGAGGCAAGATTCTAAGAGCTTCTCTGCAGTGAGGGTCGTGAATCTTGGAAGAGGAGTGAGGTCGGGAAGCTGAGCCCACCTTTCCATTCAAAGTCAAAAGCCACAAGGAGGGCTGGAAGTGATGCTTCTATGGGCAGAAGTCAAAGTCAAACCCTCTTTGGAGCGAAGTTTCACCAAGCTAGACTATAGGACTGTCTTATTAAGCTCAAGTAGAGGACTAATGAAGATGACCAAGCATGTTAGAAGCCGTGCCACTAGTGAGGATAGATATAGAATTGCAACTGGAATTGTAGATGAAGAAAACAGTATTGTTATGAATAAAATAATTAATGAAATATTGGCTCCAATAACAAAGATGAGCATACGAGAATCCACCAGCAGTGAACAATTTTAAAATACCACTCCACAAGTTGCTTATTTATTAAAAAGAAAAAAAAAAAAACCTCTAAATGGAGAAATGTGATGGATACCAACTTAACTAAGTGATAAAAGTTTACAGCATCGATAATGGGACTCTCTGCCATCTTACACCTCCTGATATGATGTACTGAAAAGGATACAATATTACATATGCAGTACTCCTGCCCCACCCCCCAAATTTAATCTGAATCTAAGCATGAGGAAACAATCAGGTAAATCCAAATTGAGGGACATTTTACAAAACAACTGGCCTGAACTCTTTAGAATTATCAAGGTGATAAGAGAATTTTTTAAAGGTTCAGAAACTGATCAAGATTAAAAAAAAAAAAAAAACAGGACAACTGATGGAATGAATGATCTTAATTCTATCCTGGATTGAAAAAAATTCTTTTCTTCCAGTTTTATTAAGGTATAATTGACGTATAGCACTGTAAAAGTTTAAGGTGTATAGCATAATGATTTGACTTACACATATCATGAAACAATTATCACAATAAGCATGGTGATGATCCAGCATCTCGTATAGATACAGAATTAAAGAAATAAAAATTGCTTGTGTTGTGAACTCAGGATTTACACTCTTAACAACTTTCATATATAACTTATAGCAGTGTTAATTATGTTTAGCATGTTGTACATTACATCCTGAGTACTTATTTATCTTATAACTGGATGTTTGTACCTTTTGACTGCCTTCATCCAATTTCCCCTCACTCTACACCTCACCTCTGGTAACCGCAAATATAATCTCTTTTGCTATGAGTTTGTTTTTTTGTTTGTTGTTCGTTTTTGAAGTATAACTCACCTACAACACTATTAGTTCCTGTTACACAACATGGTGATCTGGTATTTCTGTACATTTCAAAATGATCACCACAGTAAGTCCAGCTATGCTATGTCATCATACAAAGATCACATAGTTATTAACTATATTCCCCACACTGTCTATTTCATACCCATGACTCATTTATTTTGCATCTGGAAGTTTGTACTTCTTAACCTCCCTCACCTTTTTCTTCCCTCCGCCCCACACCCTCCCCTCTGGCAACCACCTGTTTGTTCTCTGTATCTAGAACTCTGTTTTGTTTCGTTTGTTCATTTGTTTTTTAGATTCCACATATAAGTGAAATCATACAATATCTGTCTTTCTCTGTCTGACATTTCATTTAGCATAATACCCCCTAGGTCCATCCATGTTGTTGCAAACGGCAAGATTTAATTCTTTTTTTTATGGCTGAGTAATATTCCATTGTGTGTGTGTGTGTGTGTGTGTGTGTGTGTATGTGTGTATGTATATCTCATCTGTTGATGGGTGCTTGGGTTGCTTCTATATCTTGGGTATTGTAAATAATGGTACAACGAACATAGGGGTGCATGTATCTTTTCTAAATATTGAGACAATTGAGGATGTTGGAATTTGATCTATATAGTAGATAATATGTTTTCAATTGTGAGATTTCCTGAATGTGATACTTTTATGGTTGTCATGTAGAAGAATGTCCTTTTCTTAGAAAACATGTGTTAAGATATTTAGAATAATAGTAACTGAATTCTCTGTGAAAAGAGCTCTCAAATGGCTTACCAAAAATATACTTGTGTGAATGTGCATATGTGTGGAAAGAAAGAGATAAAGCAAATGTGGCAAAATGTTAATTGGTAAATCTAGATAAAGGGTAAATGGGCATTCATTGTACTATTCTTGCAAATTTTCTGTAGGTTTGAATTTTTTTAGAAAGGGTTACAGAAAATATTCGCAACTATAAAGAATGAGTAGTATGTACCACGTTAATTATTCATATCAACACTCCCCCAGATATGTTGGGTCATCCTTTCTGCAGGCTGAAGCAAAGCTTTTTACTACCCATTTTTGGCAAGGCTCAGCAAGATGAGGTAACTTTCCCAAGGTCACAAAGAAAAATGTTAAATAAGGTACCAAATAAGCAGAAGCCAGAAAGCCAAAGATTCAGACACCCCCAAATTTCCAAAATTTTCCTACCCACGTGAAAATATCTTTCTTCTTCATCCTTGACTAAATAGGAAAATTCAGATAAGGGATTCTGCTTCTTTTTATATCATTAACTAGTGTGTTCAGTAGATTAAAAGATGAGTTCCGGAAGAGAATATATTGATATAAAAATAAATTAAGTGAAATTAGGGGTGCTAAGATAATGGAATTCAAGTTGACATTCTCTGGCATTTCTCTTCATTCTTTTGATGTTCGGCCAAGGGAAACGCAAGACAAGGGGTTAGCGCTGCTAGGAATAACTGCCATCAACCACCAAATTAGGGAGTCACTAGAGCAGAACAATTCTCAGATTTCAGTGGCCCCCAGAACACATTTTCCTTTCCTTCCTTTATCACCTGCATGCATCATCTCGTGCAAATCCCAGCAATCCGGCACCTGTGGGTCACTGCTCAGCTCAGGTTCTGTGGACCTGATCTCGTGCCTGTGGCAAATCTCACTGTGACTTAAAAGCCTGGGGAGAGTAGCCTAGAGAGGTGGCCTCAGTCAGGACACTGTGGACCCGAAAGAGGGTTGCCACAGCAGTGAGAGGCCCGTGTACTGCAAAAAAAAAAAAAAAAAAAAAAAAAATCTCTGTATGTGCATGACCTTGAGGAAAAGGACTGTTAGAGACAGATAAGATTATTGTACTCCTCCATCTCTCTCTCAAGTGAACCAAATATTACAATCCCCATTTTGTCTTCCCAGACTCAGGGATCAGGTTTGCGCTTTTCTCTTATTGCTTCTTTTAGTCAGAGGCGATTACCTTCAAGTTTGCTTTAACAACTCACGGCGTATGTGTGATTTTATGTGTGATACGTTAAATAGTAGTTTTAGAAAATCTGTTTTCCAGTTAGCCTAACTAAAATAGCTTGTCATGGAAGAGATACCAACTGTCCTAGGAAACAGAGGCTGGTATATGCTGAGATTCTTTAACTCCAAGGTCTTGACAGCAGTTTACCGTCATCAGAATAAAGATACCAATAGACTCCAGAACTACCCGTATTAGAAACATTCCCTCCTCACAGCTCAAGCTGCAGGGGAAAAGCAAAGAACCTGGAGCCAGAAAGGCAGCACCTGCCCTTGATTATCTCACCAATGAGAAACAGATTACTCATGGTAACTCAGTTTATGTTTTATTTCTCACTCCTTTGACTTCTTTCTCAGTCCCAGACTACCAGTGAGTTCAGTAACTACCAGTCCCTTCCTGGCATCCTAAAGGGTCTTTGCTCTTTTTAGTTTAACATTTCAGTTCAATTTAAACATCAGCCAATGTTTGATAAAAAATTTTTAAATGGAAGTATGAAATAGATTCCCCACTGAGAGCGAATTCTTCTCTTTTCTTCCTCAAATTTTCTGAGTATCAGGAGATCTTTAAAAAATAGAATATTGGGTTTCCCATGAATGATTCTGATCCAACAGTTCCGTCTCTGGCATCCCCACAACCGTAGTTAGTATTTAAGTGTCTAGTCAGGAATTTCTCTACCACTGAGCAGATTTGATTTCAAAGAATTGTTAACAAGTCCATTTGTACATAAGTCTACAGTGAAACTACATAGTAACCAATGTGCATATATCAGTACAATAGAGCCCACCTACCTGGGTTGAAATCCCAATTCTGCCGTTTATTACCTGCAACCTGGCTACATAGACTCTCTGTGCCTCAGTTTTCTCATCTTTAAGATGGGGGGGAGGGAATGATAATAATAGCCCTTTGATGTGAGAATTAAATTCATTCGTACACTTAGAACAGTACCTGACACATTAAAAAGTGTTCAGTAATTGTCAACACTGTTAGCTATACAAGCTTAAATTTCTTCAGAGAACTGTAGATATTGATGGCTTCAGTTCCAACTCTTCTTTATTTCAGATCTCTTAAACAGATGCTCTTATTTTATCTTTATTTTCACTGCATATAAAATTTATGAGACTAGGTCTTCAACAACTGTGGACATTTACATAAATCTCTCAACAACTATGGACATTTTCATAAAGTTAGGATTCTGATATCTGAACAGTGAAAGTATCTTTTTCGTAAAACTTAATGGCTATAATATCAAAGCGGTATTAGATACTACAGTTTTTTAGCTCACTCTTTGTGTTTTGCTTTGCCTTTCAAAAAAAGCAAAACCCAGCAAACACACCTTAAGCCATGACTGATGGCAAAACTATAATGGCCACAGGGGACTGCTAATAACATCTGTTGGTAGGGGCAGAGTTTATATGCATAGCTCTGTATCTATAAAATTAGTAAGTTGAAAGGTCATAGAGGATGTTCTATACTAAAATAAAGAGATGAAAAATACATATTCATCTAAAAAAATATGTAGACTCTGTGCATCACCAGTGTCCAGAGGAGTGCATGGCACAAATAGGTACACAATAAATAGCTGTTGTTGAATGAGTGAATGACAGGTACTTTGGTGAACACTATTTTTATATCATCTCTAGTACTTAAAGCAAACAAAAAGAGGGTAGGATTATTATCTGTACTCTACAGATAAGGAAACTGAAACTCAGGCTGGTTAGATAACCTGAATGCCCAGCTATCCAATTCTGAAAGCTTCCTTCTCCACAATTCCATGCAGCAGGGTGAAAAGTTATTCATCTGAGATACTGTGTGGAGTACAGGAGAGAGAGACTAAGGTCAGATAGCAGAGGACAACTGACTAGAACTCCATTTGAATGATAACTCCAGGACCCCCCTCAGTTCACAGAATGAAGCAGGAAAACAAGACACCACATCTGAGCCAGAGTGAGAGGAAGAGCCCAAGTATGCCCACTAATCTGGATGAGATCTGGAAGGATGGACAGGAGAGTAGGGAGCCCAGCCTAGATTCCCAAGTTTCAGAGGGACCAGGAAAGGCAGAGCTTTCTTTGCTTTCCATCAGATTTGTTTCTTTATTAATTAATGGCTTCTTCATTTTCCTGATTATAAAAGAATAGATTTTCATTTTAAAAACTTTCAGGCTATTTAGAAAGATACTTTTAAAATGTAAAAATACTCTCTAATCCCACCACATGGAGTTAACATTGTGCTGTATAACCTTCCAGATTTTTTTCTCTGTGTGATTGTTATACACTTTTTTAATGCACAAAGCAGGACCCCTTTTGAAAGCCCAAGGCCGCACCCCACAGACCTACCCCTTTTTGTCCTAATAGCACAGCAAAAGTTCAAGTTTCTGACACTCCTAGCCTCAATGTTCATTTGTAAAATGAGATCACCATTGTCTATCAGCCTACCTTTATGTAAAACAAAATTACCTATATCCTTTGGATTTTAGGGGATGTTTTCTCTTTCAAAATTAAGGTGCCCAGTTCTTATTACAATCCTTCACTGCTGATATCAACACAGAAATTATAAAAAGTGAAGCCAAACAATGAATACTTACACTTATTTCAAAATACCATTTTAAATACTTACCTGAAAACACACAACCCATGACTTATTAAACGCACACTGATAAAGCCCTAGTGTAACATTTTAGCTGTTGGAGATCCACCTGGGCTTATCTTTAGATGTAGGGCTTTATACAGTATTCAATAGAAATCAAACCAGTCTTTGGTTAAATAAATTGTGATTTTTTTTTTTTTTTTTTTACTTTGTTGAAATAAACATGCTTATTGTTTTCTCTGTCTGTCCTCTTTAACTACAGTGTTTTTGTTGAACCACAACAGGTGGCCCTTATAAACGTGCTGTCACGTCTAGGCAGGAATGGTAAAGCCAGCCGAGGAAGCCGACTGGCTTTAGCAAGATGGCAGCTCCAGGGACAGCACATCGGCCTAAGAGAAACAAGAGGTGAGCAGCCTGTTGCATACAGCATCTGATTTCCAAAAGGTGGAACACTTTCTACATTCAGACTGGGTAGGTTTAGATCTCTGATCCACACCGAATTAACTTGTACCTTTAAGTTGGTGTAAAATAGGATAAAAATTTAAGTAAAGAAGTACAGTGGTAGCACGTGGTCAGTATTTAGCAGATGCTGGGTATGATGATGATGAAGGAATTTTCCTCCCCTTGTTTTCACTGAGTGTTATATGTACCCAGTACTACAGAAAACACAAAGAGAAAGTTCCTGCCATGTAGTGAGCATTGTCAAATATTGGGTCAAGTACTTTATTTGCTTTGTATGATTTAATCCTGACAACAACTTTATATGTATTCTTAAGGTTTTGTTAACCCCATTTCTCAGATGAGAAAACTGAGACTTAGATGAAATTTGTTCAATGCCACAACACCTAAAAAACTCTCTCTCTAGAGAAAAAAAGAGAAGGGTGAACATATATTTGTTAAGTGCCTCACTAGCTATGTATGTACCTAACCTAACATAGGTAAACCAAATATATTCTATCTAAATTTTTATGACACCCAGTGTTGGTGAGGGTGTGCACAGTCATTCTCATACAAATGCTAATAACTATCAAAAACATGTGTTGTCTATACCTTTTAACCCAACAGCTTTGATAGTAAGAATTTATCTTACATATCTATTGGAACAAATATGCCAAGGTGAAAGTACCATGAAATCATTACAAAATTATTTGTAATACCAAAATGTGATAACAAAATAAACGTCTTTCAGTATGGAACTAAACAAAGTATACTATACAGATAATAAGGTACCATATAGCCTTTAAAGGAATGGGGTAGATAGATAGAAAAGGTATCCAAGATATATATTTTGAGTGGAATTGTAATCATATATCAGCTCTAAGTTCAAAGGACAGAAAAATCTTTATGAACAGAGACAACCAAGGGTTGCTTCTGAAGGAAAATGAGACTTGGTTTTTGTTTCAAATAAAAAATGGAATTATTTTGACCAGGCTGGGGTAAAGAGGGAGGACTAGGGAAGGCTGTTGTATAGTGGAAAGACCCCTGGTTTTAGAGTTCAAACCTCCAACCTAAGGCAGGCCCTCCTAGAGCTTTTACATGGAAGTACCCAGATTGGCAGAGAAAAAATGCATTCCTGGAGAAAATACAAGGTGGCTACTGGGAGGAGAGATTTCTTTTGAAGTCTCAAATTCCCTTCCTTTGATTTTGGCTGATGGATACTATGTTGTTTCACTGAAACTGACAAATTAAGAATGTTGGACTGAATTGAAGAGAGCTGGTACAGCATATCAGGTTCAATGTACAAACAATTTCTTTTTTCTTAAAGACGTGGTTTTTCAACAGCACAGGCTCCCATAATTATATGGACAAAAATAATGGAAACTGAAAACTAAGAATCAAGAGCTGTATTAACAGATAGCTGAATTTATTTGTCATAGCTGATGATTTTTATTTCTTTGTACTTGTTTATACATGTTTTTTACAAGGTGACTAATTTTTTAAGTGAACTGTGATGGCAGGTCTATATGAACTCCTCAGGAAGGGCCACTAATTCTCTGATTTATATTAGGATTCTGTGTAAAACATCATTTGAAAAATAAATTCATGGCTCAAAAAGAAAAGGATTAAAAACCACAGCTTGAGGTACCAGCTAATAACCTTTAGGCGAGATATCTACACCATGAGCAGGTAACAACAGTAAATGGTAGTATCTGGGGTCATTTGAGTCATTTAAGACTCCAAAAGAGCTTATCTCCAAGATGTAACTTAGATTGAAAAGGTACATAGTGCACACTTGCAACTAACCAATGAACCATTGTTACTAATAAACACATTTATTAGTAAAGAACTTGCTAAGTAAATATTCTCACTAAAATGCACCAATGCCCTCATTAAGCCCACATCTAGGAGAGCAGCCTGGGGAAATGGAATAAACAGAGACAGCACTAGAGAGAGAACAGGCTCTGGAATCAGGCAGCCCTGAGTATGATGAGCTATGGGACCTTAGTCCAGTTGCGTACACATTTGACACTTAGCTTTCTCAACCACAGAAAACAACAACCACTTCATGGGTCTGCTGTAAGCATTTTCCATAATATATTTATAGTGCCTGACACAGAGTAGATGTCAAAAAAATGGTAGTTATTATTAGACAACTCACTTAACTCTGAGCCCACTTTTCGTATTTAGAAAAAGAAAGCAATGATTCCTATGGGAGAATAAGTATGAAAATGATTTGAGCTTTAAAATTATCTAAAGAGATAAGATTATTATCAATAATTGGTAGACAGTATATAAAGACATGAAGAATTAACTAATACATGGGTTACAGAAAATGTATGACTTCTATCTCTGAAAATATGGTAGGCTATATACTATACAAATCTTCCCAACAAAAAGCACTTAAAATTGCTGGATCACATATGGCAAAGCTCTCAGATGTATAGCTGACCTTCCATGGAAAGAAGAGAACTCCCCAGAGAGTACTGAAGAAAAGAGTATCCTGAGGATAACTTTCGTTCTCTTTACCCATGGAAAAACATGAGAACAGGAGACAATTCCTTGAAACACACAAGGTGGAGGGATGAATCCAAGACCCCTGCATAAAGCCAGGAACATTGAAATATCCTCAGTGAAGGGGAACAAGAAAAATATCTGCCCACGGACAAAGGGGGCATAAAACAATACTTGACATATTGTCCAGGACTCTTTGGAAAAAAGTCTCCTCTGAGAATTCATAACCCCAACCTGCCCTCATGTGGATTAGGGGTTCATGTTTACACTATCTGTATAGTCTCAGAAACCCCAAGATAAGAAAGGAATATAAAATGATCCTAGGTTATTAACAAAATCAAACTTTTAGCAAATGCCAAAATAAATCATACCTGGTGGGCTAGATACTCAACACAGCTTCCACAGGAATCCCACAGATAAAGCCAAGTTGAACATGAGCTCAAAAGTGAACACTATAAAGAGCATGAGTGACTAAGCCACCATGAGTAAGAGTCAGCAAAAACAAAAAGAGCTCAATCTGATTCCGAAGAATTGAGATAATGCAATTTTTGGTTAAATTATAAAAATGTTTGTAAATTATTAATAAATTAAAGATAACATTTAAAGTGTGAAAAAATAACTATCAAGAAACAAGCAATTTCAGAAAAATTTAACTCCTAGAAGGGAAAAATGGTATGATTAAATTTAAAGCTAAAATAAAGAGCAGATTAAACACATCTGCAGGAAGAATTAGTCAACCAAGATAGAGGCTGAAGACAAAATTCAGCACAGAGAAAGAGCTTAAAAATATGAAAGAGAGAAAAAAATATGAAAGAGATGGAAAACAACATAATACTAGGATATGAAGTTTCGACATGTGTCTGATAAGATAGAGGAGAGAGAGAATGGGGAAGACAGTATCTAATGGATAATGACCAAGGATTTTCCTAGAATTGGTGAAAAGCATGAATCCTCAGCTTCTGGATACACAAAGAATACCAAAGAGGAGAGAGAAAAATTGCTTTATAAATTTTACTCAGGTTTTATGTATGTTTTTGGCATGAGAGTCCTATATAGCTAAGTCATAACCAGAAATAAAAGTCAGTTGTTATTCTTTAAAAATGGAACTTCAGGTATTAGCAGGAGGCAAGATGGAAAGATCTGTGGGGAAAGAAAGGTCTTTTCACCATCCTTCAAAGCAGCTATGAATTTTTCACCATCCGTATAAGCAGCTGTGTATTCTTCTATCTCTGTTTTCATTCATTCATTCATTCAACACATAAACCACTGAGGCTCTAATAAGTGCCAAGCACTGTTTTAGGAACTGAGAACATAGCAGTGACCAAGGCAGACAAAATCCCTGCTTTCACAAAACTTCTATTCTACTCTTTGAAACAAACAGTAAATAAATAAACACAGAAGACAAATTCAGAGAGCAATAAGTGCTATAAAGAAAATAAAACAGGATAAAAAACAGAGTTCCAGGGGTTGGGGATCTGGTGTTGTGCCACTTTGGTTACAGTGTTGGGGGAAATTTCCCCAAAGGAGGTAAAGACAGGCTGAAGTCTGAACTCTGAAAAGGATTCGGCAATTTCAGGAAGAGGGAACAGCAGAGCTCAAAGGCCTTAAGGCTGGAATAAAGCTGTCTCTGTTTAAGGAAAAGAAAGAAGGCCAGATTAGTGGAGCACAGAGTTCAGGGGCATGTGAGTGATGTGAGCTCAGGGAGAGGCAGGGACAGTTCATGTGGCTTTGTAGGCCATGCCAATGGGTCTATATTTTATTCATAGTACTATTGGAAGCCATTCATGTATTTTTAAGCAGTGAGTGGTGGGATCTGATTTAAATTTGTAGATGATACTTTAGCAGCTTAGTAGAGACTCGATTCCCGATGGGGCAAAAGAGAAAGTAGAGATCAACCCGTATTGGAGTTTCAACCTTTATTGGAGTGATCTAGCAGAGATGGTGAAAGTTGGGTCAGGCTGGCAGCAGTGAAGATGGAGAGAAGCAGACAGATTCAGGTTACATCTTGGAGGTAGAATCAACTCGACTTGCTGATGGATTGAATATAGGGAGAGAGGAAATGAGAGGAATCAAAAATTATGCCTTGATTCTCAAGGTTTGGGGCTTAGTCATCTTGGTGCATGGTAGAGTCCATTCCCTGTTATGGAGGAAAAATGGGGGGAAAAAGAGTTTAAGTGGAAAAGTTAAGGTGCCTAAGAAAAGTTTGGAATGCTTATTAATCAAGCTGGTAGGTAGGTCAGAAAGGCAGTTGGATAAACTGCTCTGGAGATCAGTGGCATGGTCAGGCAGTTAATGGCACATAGATGGTCTCTGAAGACCCAAATTAGATAAGATTACTAAGGAGAAGGTGTTGATAAGAGAAGAGGTGGAGAGGGTGGAAAGAGGGGAACCAAAGGGTGAAGGTGAGAGAGCAGAGGGGAAAGAGGGGAGGGGAGGTTAATATTTAGAGGTCTGATGGAAGGAGGGAGGAGTGGATCCCAAAAAAGCGATGAAAAAGAATGGCCAGTGTTTAAGGAGAAAACCCAGTCAATAAATTTACAGAAAGCAAAGGAAGAGAGTTTATCAAGAAAGAGGGACAATTGTGTAGGAAGCTGCCAAAAGGTAAAGTAGAATAAGGATAGAATAGTGATCATTGCATTTGGCAAGATGCAGGGTACTGGTGACTTTGACAAGGGCAGTTCCAGTGCAGTGGGGAGGACAAAGCTTTATTGGAGTTGGCTAAGGAGACACAAGGAGGTGAGGAAATGGACACATGAATTAAAGTCAGTTTTGTTTTTTTTTTTTTCCTGGTGTCTTACCCAAAAGTATATGGGTAATATATGGTAGTTCTATTTTTAGTTTTTTAAGGAACCTCCATACTGTTCTCCATAGTGGCTGTATCAATTTACATTCCCACCAACAGTGTAGGAAGGTTCTCTTTTCTCCACACCCTCTCCAGCATTTATTGTTTGTAGATTTTTTTTTGATGATGGCCATTCTGACCAGTGTGAGGTAGTATCTCATTGTAGTTTTGATTGTATTTCTCTAATAATTAATGATGTTGAGCATCTTTCCATGTGCCTCTTGGCCATCTGTATGTCTTCTTTGGAGGAAAGTCTATTTAGGCCTTCTGCCCATTATGACCCAGCAATCCCACTCTTGGGCACATACCCAGAGAAAACCATAATTCCAAAAGATACATGTACCCCAGTGTTCACTGCAGCATTATTTACAAGAGCCAGGACATGGAAGCAATGTAAATGTCCATCAACAGGAATGGAAAAGAAGATGTGGTACACATCTGCAATGGAATATTACTCAGCCATAAAAAGGAACGAAGTTGTGCCATTTGCAGAGACATGGATGGACCTAGAGATTGTCATACAGAGTGAAGTAAGTCAGAAGGAGAAAAACAAATATTGTATGTTAACACATATATGTGGAATTTAGAAAAATGGTACAGATGAACCTATTTGCAAAGCAGAAACAGAGACACAGACATAGAGAACAAATGTATGTACACCAAGGGCGGAGGGGAGTGGTGGGATGGGCTGGGAGATTGGGACTGATGTATGTACACTACTATGTATGAAGTAGAAGGCTGCTGAGGGCCTACTGTATAACACAGGGGGAAAAAAAAGAAGGTACAATCTGCTTGCAGGACATAAGTTAACCTTAAAAATGCATCCCAATATACATTTGGTGCAGACAAATACTGTTTGATTCCACTTTTATGAGGTACCTGGAATAGTCAAATTCATAGAGTCAGAAAGTACGTTGGTAGATGCCAGGGGCCAGGGGTTGGGAGGGGGAATGGGGAGTTAGTGGTTAATGGAGACAGAGTTTCTGTTTAGAAAGGTGAAAAATTCGGAAGATGGATGATGGTGAGAGTTGCACAACAATGTGAAGGTACTTAATGTCACTGAACTGTACAGTTAACTATGGTTAAAATAGTATGTTTTATATTCTGTGACTTTTACCACAATAAAAAAAAACATTTAAAAAATGTATATGGGTAGTACACAAGATATGCATTTAAGATGGAAAACAGAGTTTGCATTCTGATGGCCGCAACCCTGTGAGAGGGACCCACTCCACACAGAAGACAGAAAAAGAGTGTTTATAGGGGTCATTGCCTGAGGACCCAGAGCAGCAAGGAGGGGTTGACCCTTGATAAGAATGAGGATGCTGCATACACTGTGGGAAGGAAAGGTGGAGGATGGGTGGAGACGACGGTGGGAAGAAGGGAGCTCCTGTTGAATTGATATTGAATGATCGTGAACTCCTGTGCATCTCAGGCCAGGGTTGAGAGCTGAACCCCACTGGAGCAGTTTCTCCTTTTCATTTAACCACTGGCCCCAAGTGGCCAGTACCCACTGCTTCATAAGTGGGTACCACTTTGTGATTGAGTCAGATAAAAATTGCTAACAAAACTGTAAGCAAGATGGTCAAAAAGCAGGCAGTGTTCCAGGCTCTTGAGAACAAAATCCATAGACATGCTGATGGATTGGATAGAGGGGGAAAGAAAATGGGAAAAATCAAGGATAATGCCTGCATCAGTGTACAGACACAACAAATAGATCCATGTTCTCATGAGCTTACATTCTAGTGAGAGGAGAGATAGATAATGAATAAGAAACATAATAACCAGCAAATTATATTGCAAGTCAGAGGTGATAGATGCAATGGAGAAAAAAGCAGAGTTGGGCAAAGAGGTCCAGGACTGCAGGGGAAAGGAAAGGGAGGGCTGTAGTATTAAACATGGTATTGAGGATGGGCCCCATTGACAAGGGAAGACTTGAGCAAAGACTTGCAAGAGGTGAGCACTGCGAGAGGGGCACTGCAGACAGAGGGGAAGGCTAGGGCATGGCCCCTGTGATGGGAGATGGGAGTGCCCCTGCAGTGGTGAAGGACAGCATGGAGCCCAGTGCTGTCGGAGCAGTGTGAGCAAACGAAAGGGTGATGGGCAAAACCTCAGAGAGGGAATGGGTCAGTTTCCATGTGGCCCTGCTGGATTGGCCATCCTAAGGATTTGGGGTTTTGCTCTCAGTGAAAACTGTGGCAAGCTTCTTTTTTTTTTTAATTGAAATATAGTTGATTTACAGTGTTGTGTTAGTTTCAGGTGTACAGCATTATATATATATATATATATATATATAAAATTTTCTAGATTCTTTTCCATTATGTTATTATAAAATATTGAGTATAGTTCCCTGCGCTATACAGTAGATCCTCGTTGGTTACCTCTTTTATATATGGTAGTGTGTGTATGTTAATCCCAAACTCCTAATTTATCCCCCAACCCCTCCTTTCCCCTTTTGTGGGTCTATTTCTGTTTTGTATATAAGTTCATTTGTATCTTTTTATTTTAGATTGTACATATAAGTGATATCATATGGTATTTGTCTTTGTCTGGCTTACTTCACTTAGTATGATAATTTCTAGGTCCATCCATGTGCTGCAAATGGCATTATTTCATTCTTTTTATGGCTGAGTAATAGTCCATTGTATAAATATACGACTTCTTCTTTATCCACTCATGGACATTTAGGTTGCTTCCATGTCTTGGCTATTGTAAACAGTGCTGCCATGAACATTGGGGTGCATGTATCTTTTCGAATTGTAGTTTTCTCCAGATATATGCCCAGGAGTGGAATTGCTGGATCATATGGTAATTCTATTTTTAGTTTTTTAAACAACCTCCATACTGTTCTCCATAGTGACTTGTACCAATTTAATTCCCACCAACAGTGTAGGAGGGTTCCCTTTTCTCCACACCCTCTCCAGTATTTACTGTTTACAGACTTTTGATGATGGCTAAGGCAGGGTTTTGAGCAGAGGAATGATATGATTTGTTCACTAAGTTGGGGGCCCAGGAGGAGGTGAGGGTTTGTAAGCAAGAGAAAGAGAACTGTGCACTTCATTGTGAGAATTTTGAAGTTCAGGGATCAGTGCAATACCCAAGTAAAAATTCAGAGGCACTCTGTGTTCCTAACAATATTCTACAGGCTATGGGACTGACCTTTCTAGAAGGCAGATCTGATCAAGGAACTTTTCTGCTTCAAAACCTCCGTGCTTCCCATTGCCTGCAGACTAAGTCCATATTCCTTTAACAAGAATCAGTCCCTCACAACCTGGCCCCGGCTGGTCTTTGCAGGTCTGTCTCCCTCCATTCCCTCCCTGGCATACTGTTCCCTCTCCTACAATGCCCTTCTCTAAATACTTAACTCCTCCTCATGCTTCACAGCCCAGATCTAATAACTTCTGTGAAACCCCTGCACCGCTTCCCTGGGTCTCTTCTGAGGCAGAACTAACCTATTCCTCCTCTGCCGTCTGAAAGTTCCTATTACACAGAATGGTAATATGAACCCACAGGTCTGAGATGCAGGCAGTGTCTATAGTACAGTGACCATGGGCTTTAGAATTTAACTAACCTGGATTAAAATACCAAGCACTTGCTTGCTGTATATAACTTTAAGCATGTTATTTAATTTTTCTACACTCATTTTCTTGTAAGGGCAATATGCCTATTTTATAGGATTGGTGTCAAGATTATATGAGATAACAAGTAAGTCATCCAATATAGGGACGGGCACACAACAGTTCTCAAAAAAGTATTATTCCCCTCCAGACCTCAAGCTCCACCAGGGCAGAAAACATGTTTTATTTATATTATATACGTTCCATTGTCAAATGGTCCCTGACGTGCAAAAGGTGTTTTATAGACATTCAAACCTGAATGAATAGACCCTGTCTTCTCAGAAACATTTGTTTCTTAGAGATGCAGCATCTTAGAGGTGCAAGGGTCAGGGTGGTGATTCTAAAGCAGTCTGTGACATGTACATCCTCGTGGGGCTCATATCAAGCCAATCACATCCCTTCGGCAGCTGCAGGAGCCCTTGTTTGTCTCATCAGTTCTCTCCGTGAACATTTTTCTCTTTTCTCTTTGGAACTTCTGTCACAGTGTATCACTTCTCATTTCCTTCTCAGCTGTTCTCCCACTCCCCGCCTTGTTTGTACTGTCTTCCTCCATCACACACCATCTGGCTCTTCCTTGCCTGCCCTGAGCTCAGGCTTTCTAACTGTCCACAAGCCTCCCCGGGGCACCCTGGGCCCTCTGGGTCGGCAGACTACTGCTAGCAACCCTGCTCTGAAGCTTACCTGAGATCAACGCCTGACAATGAGAGAGTTTACTTCTGGGAAACTCACTTTGCCAGTTACTTTCGATGAGCCAAGAGAGTGTGGAGCAGGTGGTGATCTTCCAAACACAATATGATCATGTGTTTCATCCTGGAATATTGAGAAGCTTGTAGGACAGATACAGGAAAAGCCATTATTCTCAACCTCCTCCAGGATCAAATGAAGCAGTCCCAGTGCAGTGGATCAAGCATGGACTCTAGACTCACATGGACATACGTTTGTGTCCCTGCTCTGCATGTTCCAAGTGGTGTCTTTACAGGTGTTTCTTAAGTTCTCTAAACCTTAGTTTCTTTGTTTGTAAAACTGAGATTCCAATACCTATCACCCAGTGTTATTATTTGATACCATGTGTATCATGTATCGATGCATGACAAATCAGCTCGAAATTTACTGGCTCAAAACAGCAATATCTGTTTATTAGCTCTAG
Organism: Lipotes vexillifer; assembly: GCF_000442215.2. Taxonomy (NCBI): domain Eukaryota; kingdom Metazoa; phylum Chordata; class Mammalia; order Artiodactyla; family Lipotidae; genus Lipotes; species Lipotes vexillifer. The sequence goes on from NW_006785816.1 coordinate 2,945,538, forward strand.
TGCTTTTTGCAGGTCAGGAATTTGAAAGCGACTAAGCTGGGCTATTCTCACTTGGGGTCTCCCTCAAGGTTGCAGTCAGTCGGTGGCTAGAGCTGGGATCATTTTGAAGACTTCTTCATTCATGTCTGGTGCCGGGGCTGGGAAGACAAACGGCAGGGGCTGGAGGAGCTGGGGTTCCCCCGGCATATCCCCCTACCCCCCAGGGGACCTACCCACCTGGCCTTCCTGCACAGCCCCTGCAGGGTCACTAGATTTCTTACAGGGCTCTAAAGGCATATGTCCTGAGAGAGAAACAGGTGCAACTGTATCGCCTTTACTAGTCTGGCCTCGAAAGTCATACAACGTCACTTCCACTAGAAGTGAGTAACAACTGCCAACCCAAATCAACGGGAGAGGGATTAGACCCCTCCTCCTTTAGAAGGAGTGTCAAAATTTTCTGGATGTGCTTCAAAAGCACTGCAGCATATGAAATGCCTGGTCTTCAATAAGTGATGACAATTATTATTATTTTGTTTTTATTGAAGTGTAGTTGATTTACAATATTTCATTAGTTTCAGGTGTACAGCATAGTGATTCAGGTTATTTTTTTTTGTAGATTATATTCCATTACAGATTATTACAAGCTATTGCATATATTTCCCTATGCTATACAGTAAATCCTTGTTCCTTATCTATTTTATGTGTAGCAGTTTGTATTTGTTAATCCCATAGTCCTAATTTGTTGCTCCCACTTTTGGCAATCATAAATTTGCTTTCTATGTCTGTGAGTCTGTTTCCGTTTTGCATATACATTCATTTGTATTTTTTAGATTCCTCATATAAGTGATCTCATACAGTATCTGCCTTCTCTGACTTATTTCACAAAGTGTAATAATCTCTAGGTCCATCCATGTTGTTGCAAATGGCAATATTTTATTCTTTCTTATGGCTGAATAATATTCCATTGCATAGCATATATATATATATATATATATATATATATATATATCATCTTAAGCCATCTTAATCGACTGTTGATGGGCACTTGGGTTGTTTCTTGGCTATTGTAAATAGTGCTGCTATGACTATTGGGGTGCATGTGTCTTTTCAAATTAGAGTTTTCATTTTTTCCGGATATGTACGTAGAAGTGGGATTGCTGGATCATATGGTATCTCTATTTTTGTTTTTTTAAGGGAACTCCGTATTATTTTCCATAGTGGCTGCACCAATTTACATTCCCACCAACAGTGTAGGAAGTTTCTGTTTTCTCCACACCCTCTCCAGCATTTATTGTGTACAGACTTTTTCATGATGGCCATTCTGACCGGTGTGGGGGGATACCTCATTGTAGTTTTGAGTTGCATTTCTCTAATACTTAGCGATGTTGAGCATCTTTTCACGTGTCTGTTGGCTATCTGTATGTCTTCTTTGGAAAAATGTCTATTTAGGTCTTCTCCCCATTTTTTGATTGGGTTGTTTGTTTTTTCGATATTGAGGTGCATGAGCTGTTTGTATATTTTTGGATATTAACCCCTTATTTGTCACAACGTTTGCAAATATTTACTCCCATTCCATAGGTTGCCTTTTTGTTTCATTGATGGTTTCCTTTGCCTTTTCATTTTACTTAACTTTGTGTGAATTTAGGAGAAACAGTTACCCCACTGTGGTCTTCAAGGGGTGTTTTTATGTGGCAGTGTCCCTGTGTAGACTGTTTGTGTCCAATATCTCTGGTGCAAAGGCTGGTTTCAAAATGGATGCCAACCACCTCTTTCTTCAGGGTGTGCTGGCTGTTGCACCCTTGATAGTGGGTATGGTTGGTGTTGGGAGGATCTAAAGCCTGTGCAGGGTGTGAGGTGGGACTTCCTCTCTGCTCTGTAGCTTCGCTGTCCTGTCAGGGGTAGGCCTGCTCTCCAGTTGTTGATGTAGAAGCCCTAAGGGTCAGCCTTAATCAGGCTCTGCTGCCCTTGAGTGTGTGCCCTGCCCCAAAGGAGATAATTGCTGAAGGAAGTGAGGCCTGTGCACTCACAGAGGACCTGTATGCCACCTGTACAGGTGTCCATGATTATGCTCAGAAGCAGCCCAAGGTTGTGTCCCTTACCCTGTTGTGTTAGTCCCAGATCTAGTGCAATACTGTGGTGTAGAGTAGCCAAGGTGCTGTGGCTTCAGGAATTGGGGTGGGGCACTGACAGTGCAAGGCTCTCTCCATCCTGATTGTTGGCAAACCAGCCCACGTGCACTCCTTGTGAGTAGAGTCTAAGTTCTTCAGCCCTTCTGTCTGTCCAAGTGGTTCACCAGTTTTTGTTTTTTTGGTTTTTCATTTGTTTGTTTGTTTGGCCATACCACACGGCTTGTGGGGTCTTAGTTCCCCCACCAGGGATCGAACGCAGGCCCTTGGCAGTGAAAGCGTGCAGTCCTAACCACTGGACTGCCGGGGAGTTTCCCCCAGTGGTTCTCCTAGAAGCCAAGGTGGCTTGTCTCCTCCACACAGGACTCCAGGACTGGGATGCCCAGATTGTGGCTCAACCTGCTTGCTCCCCAGGGTGAGGGTCCACCCATGTGGACCTTCTCTTCCTTTCAGACCTCTCCCAAGGGTGCAGGTCCCAACCCAATGCCCTCTTTCCATCCTACCCAGTTACATGGAGATCTTTCTTGCAGCTTTGGTTGTATAGGAATTCTTCTGCCAGTTCCCAGTTAGTTTTCCATGAGAATGGTTCCATATGTAGATGTATTGGGTTGGCCAAAAAGTTTGTTTGGGTTTTTCTGTAACATCTTAGGAAAAACCCCAACAAGCATTTTGGCCAACCCAGTATTTTTGATGTGTTTGTTGGGGGAGGTGAGTTCCATATCCTCCTACTCTGCCATCTTGACCTTCCTCCCTATTATTATTATTTTTTTTAATGTATCTGATGACTTTAAAAATAAGACAGGGACTTCCCTGGCAGTCCAGTGGTTAAGACTTTGTCTTCCAGTGTGGGGGGTACGAGTTCGATCCCTGATCGGGGAGCTAAGATCCCATATGCCTCAGGGCCAAAAAGCCAAAACATAGAACAGAAGCAGTATTGTAACAAATTCAATAGAGACTTCAAAAAATGGTCTACACCAAAAAAAAAAAAAAAAAAAAAAAAAAAAATAAAAAAAAAAAAAAAAAAAAATTGTAAATCAAAAAGTCTTCAACAAAAAAAAAAAAAAAAAAAAAAAACTGAAAAAATTAAACAGAATAATGTCTCTGCCCCGCTACCGTTCTTATCTTCACTCCTCACAAACACACTCATCCCATGAGGAGGTGAAAGTATTTATCAATTTAGGCAAGAGATAAAAAGGAAGAATGAAAAGGAGAAGCAAAAATAAAAATAGTTGACATTTATTGATCACTTGCTACATGCCAAGCCTGTTGTTAAATGCCTTACATACATTATCTCTTTTAAACCTTGGAACAGCCCCGTAAGGTTCTATCTCTTTTATGGAGAAGAATTCTAAAATCTACAAATGTTAAGTGAATTGCCCAGGGTTTGATAGCTAGAAAGGCATAGGAGGAGCGGAAGCCAGTTGGGCTGACCCCACGGCCTGCGTGTCCAACCACTGTGCCCACCGCCTGGGTAATCTTAGCTGGGATAATCAGCTGAGAACCTTTGACCAAATTTTTCCCTCCTTTGGTTAACATAATTTGAGAAGTAAGGTACCTGAGGGAGCAGATGGAACAGAACCAAAGAATTCAAGAGGTTCTTGAACCCGGGAGGAGAAAGGTCAGTTTTTTGCTAATAGAGAGCCGAGGAGGTAAAGGCCACACACAGACAGCCAGGCAGCAGGCGGCTGGCGCAGAGGGCCTGCAAACAATCTCTAACAATAATTCCCCACCAACCTTTCCGCCAGGGTGTGCAAACCACCCACTTTGAGTTGACTGGTGTTCTGGGAATTTGTTGGGTAATTGAAGAGGAAGAGATAATTAATTGCACAGAGACCAAGGAAAATCTTGTCATCAGATTCAGTCTTCCTGGCCGGGCCATGGGTGGGGTGCTAAGGGGATGGATCACAGTTCTGTCCTAACCTACAAAAGCATTGCCTGGCTTAGACCCTCCACACAGGCCCACGGAGGTTCTCACACAAGTAAAGATGAACCGTGTTCTCCCGCGTGGCTCACGAGAACTTGCGCAGCACCTCTTCCACTGGGCACCCTTAGATTCACACCCTCACCTCCTCCAGCAGCTCCTTCCCTGGATGCCTTCTGAGATCTGCTCCTGGGTTTCCAGGGTCCCATCTTTGGTTGTCCCTCTCCATTCCTAGCATCTCAACTCTCAAAGCACTTTCCTCTCTCCTACTATAGAATGGCCTTCAAAGTATTCCTAATTCGATTTCTTCAAAGTCAGTCATTCAAAAAATATTTATGAAGCATATACTATGTGCCAGACACAGTAAGAGGCACTGAGGATCCATCAGGGAACAAGAGAAGCAAAGTCCCTGGCTTCCCTGAGCTGATACTCTAGGGGGCTTTCACAAAAGGAGAGTCTAGACCTGGGCAGAAGGGATACAGGAACAACTTACCCAAAATGATTCAGTGATTTGCCCTTTTACATCTGATTGAAATGACAGCCTGTCAGGATGGGTGGAGCACAGTGGACTGAGACACTGTCCCAGAAATTGAGCAGCAGCCTGGGGCAAGTCACTTGAGTTCTTGGGCTTAATGACTCAAGCCTCTCAGGAGTCACCTGCGCAGCCCAGGAATTCACCTATACAAACCTTATCTGAGGCAGGAATGTGGTCCGTGTGTGGCTTGTGTCACCATCGCCTGCCTAGAGTTTCTAGGCTGAGGATTCAGAGGAAGGGAAAGTTGCTACAGCTTCCCCATGTAATGCCTCTTGCTTTGACCTCTTCCACGTTTGCAACAATAATCCCATGGGCCTTTGCAGGTTCTGTCCACATATACCTTCTGGAAGCAGATGCTCTGCCTGTTGGCATCATGTGAGACACATGGCCAGGGGTCAGTCCAGCATTAATTTACATTGAAAATTCACAGGGTAGGAGAAGTTAAATAATTTAACTGGTAAGTAGGTAAAATATTAATTTTACATGGAAATAAAGGTATTAGGAAACAGAATGAAAATTTCACGTGAATTTCAAAGTTAAAGACATAAGAGGTCAAATAAATTTCAGCTTTTTGGTTGAAGGTTTAGGCTTTACTTCCCAATCCTATAAGGGATTTAGACTCCCTCCCCTTAGTCCTACATTGTGGACTGGTTTGAAAAGCTCTGGTGTGAGGCTGCCCACTGAGGTACCTCTGCCTTTGGGATACCTTCTCCAAACCCTCTCCAAGCAGAAAGGGAAATGTGAGCACCAAGGAGGCAGCTTCATTCAGCTGTTAGCAGGCTTTTGTAACAGCAAACCCAACCAGACGTGGCCTTGAGCGACAGGATAAATTATTCTCTCTCACCATAAGAGCTTCCAAAGCAGAGAAGTCCCAAGGTTACATAAACGAGCGG
>NW_006785816.1:2951005-2955308 GCF_000442215.2 Lipotes vexillifer
GTTACATAAGCGAGCGGTTCAAAGATATTACCAAGGACCCAGGTTCTTTCCATTTCCTCTCTACCATCCTCAGCTTGTAGGTATTTGTGCTCGTGGTATCCAGATAACTGGTACAGTCCCAAGCCCTGTAGACTCACACAGTGACATGGGAAGGCGGGAAAAGCAAGAGCATCCTACCTTGCATCCCTTTTAAAAAAACAAGAGAAACTTACCCTGTAGGTTTCCCCCACCCTAGCAGATTTCCCTTCACATTGCCCAATTAAAGCATAAAATTACAGACAAAAGAAATGGAATTACTATGATTGAATTATCTAATCCATATTCTCCCACCTCCCAGGGCTAGGTAGGGACCTGTCTTCCCCCTGAAGAGTGTGGACACCAATACCTGAACCAAATCAGGGGGTCTGTCAGCAAGGCAGAGTGCAGCTAGCTAGCAGCAGGGAGGCCACCAACGGTATGGCTAACTCAGAACTCCCATCTTCCCTCATCTCCCATCACAGATAGCCCTGCAGGAAAAGTGGGTGATTGATTAACTCGGGAAAAACAAATGTCAAGTGGCTTTCTGTTCCTGAGATGAAAGAGTTTCATTATATTTGAAATTTAATCATACAACTTAAGCAACACTTCCAAACTTGAAAGTGCTTTCCAAACTGGAAAAGTTTTGTCAACTTGGAAGAAAGAAACAAACCGAGGTCAGCTGAAGCCTGACCTCTTCCATGGAGCTGGTTATGGAAGTGTCTACCTACTTAGGGTCTGTGACACACGCTTGGATGACAGAGTCATTCGGAACTGCAATCAGAAGCACAGTACATGAAAGCTGGATTTGTTGGCCATCCACTCCCTTAGATGTTACACATCTCATTACACAGATAAGCCAATGGAACAGCAGACAGGGAAAGGCCTTGCCCAAGGTCAGACAGTGAAGTGTCACAGGTAAGAAGGGAGCCTGGTATGTTGCCCACCTGTTTTCTCAAAGCTTTTTAGCTCCCACTCAGGCCCACCTAACCAATGAGCCTTCTCACAATTCAATAAATACCTGCAAATAACCAGAGCCCCATGGATACCACACACCGTAAGAATAGGAGGACAAGAGGGGGTGATGGGGAGAAGGAAATTGGAGGTGACCTTCCTGAAGCATAAACCTTCCTGAAAACGTACAGAAAGTGGGCGTGCCTAATCTTGGATTGAATAAAACTGGAGTCGGTTCATTTTCTGTAGCTTCTATGGATAAGTTGCAGGGCACTAGAGGAAGAAAAGAAACGAAAAGAGCATTTATGATGCAGTTAAAAATAGATGTGATGCCAGATTTTAACAGATGAATGTGGGTTTTAGCTAGAGAAAGAAAAAAAGGCCTTTGTTCCTGCTTTGCATTCTCCGCTGACATAGACAGGGCTGCCTGGATATCACATAGGCTCTAAGAACTTCCTTTTAGAGATCCTACCTTATATCATATTAAGCATATTAAGATGCACCCTTATCACATGTTAAACAACTGATATACAGCTCTGTTTGAGGTAGGTTGTGTTGCAGTTGACTAATTGAAAGAATCATTTCTGTGGACATTTACTGAAACATTCACTTCCTTTTTTCCATATTGCACTTCTCATGTCTCGAAGGTATATTTTTTCCATGTCTTGTCTCAAATATTTTAATAGACCTGTGAAAAATTCTAAGCACTAGGCCCTATGCCTACAGCATCAGATGGGTGAGATGAGAAACCGTGGATCTTTAGACCCTGGACCTCCACATAGAGGGTTGGTGGTAGTTGATTTGGGGAAGGTAGCTGTTACAGTTGTCACCTACCTTAGCACTGTGTGTGATAGGACTACACATCTGTGTAGTACTCTGGGCCTTACTCAGATCTTTCATGTATTTTATTTCATTTTCCCATCTTTAATAGCCTAGTACATAGACAATGAATTAATTCTATTGATCAGGAAACTTTGGTTCAAAGGGCTTAACTTGCTCAGCATCACACAACTAGTACGTGAAGGAACCCAGATTCCAAGAGAGGTCTTAACACTCAACTGTGTGCTTTGGGTCACAGCTTCAACTCTTTGTTAACAGCCATCTCCTGAGTTTTCTACTTCTTGACCAGGAGAGGGGAAAAGCAGTTGACCCCACCTCTCCTGGAATCTGGAACTAGTTGGAGTGAGACATCATTGGCTCGAGTTTATCGGGTGCAAATGGTTCATTTGAATAAGAATGAGATCAAATGTCTTTCTTGAGATGACAGGCCCAGACTCTGACTTCTACCATGCCAGCCTGAAACCTCTGTGTCATTTAAGGCCTGAGCACCCAAGTTTCTCTACACAAGCTCTGTGCAACCCTCTTCTTTTTCCTAATCCTGAGTTGGTATCAAAAACGGGCAGTATGACACTGGAAACAGGTCCCCATCCCCTAAAGTGATTGCTCCCTTTGGCCTTTCAGAATTTGGGAAGTAACCATGACAGCCAGGATTCCCAATGTTTGCACAAGTTTACCGCTAATGATAAAAGCATAGGGTGGGCAAGGAAAGGGCACCCCAGTTAGCTGCTCTCTTCCAGATGTCTGGAATAATCCTGTGGGAAAGAATAACAGCCTGTGAGGAGAACCTTAGCATCCTTGCTTACCTGTTTGCTTGGCTAAGCCTTCCTAATGATTTGCAAACTACTCCTCCAGAGATCCTTATCCCTTGATCACTTTGAATTCTGTATTGTGAGATGTCAAACCCAAGGTGGAGGTTATACACATTTTGGCTGATTGTTTATCGGATTGTTCTGATGGACTCTTTGGACCATCCTTCCTATAATATCGTTTAAAGTCCTTGAGGACGGGGACCATTTTTTGGAGCCACCACCGCATCTTCCGCAGTGCTAAGCATGGAGTAATTGCTCAATAAATATGTATTTATTTTGACCCTGTCTCACTCTGGCTGTCCACTGGAGGAAGCTCAGTGGGAAATGAGTCATACTTGAAGGTGTCACAATTACTCCACTCAGAACTTCCTTTTAAAACATCCATTCTTCAAGTTCTCCTTTGAAGGCCATCTCATTACGTCAATAGTGCTAATACTGGAATTGTAAACCCCACACGTGACGACATCATTTATAGCCAGACAGAGATCTTCCAAAATCCCAGAGTTTTCAGAGGAAACCAGATATTCCTCCATCATCACTCTCCCCTCAAGCATTCTCCCCTTCGCTCTAGAAGTGATGTCATGTAGTTTCTGAGAAGGAGGGATTGTCATTACACACTGCCTTCCTGTGACTGCTCCGCTGCACTTGGAATAAAATGCAAAATCCTTCCCATGGCTCCTGCCCGCTTCTTCAGTCTCACTTCCTCATTCTCTCCTTCCCCTCAACCCATCTTAATTAATTTCTTGAACACTCAAGTTTCTCTCTACCACAGTGTCTCAAAGGAAAGTGTTTCCCCTGCCTAGAAAGATTCTCCAAAACTGATTAGTCAAGTCTCAGGTCTTGCTTTAAAAGTAAGCGTCTTCCTTGACCACAAAAGTATAGTTGGTTTGCTCCCCATTCATTGTCTCTGTCATATTATCTATATTTTATCCTTTGCAGCACTTATTTTAATTTATACTTGAACATTTTGTTGCCTTCAGTGGACTGAAAACCCCTGAGCGCACAGACCATGTTAATCTTATTCCTCTCTGTGTCTCTATTGCCTGGCCCAGAGCTTCACACCAAGTAGGGCCTCACTAAGCAGAAAGAAAGAGAGAGAGAGAGAGAGAGAGAGAGAGAGAGAGAGAGAGAGAGAGAGAGAGAGAGAGAAAGAGAGAGAGAGAGAGAGAGAGAGAGAAAGGAAGAAAGAGAGAGAGAGAGAGGGAGAGAGGGAGGGAGAGAGGGAGGGAAGAATAGATGCTTCAAGAGAAATTTATCACTTGCTTTCTGAATCTCCTTCCTATTTGTCCATCTCAGGTCCTTCCAGGAGGCTGAGGAACATATTCTTCTAATCAGAAGACTCTAGAAACATAGGGATATAGATGAGTTACTTTTTTTGGGGAGGGGGTGCGATGAGGTAGGGGTAGGGGGTTAATTGGTTTCTTCCAGCAGAATGAGGTATGAAATATACCAGGAATGAAGAGAAATGTACAGCATGCAGGTTGGGCATCATGTTGAATTCAAGAGTCCAGTTCCTAGGGCAGAAATACATCCTTACAGCCTAAAGAAACTACTCATTTTAAAGCTGTCCGTGGTTTAGTACGAGTGACAGATTGTAATCTCTAGCAAATGTAGGTCATATGCTGCTATTTCCTCCTCTACTCACAGAAGACTTCTTTACTCCAAATATATAGGGGTTCTTCCCT
>NW_006785816.1:2955319-2963550 GCF_000442215.2 Lipotes vexillifer
TCCCTACACTAAGTGGTTCTCCAACACTAGCTGGGTGTCCTACAAATTTTTTGCGGTGCGGGGGCCTCTCACTGTTGTGGCCTCTCCCGTTGCAGAGCACAGGCTCCAGCCGCGCAGGCTCAGCAGCCATGGCTCACAGGCCCAGCCACTCCGCGGCATGTGGGATCTTCCCTGACCGGGGCACGAACCCGTGTCCCCTGCATCGGCAGGCGGACTCTCAACCACTGCGCCACCAGGGAAGCCCTACAATTTAACTCAATTCTGAGACTATCAACCTAGAGACAGCATCACATCTCACAGATTAAGAGCTCAGTCCCACAGTACTGCCCCCACTTCAGATGCCAGTCACAAGCCCAGGTTTTCAGCCCTGGGTTTGATAATTTACTAGACTAGTTGACAGAATTCAGGGAGACACTTTATTATTACTGACTTATTTAGATATGAAGAGAGATATAGGGTGAGTTCCAGAAAAATTCCTAGCACAGGAGCTTCAGTCCTCTGGGAGTTTGGGCAATGCCACTCTCCCTGCATGTGGATGCATTCTTGTTCACCAAGCTCTCTGAATCTCATGCTTAGGGATTTTTATGGACGCTTCATTACATAGATATAATTGATTAAATTATTGGCCACTGGTGATTGATCCAAAGTCCAGACCCTCCTCTCTACAGAGGTGGAGAAAGGGCTGAAAGTTCCAAACTTCTAATCAGGTGGTGAGTTCTCCTGACAACCAGCACCTATTGAGTGGTTATCTAGGGGCTTTCCCCAAACTCATCTCATTAACAAATTCAGTCTGCTGTCGAAAGAACCTCCTTGTGAATAACAAAACACTTTCTTTTCATCTTTATGACTCTTATCACTTGGGGAATTCCAAGGGTTTTAGGAACTCTGCCAGGAAAGGGGATGATGGCTGAATATATATTTATTATTATAAATCACAGTATCACAGGCTCCTCAGGGTAAGACTGCTAATGGGTCCTATCATTTTTAAAAGATGACCTAGGATCAGGAGGGATGTATTCAGTCCCTCAAGAGGAGAAGATAATGTAGAGAAACGGCCTTCCCCGCACTTCTCAATTTACCTACAGGTCCATGGGAGGCAGAGCCTGATGTAGAATGCCAAGCAGCCCTCCTGTCTTTCATTGGCTGGTGTTGATGGCTTTAATTAGATGACATATTTAGGGAGATTTACACCCTGGTTCAGCTCAGCACATGTGGATGGAAGAAAGCTGGTGCTCTGCTAGTTTTCTTTCCCGACTTCTCTGTTTTCCATAGCGGCAGGCACAACTATGTGCCAGTGACATCACTGGGGCTGTGTGGTTCCAGCAGTGCTGGGGGAATGTGTAGGCAATTTAACCTACTTGTCCCATAGTGGGCTAGCAGTCCATTTATTACCACGTCTCCTTTGCCTAAAGAGCCTAGTTTTCCCATATCTAGATCTATTACAGCTAAAATTGATAAACTGTTAGAGTCTTCATTAATCTCTTATCTACCGTACTAACTCTGTGATCTTGGGAAAGTTACTTTGCCTGCCTCAGTCTCCTCATCTCTGAAATGGGGATAATATTAATACCTACTCATAGAGTTAACCAATAAATGAGCTATTATATGGAAAGCACATAGAAATGTATAATAATAGGGCTTCCCTGGTGGTGCAGTGGTTGAGAGTCCGCCTGCCAATGCAGGGGACACGGGTTCGTGCTCCGGTCCGGGAGGATCCCACATGCCGCGGAGCGGCTGGGCCCGTGAGCCACGGCCGCTGAGCCTGCGTGTCCGGAGCCTGTGCTCAGCAACGGGAGAGGCCACAACAGTGAGAGGCCTGTGTACCGCAAAAAAAAAAAAAAAAAAAAAGAAATGTATAATAATAATTAGGGCTTCATAAATGTTATTTGATGTGACTAATATTACTGTATCATCACTACTGCAGAGCTGACTCCAGTAAGAGAAGGAATTGAACTTATTCATTCCTGTGTCCCAGGGGCCTGACTCAGTACTTGACACACTGAAGGGCTCGACAAATATGTGTGGAATTGAATTCAACTTCCCTAGCACGAATTATCTGCACCATTCAAATGCTTGCTTTTCACCTAGTTGCTTGCTCTGACTTTTAGTATGCAAATTATATACTCCCACCTGAGCTGTGGTTTCCTGGAAGTACAGGATTTCTCAGTTACCTTTGTATTTCCCACACCATTTGGCTCATAGTAATGGTGCTTGATAACTCTTTTAAAAATTATTTTTATTGAAGTATAGTTGATTTACAATGTTTCGGGTGTACAGCAAAGTGATTCAGTTATATATAGTTTTTCAGATTCCTTTTCTCTTTTTATAAATTTATTTATTTTATTTTATTTTATTTATTTATTTTTGGCTGCATTGGGTCTTCGTTGCTGAACACGGGCTTTCTCTACTTGTGGCGAGCCGGGGCTACTCTTTATTGCGGAGCATGAGCTTCTCACTGCGGTGGCTTCTCTTGTTGCAGAGCACAGGGTCTAGGCACGCAGGCTTCAGTAGTTGTGGCATGCGGGCTTCAGTAGTTGTGGCTTGTGGGCTCTAGAGCGCAGGCTCAGTAGTTGTGGTGCACGGGCTTAGTTGCTTCGCAGCATGTGGGGTCTTCCTGGACCAGGGCTCGAACCCGTGTCCCCTGCATTGGCAGGCGGATTCTTAACCACTGCGCCACCCGGGAAGTCCCCAGGTTTTTTTCATTATAGGTTATTACAAGATTTTGAATATAGTTCCCTGTGCTATACAGTAGGTCCTTGTTGGTTATCTATTTTATATGCTGTAGTGCAAATATTTTAATCGGACACTCCTAATTTATCCTTCTCTCCCTCCTTCCACTTTGGTAACCATAAGTTTGTTTTCTATAACTGTGGCTCTATTTCTGTTTTGTAAATAAGTTCATGTGTACCCATTTTTTAGATTCCACATATAAGCAAATTTATATGATATTTGTCTTTCTCTCTCTGGCTTACTTCACTTAGTATGATAATCTCTAGGTCCACCCATGTTGCTGCAAATGGAATTATTTCATTCTTTTTATAGTTAAGTAATATTCCATTGCATATATGTACCACATCTTCTCTATCCATTCATCTGTCAGTGTACATTTAGGTTGCTTCCATGTCCTGGCTAGCGTAAACAGAGCTGCAGTGAACATTGGGGTGCATGTATCTTTTTGAATTATGCTTTTCTCCAGATATATGCCCAGGAGTGGGATTGCAGGATCATATAGTAGCTCTAGTTTTAGTTTTTAAGGAACTTCCATACCGTTCTCCATAGTGACTGTACCAATTTACATTCCCACCAACAGTGTAGGAGGGTTCCCTTTTCTCCACACCCTCTCCAGCATTTATTATTTGTAGACATTTTGATGATGGCCATTCTGACCAGTGTGGTCAAACTCATTGTAATTTTGATTTGCATTTCTCTAATAATTAGCAATGTTGGGCATCTTTTCATGTGCCATCTGTATTTCTTCTTTGGAGAACTGGTAACTCTTCACAGACTTAAAATGTTACATTTCTTAATCCTGATAACAAGGAAATCATGTGGAATATTTGTAAGAGCGGCTGGTATGCATGCATTTACAATCCAACGTTGCCATAATTTATGAGTGGGAGGAGATGTTCACACCGCCAGAGCGCTAAGACAAGAAGGGGCTGGGAGTGGTTACCTAAAGACTGGACTGTATATTAGGCTGTATGTTCCTTGTGGTCAAAGAACATTTTTTTCTTCTTTCTCAGGTACCTCACACAGTGCCTGACATGTACCATGTACTCAGTGAATGTCAGTTAAATTGATAAATGTATTCATGCTGGAAACTCCAACATAGGAAGCTCATATTGCTCCCTGGCATCCGATATATGCTTATCAGCCTGGCCCTGCGCCAAGCTAGAGAGCTCCTGCCCCACTCCACCCCGACTACCACATAGTCTCTATCCCTCACTAGATCCTCACCTGAGTCTCAACTTGGCAAGAGGAGATTCGTTTTGAAATCATGTTTGTGCAAAATTAGCCACAGGCAGTTATGAACTCTTCTTGCTGTGCAGAAAGGTGTTGACAATGAGTTCTGCCTCCTGTCACATGGCTTTCTTTGCTACTTCTTGAATGTATTCTATTTTTGAACCAGCTCAACCTTAGGAATTAGTCTTCCCATCAGTATCAGGTCTTTGAAGAGTATTAGCAGAGAAGCGGCCTTAGGAGATAGACCGGCCAGAACTGTCAGGCAAACATGGCTCCCTCCTCAAACATGAGTGAGGAAGGAGCTTTTTGCCTTGATTCCCCAACCAACATCAACTTCCCCTTTTTAAACAAAGGCTGTGGGACTTCCTTGGTAGCGCAGTGGTTAAGAATCCGCCTGCCAGTGTAGGGGACATGGGTTCGATCCCTGGTCCGGGCAGATCCCACATGCCACGGAGCAACTAAGCCCGTGCGCCACAACTACTGAGCCTGTGCTTTAGAGTCCGCAAGCCACAACTACTGAAGCCCGTGCGCCTAGAGCCCGTGCTGGGCCACAAGAGAAGCCACTGCAATGAGAAGCCCGTGCATCATGACGAAGAGTAAACCCTACTCACCGCAACTAGAGAAAGCCTGTGCGCAGCAACGAAGACCAAATTCCACCAAAATAATTAATTAATTATTTTTTTTTAAAAGGCAGTGTAAGATGTTTTGGATAGCAAAGGATAGATCTAACTATGAGCCACTGAAAACAATAAGGATGTTGATATTTTTCATCACGTGAAGTCTGGAGGTAGGACAGTTTCAGAGTGGGTCAATTCATTGACACACAAACATCACAGATCTAGCTTACCTTTTCTGCAGCTTCCCCCCACAGTTCTAAGATCTGCTGTAGGTCAGGCCTCGTACGCTGTCAAAAAGCTTCAGACACCGAAAGAAGAGGGAATGTCCCCATTCTGGTCCCTCCATCAGACATTCTGCATGTCTCACTGGCCAGAATCAGCCCAATCTGCCCATGCTTAAACAATCACTATGCAAGGTGAGGCCACCACAATTGGCCTAGACCAATGAAGTCTCACCCTATGTGATTAGGTAGAGTCTAAGTTCCTCAAAAGGACAGAAGCCTTTAAAGGAAGGCAACCAGTCAGGGCTTGACAGCAAGGTAGAAAGAAGGAAACGGCCCCCGGGCAGGCAACCAACAGTGTCTGCAACAGAGAGGTTTGGTCCCTTGGCCTCTCTAGGAAGGAAATGAGTAAAAGTATCTTAATTTTAAGTGTGGGAAAATCAAACTGTTGTAAAACAAGGATCCTGCTTACTCAGAGCTGCAATCTGGTTGAAGAGATAAAGACTTCCGAAAGTGTCAACTCAGAATGGCTCTACCATTATCTGTGTGGGATGAAACAGTAAGGAGGCCCCACTGAAATCTACTATGCAAAATACTAAAGTAGGCTCACCAGTGCAAAGAAAACAAAATCTTCTTGTAGTACATGCTGAGTCACATGGTTTAATGGTACGCACATCCCAGTTCCAGATAGATGTCAACACTGGAACAGTGATATTTGGCTTTAGTTTCAGTCTCTGTTACAAAATTGACCAATGCCTCCCTCTGAAGAATACAATGCTTTTCTTCATGATCAAAAAATTACAATTCACAACTTGCCCGGAGACTCTTCTGGGGGTCTTATAAAGGTTCTTTCGGAAAAACTTGAAACCTTCTAGTCCTCCTGAAGATGTGACTGCAAGTTTTCCTCTCAAAGATTTATATTAAGCATTAAATTGGATGATCAAGTTGCTGTTCTACTGATCACTCATTATTCATTGACTTGATTTAAGGTTGGCCGGTCTCTCTCCTAGTCATACTCTTTGAAACCTTGGCAGGACCACAGGTGCTGAAAGCTCAAACCTCAATTTTGATATCAGAAGGGCCAAAGGAGAACAAAGGGCACAGCCTCTGGGAGCCTCCACTGACTCTTCTATCCGCTTCCTCTCCGGAAGTGCTCCCCACTGAGTCCTTCCTCCCCCTACAGCAGGCCTTCCCCAGCTGCTGGGCCCTCCACCCAGGATAAACGCAAGGCAACTCTCAGATTCCTCAGCAGTGAATAACCAACGCTACCTCAGTTATGAAATCTCTTCCTTCTCCGACCCTGCTTCTCTCCAGAGAGGGCTGGAGTGTGTTCTGGGCTCGGTCCACAGAAGTAAATTTCCTCTGGAGCAAAACCTCGAAAAGAAGAAAGGAGTCACGAAGCTGCAGAGCGAAGTTACACAGAAAACTCCCCTGAAGAAACAGCCAGGAGTTTTCAGAGGGCGGGCTGGTTAGCTAAAGTGTGGTCACCTCTGTTGTGCCTTGTCTAAGAGGATGAGGTTGCTACCTGTCAGAAAGAGTTGGCTAGAATCAGAGGGATGAGCTAAGTAAACTTTCAGGAGGATTGAGTTTCATATGTTCCTGCCAGACAGGATTATATGTCCTCAAGCAGGTGTCTTTCTCCTGTGGCCCATGGTATCAGCTGTGTGTGCTCTTTTTCAGGGAGAAGGGGGAATACCGATCCACAGTTAGGAACTGGGGATTAAGATGAAAGAAGAGGGGAAGCATCACACAGTGTTTAAAAATTAAGCAAACTACCAAGGTTAAAATTCCTGCTCCGGGACTTACTAACTACACGGGTGAGTGCATTCCTATCTCTAGGCAAACAGTCACTTATCTCAAAAACGGGAATAATAGTATCAATAGCTACACCACCAAAGTGTTAGGGGGAATTAAATAAGGTAGTAAAGCTACCAGAATATCGGCTATATAAGGGATGTGCGTAGCAGTAGCAACTGCAGCAGTAGCGTGGGAGGTTATTAATAAATGGATGACCAAGCAGAATACAGCACTGTGAGACCTATGACGCAGGGCTTGGCTCTGCGTTTCTGTGTGGTAGAGAGAAGGAAGTAGAGATGTCAGTGAGGAAACTGGAGGCCAGATCAGAGGTCCCGCTGGGGTGGAGGAATGTAGGGTGGAGCCAGCATGAGATAAGAACTAGCAAGAGAGGGGGAGGTTGTGGAAAAACCACCTCATGGTACTGGAGTTTCCTTCCCTGTTTAGCGGAGCTAAGTACCTTAATAAAGGTGAGCTAATGCATCTCCCATTAGAAGCAGTCAAGTTACTTTATCGCAGAAGCAATCTTCCCGGGGAATTATTGCACTTGGAATCACAATAACAAGAGTACCTCAGACACACCCAGGGCAGCAGCCCAAGGCACACAGCTCTGCTGCAGTGGAAGAACCTGCTATTGTAAAAAGTAGATTGAAAAGTAGGAGCCCCTCTGAGTTAGGTCAACAACCAGGCGCAGAGTCACAGAGCCCTTCTAGCCGAGAGCGACCTCCTGGAAAGGTGCTTGCTGGCCAACCTGGCATCGGTGGTGTGGTTCGTTGCCCCTCAGACTGACAGCTACACTTAACCAGGAGGTTCCACTTTTTTTTTTTTTTTTTTTTTCTTCTTGCGGTACGCGGGCCTCTCACTGCTGTGGCCTCTCCCGTTGCGGAGCACAGGCTCCGGACGCGCAGGCTCAGCGGCCATGGCTCACGGGCCCAGCCGCTCCGCGGCATGTGGGATCCTCCCGGACCGGGGCACGAACCCGCGTCCCCTGCATCGGCAGGCGGACTCTCAACCACTGCGCCACCAGGGAAGCCCAGGAGGTTCCACTTTTATCTTGATGAGGAGAGTGCCAGAAAAGCCAAGAGAAAGGTGAAGGGTGTTTCTCATCCATTAACAAAATACTCACACAGGCCCTAGTGTCTCTAATGGTTAGCCATCAGCAAAAAGATGGTTATTCAAGAAAAGATTATAGTGAAATCATTTATTAGGTGGAAATATTCAAATTCAAACCTCATTATAAGCCTATATAAAAACATTTTCTCGATGGATTGAGGATTTATATTTATAAAAAGAAAGAAAAAGAAGCAGCAGCTGCAGTGGCAAAAGCAACATAAACAAGATAGAAGAAAATGTAAGGGTGCATTTAACTTATCATGGGAGTGGCAATTTGAAAATGCAGCCACAGATTCTCTGATACATCTCCCATGAAGGCCACCTGAATCTGGGCAGGCTTGAGACTGCTTTCACTGATAGACTAGTTGACAAAGTCCAGGGCTATGTCATAAAAGACCTTACAGTTGTTAGCTTGAATGTCCCTTTCTGGAGTCCTGAGCTGCCATGGTAAGAATTCTAACTACTCCAATGCCACCATGTCAGACAGTCCACATGGAAGCACTCAGGAGACAGTCCCTGCTGA
>NW_006785816.1:2963560-3023984 GCF_000442215.2 Lipotes vexillifer
CGGCCATCCCCACAAGGCTCCAGACATGTGGGTGACACCATCTTAGATCCTCTTAATCAGTCAGCTGAGGTCCACTGAATGACTTCTGTCAACACCAGATGGAGCAAAAAAATCACCAGCTGAGCCTATCCAAATCCCTGATCTACAAAAACTATAACATATAATGAAATGGTTATTGTTTTAAGTCATTAAGTTTTGGTGCCATGAGTTATGCAGCAGTAGATAAATGGAATGCGTGGAGAAGGACCTTCTAAGCACAAAAGCTTGGTAGGAATCGAAAATAAAAAAGAAAAGAAAAAAAGAACAGATTTGAAATTGTAAACTGTTCTATGTCAATTACCATCGTATGCAAAATTAAAAGGCAATGACAAACTGGAAAAATAGTCTTGTAACACATCTAACAAACCATTAAGAAGAAAATTACAATAGAAAAAAATGTGCAAATAACAAAAGCAGTTCTCAAAAGAAATAAAAAAGGCAAAAAAGAGAAGAGGTGTTTAACACTATTAGTAATAAAATAAATGCAAATTAAATGACAGTAAGAATTTTTGCCTTCAAATTCATTTCGTAAAATGATAACAGTCAATGCCTGCAATACTAGAGTGAAGCAAGACTTTTCCAGTACTGGTGGTGGGAATGTAAATTGGTAGTATTTCTGGAGAACAAGTTGATGATAGGAATCAAAAGTCTCAAATGTCCTTTGCTCAAGTATTTCCGCTTCTAGGAATTAAAAAGACATGTGGTCAAGCATTCTCATCACAGCACTATTTATAATGGTGAGAAATAATAAACACTAAAACATTCAACAGTAAGAGAATTATTGCTAAATTTCAAATAACTGAATACAATTGAGTTGTCAGGAAGCATACTTTCTCAAATATTCAGTGACAGGGGAATATATTTATAATTAAATTAAAATGAAGAGGAAAAGGTGATTAAAGGCATACAAAAAAAGAATAGCTGCAATTTTATTCACATAGATGGATGAATAGACAGATAAAAAGACTGAATGGAAACACACAAAAATATTAACAGCGGTCTGTGGATAAAGGGTCTAGGGAAGTATTATTCCCACTTTCTCCTTGTCTGAATTTTTCTAATTTTCCCACACAAAACTGCATTAATTTTACAATCAGAAAAACTTTCTTCTATTAAGTAGGTAATTAAAGAAAAAATTCCAAAGCAGTTACCTCTAGCAAACTTGATCACAGGAACTTTCAAGTACGAAGAGCCTTCTCAGAAGCCAGGGGTCCTCCCTCCAGAGACCTGTTGTGGTCTGTGTTTTGGAGGTGCCTGATTCTAGGCCATGCCCCATGGATTCCCAAACTCCAGCAGTATCTCTCTATCATCCCTCCCTCTTTTACACCACCACTTCCTACCACAGGTGCACACACGCCGCACACACGTAAATACTTCCATTCCCTCACTTCCCTTCTGTTAACACAGAAATCATAAGCTCACAGCCCTAGGCCAGGTAAGATCTGTGGATTTCTTTTCTTTGACATCCCTTCCCAGAATGTGTTAATTTTACTTTTAACTAGTTACCAGCATTAAAGGATAAGGAGAGATTTTCACTTCCAGGAAGATGGAATAGACATATGTTTCCCTATTCCTCCCACTGAGTACAACTAAAAACCCTGGACATTATATACAAAATAAACACTACTAAAAAGTGAAAAGAAGAGCCAGATTAGATAGGGATCTTGGGACCTGAGGAACAGCACAGCAGAAATATTCCTCGACTTAGGAAGAGGTTACATCCTGGATTCTCCCAGTGGACCCAATATAATCAATATAATATAAAAAAGACCCAGAGGTTAAACCTGTCATAAATTGAAAGTATTGTTAGTCAAAAATGTATTCAATACACCTAACCTACCAAACATCATAGCTGAGCCTAGCCTACCTTAAATGTGCTCAGAACACTTAGCCTACAATTGGACAAAATCGTCTAACGCAAAGCCTATTTTATAATAAAGTGTTGAGTATCTCATGTAATTTCTTTTTTTTTTCATTTTACATTTTAATTTTATTTTAGTTTAATAGAGGTGTTTATAAACAAAGGAAGCCTAAAGGGCATGTGCAGCCTGGCCTGGTGGAAGGACCAAATAAAGTTCTACAAATGACATCTTGAGATGGGTTGATTGATGAGTGATGGGTTCCTGATGAGTGAGCCTTGCTGTGCCAAGACAAGGGCTAAATCTTCAAGTTGGAAGCCATACCTTCAGTCTATAAGCATTCTTTTTGTTTTCTTGCTTGGAACTAAGTCTTATAATCAGTATAAATGGGGCCCAAGGAATGTTAAATCGAGGCAGTAATATGAGTCTAAGATAGGATAATGTCTGATGGGGATTATCGTCATCGTTATTATTGTTGTCATTAGTTTGCAATGGTAGTTTTTTTTTTGTTTTTGTTTTGTTTTGTTTGTTTTGTTTTTACCTCTTGGCTTCATTTATTTCTTTTTTTTAACATCTTTATTGGAGTATAATTGCTTTACAATGGTATGTTAGTTTCAGCCTCACAACAAAATGAATCAGTTATATATATACATATGTTCCCATATCTCTTCCCACTTGCATCTCCCTCCCTCCCACCCTCCCTATCCCACCCCTCCAGGTGGTCACAAAGCACCGAGTTGATCTCCCTGATCTCCCAGCTATGTGGCTGCTTCCCACTAGCTATCTACCTTACGTTTGGTAATGCATATATGTCCATGCCTCTCTCTCGCTTTGTCACAGTTTACCCTTCCCCCTCCCCATATCCTCAAGTCCATTCTCTAGTAAGTCTGTATCTTTATTCCTGTTTCACCCCTAGGTTCTTCATGACATTTTTTTTTCTTAAATTCCATATATATGTGTTAGCATATGGTATTTGTCTCTCTCTTTCTGACTTACTTCACTCTGTATGACAGACTCTAGGTCTATCCACCTCATTACAAATAGCTCAATTTCGTTTCTTTTTATGGCTGAGTAATATTCCATTGTATATATGTGCCACATCTTCTTTATCCATTCATCCGACGGCGGGCACTTAGGTTGTTTCCATCTCCGGGCTATTGTAAATAGAGCTGCAATGAACATTTTGGTACATGACTCTTTCTGAATTCTGGTTTCCTCAGGGTATATACCTAGTAGTGGGATTGCTGGGTCATATGGTAGTTCTATTTGTAGTTTTTTAAGGAACCTCCATACTGTTCTCCATAGTGGCTGAACCAATTCACATTCCCACCAGCAGTGCAAGAGTGTTCCCTTTTCTCCACACCCTCTCCAGCATTTATTGTTTCTAGATTTTTTGATGATGGCCATTCTGACTGGTGTGAGATGATATCTCATTGTAGTTTTGATTTGCATTTCTCTAATGATTAATGATGTTGAGCATTCTTTCATGTGTTTGTTGGCAGTCTGTATATCTTCTTTGGAGAAATGTCTATTTAGGTCTTCTGCCCATTTTTGGATTGGGTTGTTTATTTTTTTGTTATTGAGCTGCATGAGCTGCCTGTAAATTTTAGAGATTAATCCTTTGTCAGTTGATTCATTTGCAAATATTTTCTCCCATTCTGAGGGTTGTCTTTTGGTCTTGTTTATGGTTTCCTTTGCTGTGCAAAAGCTTTGAAGTTTCATTAGGTCCCATTTGTTTATTTTTGTTTTTATTTCCATTTCTCTAGGAGGTGGGTCAAAAAGGATCTTGCTGTGATTTATGTCATAGAGTGTTCTGCCTATGTTTTCCTCTAAGAGTTTGATAGTTTCTGGCCTTACATTTAGGTCTTTAATCCATTTTGAGCTTATTTTTGTGTATGGTGTTAGGGAGTGATCTAATCTCATACTTTTACATGTACCTGTCCAATTTTCCCAGCACCACTTATTGAAGAGGCTGTCCTTTCTCCACTGTATATTCCTGCCACCTTTATCAAAGATAAGGTGACCATATGTGCATGGGTTTATCTCTGGGCTTTCTATCCTATTCCATTGATCTATCTTTCTGTTTTTGTGCCAGTACCATACTGTCTTGATTACTGTAGCTTTGTAGTATAGTCTGAAGTCAGGCAGCCTGATTCCTCCAGCTCCATTTTTTGTTCTCAAGATTGCTTTGGCTATTCGGGGTCTTTTGTGTTTCCATACAAATTGTGAAATTTTTTGTTCTAGTTCTGTGAAAAATGCCAGTGGTAGTTTGATAGGGATTGCATTGAATCTATAGATTGCTTTGGGAAGTAGAGTCATTTTCACAATGTTGATTCTTCCAATCCAAGAACATGGTATATCTCTCCATCTGTTTGTATCATCTTTAATTTCTTTCATCAGTGTCTTATAATTTTCTGCATACAGGTCTTTTGTCTCCTTAGGTAGGTTTATTCCTAGATATTTTATTCTTTTTGTTGCAATGGTAAATGGGAGTGTTTTCTTGATTTCACTTTCAGATTTTTCATCATTAGTATATAGGAATGCCAGAGATTTCTGTGCATTAATTTTGTATCCTGCTACTTTACCAAATTCATTGATTAGCTCTAGTAGTTTTCTGGTAGCATCTTTAGGATTCTCTATGTATAGTATCATGTCATCTGCAAATAGTGACAGCTTTACTTCTTCTTTTCCGATTTGGATTCCTTTTATTTCCTTTTCTTCTCTGATTGCTGTGGCTAAAACTTCCAAAACTATGTTGAATAAGAGTGGTGAGAGTGGGCAACCTTGTCCTGATCTTAGTGGAAATGCTTTCAGTTTTTCACCATTGAGGACAGTGTTGGCTGTGGGTTTGTCATATATGGCCTTTATTATGTTGAGGAAAGTTCCCTCTATGCCTATCATGTAATTTCTTGAATACTGTGCTGAAAGTGAAAAACAGAGTGGCTGTATGGGTACAGAATGGTTGTATCTGTTGTTTACCCTCATGATCACGTGGCTGCCACTGCCCAGAATTGCAAGACAGCATCGTACCACATATCACTAGCCCAGGAAAGCTCAAAATTCAAACTTCAAAGTATGGTTTTTACTGAAACACATACCACTTTCACACCATAATAAAGTCGAAAAATTCTAAGTTGAACCATCATAAGTTGGGGACTGTCTGTTGTGAGTCCCATGGGTGTTCTTTTTGACTCATACATCCTAGCTTTGGAGCAAGCCTGTAATCCAGAAATGCCAGCAGGTATAAAAAAAAAACAAGACCCAAGAAAAATCTGCTGTCTATAGCCAAAGGACAGAAAAATGGCAGCCAACAAGACAGAAAACATTTAGACAGTAACTGCTCTGCTCCAGCCAAATATCACTGGGAAAAACTACGGCCCCACCCCTGCCCAAAGCAGCAAAGCTGAGTGGGGAGCCTTGACTTCCACCATTGTGAGGTTGTAATGAGGTGCCCCAAGCATGCCACCAGGGTGGTGTCAGAGGTGGCCAAGTAGAAAGCCAGGACTTTCATCCACTACCACTGGTAGGCAGCCCTAACCTCCCCCCATCTTGGGGAATCTCTCCAGTAGTAATGAGGCATACCTCCCACTCCCCAGAGGGGAGGTATCAGAGGAGACCTAGTGGAGAATGGGAACTTTCACACCCACCTAGTGCTAATGAGGACACTCCCATCACTGGAACTCTGATTCCCAACAGCAATAACAAGGAGCTTCCCTAACCCCCACCACTTTAGTGTTAATGGAGACCAAGTGGTGAACCTGGTTTTCTAACCTGCCTGGATCTAACAATGTGGCAGCCGTACTTCCCCTGCCAGAATGGTGTCAGCGAAGGCCAGCTAAAAGAGTAGGTTTAAAAAAGACCCAGAACCTCAGAACACAATACAGCAAGTCCAGGTTCCAATCAAAAATCATTCATCACCCCAAAAACCATGAGGATCTTAAACTGAAGGAAAAAAAAAAAATTCAACAGATGCCAACACAAGATGACAGAGATGTTAGATTTATCTGACAAAGATTTTAAAGCAACCAATGATAAAAATGCTTCAATGAGCAATTATGAATATAGTTGAAACAAATATTTTTAAAAATAGGAAGCCTCAGCAAAGAAGTAGAAGATATATAAAAGAGCCAAGTGGAAATTTTAGAATGGAAAATACAGTAATCAAAATAAAATCTCAGTGTATGGACTTGTATTCGTTCCCTCTTGCTGCTGTGATAAATTATGACAAACTTAGTAGCTTAAAACAATACAAACCTATTACCTTACAGCTCTGGAGGTCAGAATTCCAAAGTGGGTCTCACTGGGCTAAAACCAAGGTGTGTCAAGCCTGTGTTACTTTATGGAGGCTCCAGTGGGGAATCTGTTTCCTTGCCTTTTCCAGCCTCTCAAGGCTGCCCTTATTCCTTGACTTGTGGATCCTTTCTGTCTTCAAAGCCAGCAATGTCCAGTCAAGTCTCTCTCATATCACATTACTCTGACACTGAGGATCCTGCCTTTCTCCTTCACTTACAAAGACCCTTGTGGTTATATTGGGTACACTGGGAGAATCCAGGATAATCTCCCCATCACAAGATCTTTAATCACATCTGTAAAGTCCTTTTTGCCAACTAAGGTAATATAGTCACAAGTTCTGGGGATTAGGATGTGGAAATTTTTGAGAGGGCCATTGTTCTGCCTACCACAATCTGCTCCCAAAGATTCAGGCCTGTCCCACATACAAAGTTCATTCGCCGCATCCTAAAGCTGTCAAAAGTTTCAATAGATTACTGCATCAGCTCAAAATCCAAATTCTCATCAGCTTACAAGTCCCAAATCTCATCATCTAAGTCATGTAAATAGGTATGAGGAAGACCCTGGTTATGATCCAGCCTGGGGCAAAATTCCTCTCCATCTGTGAACCTGTAAAACTAGAAAACAAGATATCAGCTCCTAAAATACAGTGATGGGACAGGCATAGAATAGCAGCTAAAGACATTCTCATTCAAAAGGGAGAATGGAAGGAGAAAATAAGTCATCAGTCCCAAGCAATTCTGAAATCCAGCTGGGCAAATTTCATTAGGTTTCAAGGCTTCTGTGGCTCAAGGCTCCATTTTCTAAGCTCAGGGCTTCAGTCTTGGTGTTAACCTTTCTTTCTCCTGAAAGGTATTACTTGTTTGCAGCTGAATAGTTTTATCAGCCTGTTTCATATCTGTAGAATTTGGGGGGTCCAACAGCTCTATAACTGTTAAAGAAATTGAATTAGTACATAATAAAAAAAATTTCCCAAGCCCAAATGGTATCACTGGAGAATTGTAGCAAACATTTAGAGGAATTAACATCTATTCTACACAATCTCTTCCTGAAAATAGAGGAGAAGGGAATATTTCCCAAGTCATTTTCTGAAGCTAGTGTTACCCTGACACTGAAACTACAGATAGTACAAAAAAAGAAAACTAGAGACAAATATCAAATATGCCTCATACATATAAAATACTTAACAAAATATTAGCAAATAGAATTCAGCAATACAAAAAAATCTACCAACAACAAATGCTGGAGAGGGTGTGGAGGAAAGGGAACCCTCTTGCACTATTGGTGGGAATGTAAATTGATACAGCCACTATGGAGAATAGTATGGAGGCCCCTTACAAAACAAAAAATAGAATTACCATATGACCCAGCAATCCCACTACTGGGCATATACCCAGATAAAACCATAATTAAAAAAACACATGCACCCCAATGTTCATTGCAGCACTATTTACAATAGCCAGGTCATGGAAGCAGCCTAAATGTCCGTTGACAGACAAATGGATAAAGAAGATGTGATACATATATACAATGAATATTACTCAGCCATAAAAAGGTACGAAATTGGGTCATTTGTAGAGACATGGATGGACCTAGAGACTGTCATACAGAGTGAAGTCAGAAAGAAAAACGATTGTCTATTAACGTATATATGTGGAATCTGGAAAAATGGTACAGATGAACTGGTTTGCAAGGAAGAAACAGATACAAATGTAGAGAACATACGTATGGATACCAAGGGAGGGAAGCGGCAGCGGGGGTGGGAGGAATGGTGGGATGAATTGGGAGATTGGGATTGATATGTATACACCAATATGTATAAAATAGATAAGTAATAAGAACCTGCTGTATAAAAAAATAAATTCAAAAAAAAAGGAAATCACTTCCATTAAAAAAAAAAGAAAGAAAGAATTCAGCAATATAAAAAGAGAACTATAAACTATGACCAAGCAGGGTTCATTATTTGAAAATCAATGAAATCCACCATATTAACAGGCTAAAAAGAAAAATCATAAGTTCATACCAATTGATGCAAAAGAAGTATTTGGCAAAGTTCAAAACTCATTTATGACAAAAACTCTCAGAAAAATAGCAATAGAGAGGAACGTCCTCAACTTGATAAAAGAACCTCTATAAAGAACAATTAACATTATACCTGATAGTGAAAAAAGACTGAACGCTTTTCCTAAGATTGGGATCAAGGTGGGTTGGTTGTTCATTTTCACCACATTTAATTATCAGTGTATTGAACATTCTAGCCAGGGCAATAAGGAAAACAAAAAGGAAAGGGAAAAGAAACGAAAAGATATATATACAGAGAGATCAGAAAGGAAGAACTAAAACTATCTCTTTTAGCAGGTGACATAATTGCCACAGAAAATTTCAAGGAGTCTACCACAACAAAAAACTTGCTAGGATTCATGAGTGAGTTCAGCAAGGCCTCAGGATTCAAGATAGACATATGAAAATCAGTTATATTTCAATATACTAGCAATGGACATGTGGACACTGAAATTAAAAATACAGTATCATTTTATTTTTCTTTTTTCCTTTGCTTGCTGTTTATTTTTTTAATCTTTATTGCTGCTTTACTGCTTCACAATGCTGTGCTAGTTTCTGTTGTACAACAAAGTGAATCAGCCATATGCATACATGTATCCCCATATCCCCTCCCTCTCGAGCCTCCCTCCCATACTTCTTATCCCACACCTCTAAGTCATCGCAAAGCACAAAGCTGATCTCCCTGTGCTATGCTGCTGCTTCCCACAGCTATCTATTTTACGTTTGGTAGTGTCGATGCTACTCTCACTTCACCCCAGCTTCACCCTCCCCACCATGTGCTCAAGGCCATTCTCTATGTCTACATCTTTATTCCTGCCCTGCCACTCAGTTCATCAGTACATTTTTTTTTTTTAGATTCCATATATATGTGTTAGCATATGGTATTTGTTTTTCTTTCTGACTTACTCTGTATGACAGACTCTAGGTCCATCCACCTCACTACAAATAACTCAGTTTTGTTTCTTTTTATGGCTGAGTAATATTCCATTGTATATATGTGCCACATCTTCTTTATCCATTCATCTGTTGATGGACATTTAGGTTACCTCTGTGTCCTGGCTATTGTAAATAGTGCTGCAGTGAACATTGGGGTACATATGTCTTTTTGAATTATGGTTTTCTCAGGGTATATGCCCAGTAGTGGGATTGCTGGGTTGTATGGTAGTTCCATTTTTAGTTTTTTAAGGAACCTCCATACTGTTCTCCATAGTGGCTGTATCAATTTACATTTCCACCAACAGTGCAAGAGGGTTCCCTTTTCTCCACACCCCCTCTTAGCATTTATTGTTTGTAGAATTTTTGATGATGGCCATTTTGACTAGTGTGAGGTGATACCTCCTTGTAGTTTTGATTTGCATTTCTCTAATAATTAGTGATGTTGAGCATCTTTTCATGTGTCTCTTGGCCATCTGTATGTCTTCTTTGGTGAAATGTCTATTTAGGTCTTCTGCCCATTTTTTAATTGTGTTGTTTGTTTTTTTGATATTGAGCTCCATGAGCTGTTTGTATATTTTGGAGATTAATCCTTTGTCTGTTGTTTCATTTGCAAATATTTTCTTCCATTCTGAGGGTTGACTTTTTGTCTTGTTTATGGTTTCCTTTGCTGTGCAAAAGCTTTTAAGTTTCATTAGGTCCCATTTGTTTATTTTTGTTTTTATTTTCATTACTCCACAGCAAACATCATACTCAATGGTGAAAAACTGAAAGCATTTCCACTAAGATCAGGAACAAGAGAAGGATGTCTACTCTCACCACTCTTATTCAACCTAGTTTTGGGAGTTATAGCCATGGCAATCAGAGAAGAAAAAGAAAGGAATACAAATTGGAAAAGAAGTAAAACTGTCACTGTTTGCAGATGACATGTTACTATATATAGAAAATCCTAAAGATGCCACCAGAAAACTACTAGAACTAATCAGTGAATTTGGTAAGGTTGCAGGATACAAAATTAATGCACAGAAATCTCTGGCATTCCTATATACTAACAGTGAAAAATCAGAAAGAGAAATTAAGGAAACAATCCCATTTAGCATCGCAACAAAAAGAATAAAATACATAGGAATAAACCTACCTAAGGAGGCAAAAGACTTGTACTCAGAAAACTATAAAACACTGATGAAAGAAGTCAAAGATGACATAAACAGGTGGAGAAATAAACCATGTTCTTGGATTGGAAGAAGCAACATTGTGAAAATGACTATACTACACAAAACCATCTACAGATTCAGTGCAATCCCTATCAAACTACCAATGGCATTCTTCATAGTATTAGAACAAAAAATTTTACAATTCGTATGGAAACACAAAAGTCCCCAAATAGCCAAAGCAATCTTGAGAAAGAAAAACAGAGCTGGAGAAATTAGGCTACCCAACTTCACACTATACTACAAGGCTACAGTAATCAAGACAGTATGGTACTGGCACAAAAACAGAAATATAGATCAATGGTACAGGATAGAAAGCCCAGAGATAAACAGATGCACGTATAGTCACCTAAGTTACAACAAAGGAGGCAAGAACATACAATGGAGAAAAGACAGCCTCTTCAATAAATGGTGCTGGGAAAACTGAGCAGCTACATGTAAAAGAATGAAATTAGAACACTACCTAACACCATACACAAAAATTAACTCCAAATGGATTAAAGACCTAAATGTAAGACTGGACACTATAAACCTCCTAGAGGAAAACATACAGTATCATTTTAAATTGCTCAAAAAGAAAATGAAACGCCTAGGTGTAAATCTAACAAAACGTGTATAGGCCTTGTATGCTGAAAACTATTCAGTGCTGATGGAGGATATCAAAGAAGACCTACTTAAATGGAGTTGACAAAGGTATAAACACATAGATTAGAGGAATAGAATAAAGAATCCAGAACTACACCCACAGACATATATTTTTGATAAGGATGCAAAAGCAAATCAATGAATGAATGATAGCCTTTTCAACAAAGGGGCTGGAGTAATTGGACTAAAATTAGCTCAAAACACATCACAGATTTAAATGTAAATGTAAAACTATTAAAAATCATAGAAAATATTTAGGATCTAACACTTGGCAAAGAGTTCTTTAATTTGATAATGAAAGCATGATTCATAAAAGAAAAACTTGATAAACTGACTTCATCAGAACTTTTTAAAAATCACTTTTCTATAGACCCTGTTAAGAGGATGAAAAGACAAGCTATAAAGTGGGAGAAAATATCTGCAAATCACACATCTGACTAAGAACTAGTATTTAGAATAAAATAAAAGAACTCTCAATACTCAGTTTAAAAATTCCAGTTAGAAAATGGGCAAAAAACATGAGCAGATTTTTTTATACCATTTAATACAATCTATTTATTTTAAAACATGATTTTTCTTAACATCTTACTAGAATAGTCTTATATACATCAGTGTTCAGTCCCATTTTCTTCTTTTTTTTCTTTATTGATGTGTAGCTGATTTACAATATTGTGTTAATTTCAGGTGTATAGAAAAGTGATTCATATATATATACTCTTTTTCAGATTCTTTTTCCTTATAGGTTATTACAAAATAATGAGTATAGTTCCCTGTGCCATACAGTAGGTCCTTGTTGGTTATCAATTTTATATATAGTAGTGTGTATGTGTTAATCCCAAACTCCTAATTTATCCCCCTCCCTGCTTTGGTAACCATAAGTTTGTTTTCTATGTCTGTGAGTCTAGTTCTGTTTTGTAAATAAGTTCATTTGTATCATTTTTTTATATTCCACATATAAGTGACAGCATATGATATTTTACTTTCTCTGACTTACTTCTTAGTATGATAATCTCTAGGTCCCTCCATATTGCTGCAGATGGCATTATTTCATCCTTTTTCATGGCTGAGTAATATTCCACTATATATATATATATATATATATATATATATATATATGCCACATCTTTTATATCCATTCTTTGTGCATTTTGTTTTTCAATCAGAGGAGATACCCTTCTGATACTCATTCTCAGGGTTGGTTTTAGTTCATTTTCTGTGCGTTTCTAACAAGGTTTCTGTTAGAATCCTATAGTCACAAACTGGAGCACAAACACCACTCTTAGCTCCAGACTCATCTTCTGTATCCATTCATCTGTCAATGGACATTTAGGCTGCTTCCATGTCTTGGCTATTGTAAATAGTGCTGCAATGAACATTGGGGTACATGTATCTTTTTGAATTAGAATTTTCATCTTTTCCAGATCTACATCCAGGAGTGGGATTGCTAGATCATATGGTAACTCTATTTTTAGTTTTTTAAGGAACCTCCATACTGTTCTCCATAGTGGCTGCACCAATTTACATTCCCATCAACAGTGTAGGAGCATACCCTTCTCTCCACACCCTCTCCCACATTTATTATTCGTAGACTTTTTGTTGATGGCCATTCTGCCCGGTGTGAGGTGATACCTCATTGTACTTTTGATTTGCATTTCTCTAATAATTAGCAATGTTGAGCATCTTTTCATGTGCCCATTGGCCATCTGTATGTCATGAACAGATTTCTCTCCAAAGAGGATATACAGATGATAAATAAGAGCATGGAAAGATGTTCAACATCATTAGCCATTAGGGAAATGCAATTTAAAACCACAAGGAGATATCACTACAAACTTATCAGTATGACTAAAATAAAATATAGTGACAACACCATACGTTGGTAAGGATGTGGAGAAATTGGGTCACTCATGCAATGCTGATGGGAATGTAATATGCTAAAGGCACTCTGGAAAACAGTTTAGCAGTTCCTTAAAAAACTAAACATGGAACTACCATACAACCCAGTTGGATTCTTGGGCATTTATCACAAAGAAATGAAGACTTATGCTCACACAAAAAGCTGTACAAAAGTGTTTAAAGTAGTTTTATTCATAAAGGCACCAAACTAGGAATAACCCAAATGTCCTTCAATGGATGAATTGTTAAACCACGCTACACTGAATACTAAGCAATAAAAAGGAGCAAACCATTCACAGATGAAACAATCTGGATAAATCTCCAGGTAATCATGCTGAATAAAAAAGGCCAATCCCAAAATACTGTATGATTTGATTTATATAGCATTCTAGAAAAGTCAAAATTAGAGAAATGGAGAACAGATTCATGGTTGCCAAGGGTTAAGGAGGTGGTGGGGTGGGAAGGAAGTGTCTGTGGCTATAAAAGAGCAGTATGAGGGATCCTTGTGGTGATGGAGATGTCCTGCATCTTGACTCTATCAGTATCAATCCGGGTTGTAATATTGCAAGATGTTAACCGTTGTGGGAAAGAAAATGGGTAAAAGGATACTAGGGATCTCTCTGTATTATTTCTTAAAACTGCACATGAATCTATAATTATTTCAAAATAAAGTTTAATTTTTTTTAAAAAAAGGGTTTCATGTAACTTCACATAAAAATCGAAATCGAAATCTCTTGAAAAATCACAAGATCTGACACACTTCCACATGCGGGTAAAAATGGGCTGGTGTGGAGCGGCAGCTGCAGTTCAAGTTTGGGCATGCCTTTGTCAGTTCATCGCAGTCCTCACTACTCCCTATTATCTCCCTATCAACCAGGCTCAGGTTTCTCTGCTATTCATTATCCAGCTTGCCCTGCTCATTTTCTTACATCCAGTAAGAGTCCCCTGCCTGGCCCCTGTAGGCATTTGAATTTTCCACTTTTGTTAACTCAGGTTCCTGACATCAGCAAAGCAGAGTAGAAGCAGAGTTATTCATGCTTATGGGAAGCATGTTAGCTCATGGAAACATCTTCACTCTTTATATCTCATGTCTGAAAACTGTATGCCTGAGACATGATACCATGTAGTGGAAACCCTTGAAAGTCAGACAGACCTGAGTTAAAAATCAGTGCTTTCCCAGCTGACCTTGAGCAAATTACTTAAATTTTCGGATTTTCCCTTGCAAACTGGGAACAATAAGACATAACTCAATCTAAAACACCTGCTACCACAGCAAGGGGCTCATTAATATATTTTCCCCACAACAACAAGGACGCCTCTCTTTTTCTTATGGCTTTGTGATCCCTCCTAGTAACCAACAGCTTCTACTAAAAGAGGTTTGTTCCCACTGGAGCTTTACACATATATTTCCCACTAACTGGAAATTTCTGTGCCACTTTGCTCAGCATCTTTCTAGCACTAGCTCATCATCCTCAAAATAATCCTGCAAGACAGGCACTTACCTGTATTAAGCTCAACTTGCAAATGAGGAATTTGAGGCATAGAATTATTTGGTTATTTAAGCTTTAGCCAATAAATCTGACTCTAGAATCTGTGCTTCAACTAGCTTTTCCACCGCCTCTCTCTGTTTCAGGCTTGGCAGAGTACAGCAGAGCTTTTCTTTCCAGGCTCTCCCCAGGGACTAGCCTATGCCTTTTGCGTGATCTTGCACATTATAAAGGTAAGGCTGACAATGATATATTCCTGGTCAGCCTCGGTTTACAGCCTTGGAAAGACTTTGAGAACCCCATCTCTGTTTCACCCTCCTCCCCTGACACAAGAAATCTTTTGGGGTGAGCATGTAACTCAGGTAGGTACCTGTAGGCTGCGCTGTGTTAAGAGATTTTCAGATACCACTGGCCAAGCACAGGGTGTTATTATCAAGGACGTTTTCCTACAGCAGCTTTATTGGCATCTCTTTCACAATCCGATGATCTTTTATTGGCACTAACTTATATTGGCAAAAAGAAGGGGACAAAAAACACACAAAACAGGCTGAGTGAAATATCACCTCTCCCCTGAGGATCGGTTGCTGGCTGAGCCGCTCAAAGCTTGTCACTCACCGGAGATGAAGAGACTCAGGAAAAACAAGCACTCCCTGGCTCTTGACAGAGCGTCCAGGAGCTTCCCAGGATATGAAACCAGAGAAATGCCTTCAGCTAATTTCTCAATGGTTAAGACTCTCCAATAAGACAAAGCTGGATTTGATCCCTGGCTTTCCACTTCTTAGCTGTGTCAACTTGGCCATGGTTCTTAACCTCTCTTGCTAAGCCTCAGTTTTCCCATTTTTGTAAAATGGACATAATAATCATAATAATGCCTTCCCTGCAGGGTCTTCAAAGGAAATATATGAGGTGATCCAAGAAATGTGCTTATACACAGCCAGCACTCAATAAATGTTAGTATTATATTAGTGGTGAAATTTGTGATAAGCCAGAAAAAAATAATAGCCATTAGTATTGTTAAAAGTGATAGGATTTGTAATATGGCATGGAAAAAGTGGTGGTAGTAATGGTGGTGGTATTTTAGCCATTATCAGCAAAAGAAAACAGAGGGAAAAAAATGACAAAACCTCAAAGAGTGTCCCAGGGGAAGCTTTCTTCCCACAGAAGTTGTATTTGTCAGAAATTCTCTGCATTTGAATATTTTAAAATTAAAACATGTTTTCCTATTAGATTATTATTCCAGGACTGTTTTCTCTTCAATTTTGATAAATTCAATCTTTTCTTTAAATAATGTTCAGGCTTCATCTCTTTCTGTCTTTGTGACCTTGGGCAACATTGTTTACCTCTTTCAATATCAATTTTCTTATCTAAAAAATTAAGTTCCGGAATCACCTGAGATAATGGACATGAAAGTGCTTTGTAAAAGTATAAACCTCCCCCTTCCCCATAGAAATGCTGAGTTATAATGGCTCCAGTTCTACTCTCAGTTGTGTTCCGTACTTAAGACATTTGTGAAGTATACTTTCAATTAGAAAATAACAACCATTTAATTTCTTCTATAAGATTGAATTTTGTGTAGCGTATTATCTTAAAAGAAGACAAAACTTTGGAGAAAACTGTGCTAATGAGGTACAAGCATTTAGTGTGAAGAATATTTGAAACACTTGATTAATACCTTAGGAAGGTGATAAAATTCTCCCCATTTACAGGAAGGCAGACCAATAGTTGAAGAACAGAAGGATTTCTGAGAGGTTATCACAGAATCAGTCTCTTTGACTTCAGTCTCTCCTATTTCCAAGACAGCCTGGAAAATATGACCAAATTAATCCTACTAATATATTGGTTTTCATCGTGTTGCTCCCTTGCTCAAGAATTCCCAGGAGTCTTTATCTACATGAAAAGCTCCAGCTCCTTAGCCTGATATTTCACTATCTTACTTTATAATATGGCCCTACGTCCCTTCTATGGCTTGGTCCCTGCCTTTCTCCATAATTTGCATATTCTACTCCATCCCTGCTTCATTGTCTCCTGGACAGTGCACGCTTATCTCCTACTCCAAAATTTGTTCATGTTATACCCTTACCAATTTGCTTCTCCTTTACTCATTCATCTACTTGAATTCTATCTTCTCCTATTTATTTTCTTCTTTTTGCCCATCTATATTTTCTTAGTTTTCTGCAATATTTGTTATTTAAATCCTAGGTGTTCCTAGGGCCTAGCTTCCATACTTCCTTCCCTCAAAGTCCTGGCTGGCTTTGATAACTGCTTCTGT
Source organism: Lipotes vexillifer (assembly GCF_000442215.2). Taxonomy (NCBI): domain Eukaryota; kingdom Metazoa; phylum Chordata; class Mammalia; order Artiodactyla; family Lipotidae; genus Lipotes; species Lipotes vexillifer. The sequence goes on from NW_006785816.1 coordinate 2,980,251, forward strand.
GATTACTATTGGGACCACCTGCCAGAGCTCTTAGTTTTCCTGTGGGTGGATCTTTCTCCCCAAAGAGACTGTTTTGCTGTAGGGCCCAGGCCAGTCCTTTTCTTTCCCATGCATTGTGTTTTGTTTGTTCCATGACTCTTTCCAGAAAGGTTTTAGGACAACTCACAAGAACACACACACACACACACACACACACACACACGATTACAAAATACAAATAGTACAAGGCAGAAGAGGGGGCCAATGAAGATAAATAGGCAGTGTAGACTCTGACTTCCTCCAAGGTCTCTCAACCCCAGGTACTATGTTCTAATACCTCATTAATACCTTTTAATGAAACTCTAGCAAGGAAAAAGATGGAAGAAACCAAATACAAATAAAAAGAAGAGAATATGTAAAGAAAGAATCCAAGATCTTTAATCCTCCATTCATTGATTTATTCCATCGTTCAGTAAAAAAATTTAAGTACTTTTATGTACCATGTACTGGTTATATAACTAGTCCCATAACTTAAGTGACCCTCTTCATCTATTTAGCCTTATGTTAGATAATACAAATTTTTTTTAATAAAAAGGAAGGTTAAACTTGTGTCCCTTCCCTATTGAATATAAAATAAATTTGAAAGAGGACATTTTTACATAGATAATTCAACATTGAATGCCAGGACTGGCTCATATATTTGAAATCTAAAGCTAATTTGCAAGTTAAACATTCATCCTAAAAGAGGCAAAGTGTTTTCTGAATTTTCTTTATGTTTCATGAGTGATAAGTTTTGAGGGAAATTTGCATTTATTAAGAGAATTGGTTAAATCTAATGACCAATGAATATATAAAAATTAATCAACCTGACTGGTATCAAGTTATTGGAAGTGATACAATTTTTAAAGATAATGTGAAACCACAATGAAATCCCACTACATATCCACAAGAACACCTAAAATTTAAAAGATTTTAAACACAAAATATTGAAAAGAATTTAGAATAAGCAGCACTCTGATAGGTGTATGAATTGGTACAACTATTTTGAAAAACAGTTTAGCAATTTCATAAGAAGTTAAAATGAACATCCACCCTATGATCTAGGAATTCCACTCCTAGCTATTTGTCTGGGAAAAATTAAAAGAATTGTCTACAAAAGAATGTTCATAGCAGCTTTACCCATAGTAGCCAAAGTTGGAAACACTCCAGATGTTTGTCAACAGAAGAATGAATAAACAAGCTTTGATATAGTCATACAATGGCAAAACACTTACCAATAAAAAAGTAACAAACTACTGATATGTGAAACAGCACGGATAAGTTTCAAAAATATTATACTGAATGAAAGTGTATAGTGTATGATTCCACTTATATGAAATTCTAGAACCTACAGTGATGGAAATCAGATCAATATTTGTTTCTTAGGAGGTAAAGGGAGTTGACTGGGAAGAGGCACAAGGAAATGCTCTGGTAGGACTAAAATATCCTGTTTCTTGATATACATTCATGAAAATTGATTGACAGTAGTTACATTTAAAATCTGACCACTTCACTGTATTCAATTATAACTCAATAAATCAATCAAATTTTAAAAAATAATGCTGAGGGAAATTTTGGGAGATAGAAATATTCTAAAACTGGATTTTGGTGGTGGTTGAAGCTATATGCATTTATTAAAAATCATTGAACTGTTCATTTACAATGAGTAAATTTTATAATATGTCAGTTATACCTCAGTAAACTGTTGAGTAAAAAGATAATGCATTCAATATTGTACTGGAAGTATAGCTAATACAATAAAACAAGAAAAGGAAACAACAGGTATATAGATGGGGGAAGAAGAAATAAAACAGTCTTTGTTTTCAGAGGACATGGTCATCCATGTTGAAAATCCAAAACAATAAAAAAAAAAAAACCCTCCTGGAACTAATAAGTGATTATAGCAAGATGACAGGATACAATGTTAATATACAAAAGTCAATCAGTTTCCTATATACCAGCAATGAAAAAGTGGAATTTGAAATTAAAAACACAATACAATTTATAGTCACACCCCCCCCCAAAATAAAATACTGAGGTATAAATTTAACAAAATATGTACAAGATCTATATGAGGAAAACTACAAAGCTCTGATGAAAGAAATCGGAGAAGAACGTAATAATTAGATATTCCATGTTCATGGATAGGAAGACTCAGTATTGTCAACATGTCAGTTCCTCCTAAATTCATCTGTAGATTCAATGTAATACTAATCAAAATTGCAGCAAGTTATTTTGTGTATATCTATAAAATAAGTCTAAAGTGTATATGAAGGGACAAGACACCCAGAATAGCCAACACAATATTGAAGAAGAACTAAGTTCAAGGACTGAAGCTACCTGACGTTAAGACCTACAATAAAGCTACAGTAATCAAGACAGTGTGTTATTGATGAAAGAATAGACAGATCAGTTGAACAAAATAGAGAGCCCAGAAATAGGCCCACATAAATACAGTCAACTTTTCTTTCACAAAGGAACAAAGGCAGTACAATGGAGCAAAGATATTCTTTTCAACAAATGGTGCTAGAACAACTGGACATCCACATGCAAAAAAAATGGATCTAGACATAGACATTACACCCTTCACAAAAATTAACTCAGAATGATCATAGATCTAAATATAAAACTCTTAGAAAATAGCATAGGAGAAGACCTAGATGACCTTGGTTGTGGTGATAACTTTTTAGATACTACACCAAAGGCACAATCCATGGAAGAAATAATTGATAACTGGACTTCATTAAAATAAAAAAATCTTCTGCTCTGCAAAAGACAGCATTAAGAAAATGAGATGACAAGCCATAGACTGGGAGAAAATATTTGCAAAAGACACATCTGACGAAGGATTGTTGTCCAAAATATATAAAGAACTCTTAAAATTCAACAATAAGAAAACAACCTAATCAAAAAATGTCCATAGAACTGAGCAGATAGTTAGTAGACCTTAGCAGACACTTTGACAGTTTCTTACAAATCTACACGTACTCTTACCATATGATCTAGCAGTTGAGCTCCTCGGTATTTACCAAAAGAAATTAAAAACCTACGTCTACACAAAAACATGCACACATATTTTACAGCAGCTTTATTCATAACTGCCAAAACTTGGAAGCAACCAAGATGCCCTTCAGTAGGTGAGTGGATAAATAAACTATGGTACAACTAGACAACGGACTATTATTCAGCGCTAAAAAGAAATGAGCTATTAAGCCATGAAAAGACATGAGGAAACTTAAATGCATATTATTACGTGAAAGAAGCCAATCTGAAAAGGGTAATACTGTGTGCTTCCAATTATATGATATTCTAGAAAAGGTAAAACTGTGGAGACAATAGAAAGATCAGTGGTTGCCAGGATTTTTGTTGAGGGACGGGGGGACTGGCAGAGGAGGGATGAAGAGGCATAGCACAGAGGATTTTTAGGGCAGTCAAAATACTCTGTACAATACTGTAATTCTAGATGCATGTCATTATACATTTGTCCCAACCTACAGAATGTGAAAAACCACCCATGAACCCTAATGTAAACTATGGACCTTAGATGATTATGATGTGTCAATGTAAGTTCATCAATTGTAACAAAATGTGTCACTCTGGTGGGGGACATTGATAATGGGGGCTAAAATGTGAGGGGGGGCAGGGATGTATATCTGTACCTTCCTCTTCATTTTGCTGTGAACCTAAAATGCTCTAAAAAAATAATGGCTTTTGGGGCTTCCCTGGTGGCGCAGTGGTTGAGAATCTGCCTGCTAATGCAGGGCACACGGGTTCGAGCCCTGGTCTGGGAGAATCCCACATGCCGCGGAGCAACTAGGCCTGTGAGCCACAAGTACTGAGCCTGCGCGTCTGGAGCCTGTGCTCCGCAACAAGAGAGGCCCGCGCACCGCGATGAAGAGTGGCCCCCGCTTGCCACAACTAGAGAAAGCCCTCGCACAGAAACGAAGACCCAACACAGCAAAAATAAATAAACAAATAAATGTCAAAAAAAGTAAAATAATGGCTTTCAAAAAGATCATGCACATGGCTATTGAGGTACAGAGTAAAATAATCACAGACTTCTAGGTACAGTTTTTCTTCAGAGCAATTTAATGATATATATCAAGAGCCTTAAAATAAGGATGCTCTCTGACCAAGAAATTCCATTTTAGTAAAATTTACCTTGAGAAAATAATGGAGGGAATGCACAAAGATTTAAAGATATGTATTGAACTGAATGGTCATTTGTAAGAGTTAAAGGTTGGAAGCAACTTAATGTCAACCATAGCATATGACTGAAATAAATGTGTATGAATGTGTGTACAAAGAGTAGCTATTATAATAAAGTTGTAAATTAATATTAACATGGAAAGTGGTTCACAATATATTAAGAGAAAAAGCAGGTTGGAGAAAATATGCAGAAAAGAGAATAATTAGTTTTATTATATAGTACTTTTAGTAGTATGTAGTAGGCGTACTATATAGAGATTTCCGTAAAGATCTATAACAAGGTGATAAGGATAGGTATCTCTGGGTGGTAGGATTATGAGGGTAACTTTCTACTCTTTCACAAAAATTACATGTGCCTTTTACAAAAGATATATGTGTGTGTGTGTGTATATATATATATATATATATATATATATATATATTTCAAAATCTTTAAAATGAGTTAATAATGGGAAAAAGATCTGTGGTACATATGTTGTACATATATGGTACATGTAATAAATATGGTGTTCTTATGAGTTCCGAAAATTTGGTGCACGCTACTTTATGCAATAGATGTGTATAAACTAGGTTGCACTTTCCATTGTGCTAATGGAAGAAAAATCTGCAAGAAAGGTAAAGAATCATTTGATCATGTGAGTAACTATCACCTCATGTTTCTGTCTTACAAGGTTCACATCATTTTAACTTTTAGTATTGCTTAAAACAGAAAATACCCAAATCATTATTCTTTTGTAATGTCCTGGTCAAGTTATTTATCACAGTCCTTTTAAGAAAGCCCTAGGTCAGTGTTGTGTTTTACTTACCCGATTTACAGGGTACCATCACCTTCTCAACCATTCTGGGAACAGCCCAAAAGGGAAGAATTCACGTGCTTAGCTGGAGTAACTGAAACTCGTCTACATAAGCAGGCAGATTTCATCTGCCTCTAACAGACCCTGGTCAGGAAACAAAGCAATCTCCCTGTCCAAGAGAAAAACAAAGAAAGCAGGCACATCTGGGTAAAATCTAACACTCAGAACGTTCCTTCATGGAGACAAGAAATAAAAGCATCTAGAGTGCACTATTCTCCAGAGAACCTGAGCTCTAAACGTGGGTTAGCTCGGCCTGGCACTGTCCCCATCTCAAGAGAGAATGAAGCTGAACCTCAGAAAGGGAGACTTGCCCAGTTATGCCAAAAATCATTGGTGAGGCTATGATTAGAATCCTTTGTCTCCCAAAGTGCTGGAGGCTCTAATAGGTAAAGCACACAGTGTGGTGTGATGAAAAGACTACCTGACAAGTCAGGAAACCTGAGTTTCAGAGTTGGCTTTGTCACTACCTACCCTTTCAGGGACCGTTATTCTTCGTGCACGACATGAGGAGGTCCTACTAGAAAATATACAAGGACTTCTGCAGATCAAACATCCTAGAGTTTCTAATTAGCTCACACCCTCCCCTTCCCTGTCCCTTCAGGTTTAATTTAATCCTTTGGGACATTCTTGCCCCTCTATCTTCCCTCGGTCCATGGTTCTCTTGGGCACACTTGTCCTGTGGTCTCCAAACCATACGAGGTCAGAAGGATGTTCCCTGGGCTGCCCGAGCAGGTGCTGAAACGTTTCCTCAGTTGCTGCTACCATTTAGCTAGAGTCATGTTAATTTTTTTTTTTCCTAACTGGATTAACAAGGCACACATATGTCTATAGAAAAAACTCCATTGAATACATTTTCAGAGTAAATACAAGTTTAATTTTCTTTAAACAGACATCAAGTGCTTGAGGATGTGTGAAGCCTGGAAGAGTGATTTCCTCAGGCAGCCTGCCTCTCCCAGGGGATGGGGCTGCCCAAGTCTTGACCCAAAGAGGGAGAAAAGTATGGGTGCAGGGGGAGAGGATTCTGCCACATTCAGCTAAACCAGATCGCAACCCAAGTGAAAAGAGAGAGAGAGAGAACTAGGTTGTGTTATCAATCAGTTTTCAACTTCAGTTAACTTTATTGGCTTGACAAGGTAGACACATTGCCAAAGTCAATACAGTAGGTCTGTGTGCATAAGGCAGGCTTTGGTGCTAATGGAGGTTTTAATGCCAGACATCCTGACCTGTGAATGTTTCCTAATGTCCTTCTTGGTCCCCAGCTGCCACATGTTGTGGTTATAATCTTGCTATGGAAGGTCATAGGATTTAAGTTTGGGGTCCTCAAGCCAAACTTATGGTAAGGGTCTTCTCTCCTGAAACCCTTTTGTACTATTGAAAAACCCTGTAAACTTACATTTTTATTTTGTATAATATATAGTACCCAACAATAAAAATAGACAAGTAGTTTCAGGTAAGATATTGTTAAAATAATTCACTTCCTAGGAAGGTTTTTAAAGTAAAATTTTTCACTAAGGAAACCATCTAAAATTTCCTTATCAAAAAATCTTGCTGTAGTGTTTACATTTCTAGTAAACACCTAATTAAGCTGTTAATATCTAGGATCATCCTGCAGAGCACCTCCATTCTTAGGAGAAATGAGGATATGACTGTTTTCTGGTTGGACAAAATTTTATTTCATGATTTTAGCAGCACAGATATGCACTATGTTCTCATCACCAAGAGGCCAGCCCAAGCTGCCAGGCTGAGAAGCAGAGCAACACATAAATTATAGACAATAGATGATATCAGATCATGAGCAGATCGTGAGTCTGGCCAGCAAGTATGTGATAATGGCTAAATTTAATGTTTAAACAAATAGTTGTTTTTTGTGTTTTGGGGTTTTTTTGCGGTACGCGGGCCTCTCACTGTTGTGGCCTCTCCCGTTGCGGAGCAACAGGCTCCGGACGCTCAGGCTCAGCGGCCATGGCTCACGGGCCCCAGCCGCTCCGCGGCATGTGGGATCTTCCCGGACCAGGGCACGAACCCGTGTTCCCGATATGGGCAGGCGGACTCTCAACCACTGTGCCACCAGGGAAGCCCCAAATAGTTGTTTTAAAGGAGGTGAAAGGTGGGAATGTAACATATGTTTCAGATACAACACATTTTATGGCACAAGCTACCATTTGGGGTACATGACCTCACCTTCACCCCACGGCAGCATGTACTAATTATATTATGGGCCTATTATTTTTTGTGAGCTGCCTGTATTAAATGACTGACTGAATGCATTCATACCTTCAAAAGCTAGAATACTTCAGCTGCAAGGAATCTACTAAATACTACTAAATAGCTAGTACAATTCCTCTCATTTTACAAAAACTGAGATCTAGATACTTTTGTTTGCGTATTTTGTTTAAGGTCAACATTTAAGTACTAAGGTGATACTAGAATTCTAAGGTCTCTTGACTCTTAGAACAGTTAATGTTCCATTATACCAAAATCCTACTGCACACTTGGCTTCTGTACTTTGCCCTGGACATATTCACATAAAAGTTAAAACAAGTGTAGAAAGAGGCCAGTGTCCACCCGCAGTAAATCAACCAATTAGTAGATTTTTCCACTTCTCCTAGCAATTTACATGTTCATTTCAGTAGTCTTTATAAGGAAAGCAGTTTACTTATTGGTTGGTTAATTTAACTGGTTAAAGATACCCTGCAATTTAATGTAAAGACCAAGACATAACCAAAGTCTTCTTTATTCTGTAAGTTTAATAAGCATTCCCAAAGGAAGGTCATTGCTGTTATTATTACTAACATAATCACAACATCAGTTATATGAGAAAAAAGATATATATGTGTGTATATATATTTGTACACACACACATATATATATATGCCTTCTTGCCTTCTAAATACTTGACTAATTCTTCAAAACGTATATTTTTCAAAGCGACTCAGAATGACTGGTGAGAGTGGAGCAGGGGAACAGATTTGTCCGAGTGTAAATGACAAACAATCCAGCTGTGAACTTTTTTCCCCCTAGTCAAAGGCCTTGGGGAATTAACAACTTCCTTGAGTCAGGATCTTAAATATTTATGTACACTCCAAGTGTTGTTATGTTTGAGATTGTTACTAATTTTAAAGATGTCCAAATTAAGGGACTGGGATAAAATCAAGGACTAAGATGAACCAGTGAAGATCTCCATTTCCAAAGCATTGAGAGCTATTATCCAGAAGAATAGCGCATCATACTTTGATCAGGGAAATTAAAATGTTCTCCCAAGCTATTCTATTTGTAAAACCTTTTCCAAATTGAATTCCAGTTGCAGAAATATTTTTGGCAGGTCAACAGCAGGGGCTGAGAGCCTGGTCTGTGCCAGCTCTGCTGACTGCTGCAACCAGGGGTGGAAAATCTGGGCTGGAGAAGGAGAAGCAAGAGCTGGTTAGACAGATCCCACACGAGGAAGGACAGATGGTGGCTAGGCAGCTTGTTTTAGCCATGGGTCTCCCCCGTCTGCTCCCTTGACTCTAAGATATAGACAGTTGCTACACTGAAAAATGCATGTTAAAGACAGAGGTGGCTGGGAGAGAGGGAGAAAGATGTATCGGGTCCTAAGGCTTTGTGTAAGCCACTCCCTGAGGTCCAGAGAATCTGAAGGAGGTGTCACGGGAGCAGGACCCTGGACCAACTAGAGGTGTCCTAAAGCCCACACTGGAGCCAGGCTGGTACTTCTAAACCTTGGCTTTGCTAAACCTTGGCTTTGCTACAAGCTGGCCCAGCGCTCATGGCCAGGTCTTGGTGTCCTCCTGTGGAACAGAATCAATTTCACACATGAGCAGAGAGGCTACTCTGTGACTATGATGCAGTAAGAGCAGAATAAGAACACTCTGATCATGTCTGAACAGACAGAAACGTGGACATTGCCAAAACCTTCAACATGACTCAGTATCCCCTATCCTGACTAATATGCATGACTGCTATTTCTTTACCGATTACCTCTTTAACATTGCTCTAGTCAGCCTCTTCAATCAAAGAATTACCTCTGCTTCCTGGCAGCATTCAATTCGGAGCAAAGCCCTGCCTCTGTAAACCCTACCCCAAATCACCTAACACAAGCAAGCCCAAGTCCTTTCCTTGGTCCTTTCTTTTTTTGGGTAGTTATATCGAAATTTGATTTTTTAAATTGGAGTATAGTTGACTTACAATGTTGTGTCAGTTTCAGGTGTACAGCAAAGTGATTCAGATATATATATCTGAATATATTTTTAATATTCAAAAAATTTTCAGATTCTTTTCCATTATAGGTCATTACAAGACATCGAATATAGTTCCCTGTGCTATACAGTAGGTCCTTGTTGTTTATCCATTTTATATACGGTAGTGTGTATCTGCTAATCCCAGATTTCCTAATTTATCCTTTCCCTTTGGTAACCATAAGTTTTTTTCTATGTCTGTGAGTCTGTCTCTGTTTTGTAAATCAGTTCATTTGTATGATTTTTTTAGATTCCACATATAAGTGGCATCATATGATATTTGTCTTTCTCTGTCTGGCTTACTTCACTTAGTGCTGCATCCTAAGTCCTTTCTAACACCTTCTTACTGACACACCCTCTGGTTGCCCATGGTGGGGCGCTCCATCAGTGTAAAAGGAGCAATAAACCCAACTTGTTCAACCACAGATGGGTCCTGCTGGTCTTCACCTGAAAGGCGAAGTGACAATAGTGTCTGTTCTGTGCCAAGCTGTGTGCTGAATTCTGGGCCTACAGCTCCAAACAAAGCACCTTGTCCTGTCCTCAGGAAGCTTACAATCGGACGGAGGAGACAAGGGCGCAGCAGGCAGAGACTCTAACCTCCAGAGTTGTTAGGAGTCAAACAAAATTCAACAGAATATCAAATTAAATAGCCCTAAGGGTGGTATGATACTGAGAATATGCAAGAATAGAAAACTCCCTCAAAGCCAAATTTATTTATTACTAGCAAGAAGGTAATCGTTGCAGATATTCTAATTCCATCAAGTTCGAGTTACTGTACTTCTAAATGTATTTATAAATCTTAAGTTACCAAAAAAGTACAAAATCCAGTCAAGTAAGCAGCAAGAATGAGAGCTTCAGACTTCTTGAGTAAACAAAGAATTAGATGAAGTGGCCAGGAGCCTAGACGACCAACTGCTCTAGTGTGAAAGCCTACAAGTTTATAACCATTAAATGAAGCCCATCATGGTCATGCACAAGGCCATGTCCTGGCCCAAACCCTGCTCCTAAGTAACTGAGATGGCAACTGTGTTCCTTGAGGGAGGGTGTGTGTTTCTTAACACCAGGAAAAGTGAGAAGTAAGTATGGAAAGATACGAGAGAACCAAACCATAGTATTGATAATTTGTATTAAGAAAGAAGTTGTGTATATTTGCTCTTTGTGTATTAGTAATTCTTAAGAGAATTGGGCCTATTTGAGGCATAGCCTTGAAATGTCAATTTAAAATACTTAATGAGTAATTTATGTGGAGTAGTTGATGTGGAGTTTTATGTTTTAAACTGAAAGCTGAATTCTTATTAAGTTTACTGAAACATGTAAGAGAAGTTTAGGACCCTATATTTATAAATTTAAGAGGTTAAATATATATAAATATTTGTTGATTTTTTAACATCTTTATTGGAGTATAATTGCTTTACAATGGTGTGTTTATTTCTGCTTTATAACAGAGTGAATCAGCTATACATATACATATATCCCCATATCTCCTCCCTCTTGCGTCTTATTATTAAAGTACTCCAGAAAGTTTTGTTAATTGAAATATGTGTGTGTGCATATATATAATATATACTTATTGATTCATTTCAGATATATATATACATATATTTCAGAAGGTCTGTGAGGATAAGAAATTGGAACCAGGGTTGGCAAACTCTGAATACGTGTGTATATATACATATACACATATATATATTTATATATACACATATATATATATTTATATATGAAGTGGTTACTAAACTCAGCTAGACCAAAAAATAAAATAATTACACATGTAAGCTGAGCCAAAAAAGCTATGTTTTTCAAATTTTAACTTTAATAAGTGGAATATTAACATTTAATCCAAAATGTAAACCTTTGTGGTGTTTTGGTTTGTTTCTTTTTTTAATTAATTTTTTTACTGGCGTATAGTTGATTTACAATGTTGTGTTCATTTCTGCTGTACAGCAAACTGACTCAGTTATAAACATATATACATTCTTTTTTATATTCTTTTCCATTATGGTTTATCCCAGGGTATTAAATATAGTTCCCTGTGCTCTACAGTAGGACCTTGTTGTTTATCCATTCTATATGTAATAGTTTGCAGCTGCTAATCCCAAACTCCCAGTCCATCCCTCCCCATCCCCCTCTCCTCCTTGGCAACCATAATTCTGTTTTCTGTGTCCATGAGTCTGTTTCTTTTTCATAGATTGGTTCATTTGTGCTATAGTTTAGATTCCACATATAAGTGAAATCATATGGTATTTGTCTTTCTCTTTCTGACTTGCTTCACTTAGTATGATAATCTCTAGTTGCATCCATGTTGCTGCAAATGGCATTATTTTGTTCTTCTTTATGGCTGAGTGGTATTCCATTGCATATATGTACCACATCTTCTTTATCCATTCATCTGTCACAAAAAGTAAACCTTTGAATAATGTTTTCTACTCAAAAGTCCCTTTCAATGGCATCTAGAAACTCATATGAACATAAGCAAATGTCATAGTGTAGGAAAAGTGCTGTGAATCGGGAAGGATAACATATGCTATAAGAACAAGGAGAGGGAGTGTATTTGACAGTTTGGAAGAGGTCTATTATAAGAGGAACAGGTAAACCAAAAAAAGTGTGAGGTTGGAAAAGAGGAGGGCCGAGCCACAGGAAGTTTATTCACTTACAAATACTGAGTCTGTAACAGGCACCAAACTAGGGGCTGGGGAGACAGTAGCAAAGGAAACAGGATTCCTTCCTCGTGGAGCCCAAGGCCGGGAGGAAAGAGGGGGCTCGGTGTCTTGCGGGGAACATAAAGAAATTCAGTGTGAGGAAGCCCGTCCTGGGGGTGTAGAAGAGGATCCCACACAGTCTCCTGGACCGTCAACCTCAGGGCACTAATGGATACACGTCAGGTATCTAATATGGTGCTATGAACTGGAAGGCCCAGCAAACCATTCCTTCTTCTTCAGCTGTCCCTTATTTAAGTTCTTTTTGCTTTGGGGGTCAGAGCCTATTTGTAAATCAAACATTTAAATTTTCCTGGGGCTCACCCGCTGAACTTCCAAACTACCAACCCCTTAATCCAAGGCTCCCTGCAGCCTAAACAGACTGAGGGCAAGTAAGAAGGTCACCTTTTGCTTAAGCCTGAGGTCCCGGGCTACAGGAACTGGCATGATTTGTTCATAAAGACCCCTGACGACCTGGAGGAGGATGACCCTTGTCTCTCGGGTGCCATGGGGACTGCTGGCTGGGTCAGTGGATACTCTGCAGATAATGGCTCTTTTAAAAAAGAAAATAGATCCTATTTTCCAAAGGCCAAATAGGTAATGAGGTAACAGTAAGAAGTAGGGAAAAAGAAGGTCTATAAGGGTAAGAAAGGCGGACCAGGGTTGGCAACTTCTGACTAAAGAAGGATGGGGACAGAAATGACTCCAGGATGAGGGAGTTTGAGAGCCATTCCGACCCACCCCAGAGTTTAAGCCTCCCCCAGAGGATGTTGACTTCACTCATACAAAGTATTTTATACAAAGAATGGTAGATCTGGGATTCACAAGATTCATTTTCAATTTTATAGGCTACTGCTTTCAAATAACTCTAAGCTACATCACACATCTAATGGAGTGGATGTGTGTCTCAGGGGGAATTATCAAGAAGCATTCTCTCCAAAGGTCCTGGGGACACTGAAATGGGCTCCATTGAAAGAACCATTTCCATCAGCATGTGCAGACCTTCTCTGTGTGTGTAGTCCTTTTCATCTGAGGTTATCAGGACATGAAAGCCTCTCACTCCTGGGCATGCCATCTGGGATTGTCTGGTGGCTCTCTGGCTGTTAAGGACTCTGGACATTATCCCCAATTCTCCATGGAAAAATTGTCCTGTGTTTCATGTCAACAATAGTTGAACCAAACTGCCTTTGACATCCTGGAGTTATCTGCTCACCCAGGTGACATTGAGCAGAGCTAGATGACTGGGAGATGGCAACTCAGCCCTGACATCTGCCCAGTACCAGCAGCAAGGGTTCCAGGAGTTATATGAGCCACTAGAGCCATCCAATATGCCATCTGTCACTGACTTACCATGCCACCTTGGGTCACTGACTTCCACACTCTGTGCCACCTGTGAAATGTGCATAAAGAGCACATCATGTCCTTCTGTCCCTCCTCCTTCCTCTCCTGCTCACGTTCACCCTCCCTCTCTCCCACCCTTTCTCCCTCCTCCTCCCTCCCCCTCCCCTTCTCTCTCTCTCCCCTTCCCCCTGCCCCATAGATGAAGATAATGCGTCTATAAAGCGCTTTGAGCTCCTTGGAAATAGAGGGTCTATAAATATAAGCTGTTATCTCTGTTACCATGGAAACATTCACAGAGAACCATACTCCATTCCTGCATTTGCTGAGCATAATTCTGGCCTTCTCGCCCTGCTGGCTTCTTGAGGCTATTAAACAACGAATGGTTTCACAAAGCACAGCAGCCAGGTAGAGGGTGGGGACCCAGGGCAGAGCTTGTTTGCTATTCAACTCTTCTTCATGTCAATTTTCAGAACTTGTGTTTCTGTTTACTAAAGTAGAGGAAGGTACCAAGATTGGCCAGAGTCAGCTATTAATCGAAGGATGCAAATTATGGCAGGTATAGGTATGCCACCCAATCAAAGACCCTCATCCACAGCAAGGCTCAGGCAAGGGAGAATTCCAGTGAGCTTCAGAAATAATATCACCCATTTCCTAAATTTTCTCTGACTCTTGACTCCTCAACTTCAGAACCATGGCTGGCAAAATGTTGGAGTAAAGAGAGTTAAGAGTCTGTACCTTTCTGCCAGCCCGTGACCTTCTGGAAAGCAGGGGCTGTGTCTTTTTCATTATAGTCTCTGCAGGGCCTAGTACAGTGCCTGGCACATAGCAAATGCTGGACAGAGGTTTGTAAAAGAAATGAGTAAGTGCCATTTGCTATGACAGAGCTGAAATTGTTGCTGAGTAAGGCCTATGCCTTTTGGCTTGGACTCAAGATCCCAGAGCACATCAGTTCTTGAAGCTGCTTGTCTGCTTTCTCTACTCCTCACTCCCATCAGTGAGAGCAATGTTGCCACTTTAATTCTAGTTCCATAGGTGGTCCTGGGAATGTTGATGTATAACTGAAAGCCTGATATGGGCGAGTCTAGAATAACATATCCTAGTTGTTAACCAAACAACTGTAAGTCTTGTGCCAAATGTAAGGGTTGTAAAAACGATGGAAAAAGTCATTGGTCCTTTCAGGCAGTGCTGTGATCTCAAGGGGAAGTTTGCCAGGCCTCAGATGAGCAAAGGTAGGGAAATGGGATGGGCTTTGGAGTCAGACAAATCAGAATTCAATGTGTGAGCCCTGCCACTTACCAACTTCCCTGAGCCTCAATATTTCCATCTGTAAAATCCAAATAACAGCTCTTATCTCACAGGTTTGAGGTGACGGTGAAATAAAATAAGTGAATGATTAACACATATTCATTCCATCCCATTAATTTGTCAAAATGCAGGAAGAACACAATTAGGTTTTTTTTTTCAGTCATTTAATTTTTTAATTGAAATATAGTTGATTTACAATGTTGTGCTAGTTTCAAGTGTACAGCACAATGATTCAGTTATACATATACATACATATATATACATATGCATATTCTTTTTCAGATTCTTTTCCATTATAGGTTATTACAAGATATTAAGTAGTGTTCCCTGTGCTATACAGCAGGTCGTTGCTTGCCTATTTTATATATAGTAGTGTGTATATGTTAGTCCCAAACTCCTAATTTGTCTCTCCTCCCACCCCCCAGTATCCCCTTTGGTAACCATAAGTCTGTTTTCTATGTCTATGAGTCTATTTTTGCTTTGTAAATAAGTTCACTTGTAACATTTTTTTAGATTCCACATAAGTGATATCATATGATATTTTTCTTTCTCTGACTTACTTCACTTACTATGATGATCTCTAGGTCCATGCATATTGCTGCAAATGGCATTATTTCATCCTTTTTCACAGCTGAGTAGTATTCCATTGTATGTATATATACCACACCTGTATCCATTCATCTGTCGATGGACATTTAGGTTGCTTCCATGTCTTGGCTATTGTAAATAGTGCTGCAATGAACATTGGGGTGCATGTATCTTTTCTTTTTAAATTTATTTATTTATTTATTTATTTATTTTTGGCTGTGTTGGGTCTTTGTTGCTGTGCACGGGCTTTCTCCAGTTCTGGCGAGCGGGTGCTACTCTTCCTTGCCGCACACAGGCTTCTCATTGCAGTGACTTCTCTTTGTTGCCGAGCACAGGCTCTAGGCATGCAAGCTTCTTTTTGAATTAGAGTTTTCATCTTTTCTGGATCTATGTCCAGGAGTGGGATTGCTGGGTCGTATGGTAGTTCTGTTTTTAGTTTTTTGAGGAACCTCCATACTGTTCTCCATAGTGGCTGCGTCAATTTACACTGCAATCAGCGGTGTAGGAGGTTTCCCTTTTCTCCACACCCTCTTCAACATTTATTATTTGTGGGCTTTTTGCTGATGGCCATTCTGAGGTGATACCTCCTTGTAGTTTTGATTTGCATTTCTCTAATAATGAGCAATATTGAGCATCCTTTCATGTGCCTCCTGGCCATCTAACACAGTTTGTTTTGAATAATGTACTTACTAGTTTATTTTAAAGGTCTGGCTGATGTTTCAGATCCCAGCAAGATGGGAGTAAGTGATAGCTCTGCCTTTGAGAAAGGGGGTGGGAAACTTACAGGAAAAGCACACACAGCTCAAGCATGCACAGGGAGCCAGGTAGCACTGGCTACATAATTTGCAGTGTTCAGTGCAAAATGAAAATGCAGGGCTGGGGCTTCCCTGGTGGTGCAGTGGTTAAGAATCTGCCTGCCAATGCAGGGGACACGGGTTCAAGCCTTGATCTGGGAAGATCCCACATGCTGCAGAGCAACTAAGCCCGTGTGCCACAACTACTGAGCCTGTGCTCTAGAGCCCGTGAGCCACAACTACTGAAGCCCGCGTGCCTAGAGCCTCTGTTCCACAAGAGAAGCCACTGCAATGAGAAGCCCGTGCACCGCGATGAAGAGTAGCCCATGCTCGCCACAACTAGATTGAGCCCACGCACAGCATAAATAAAATAAATTTATTTAAAAAAATATCTAGAAAATGCAGGGCCACTTGTTAAAAAATTATTAAGAATTTCAAGAGGGTCACGGCAGAGCACTAAACCTTGTTCAACCGCATGGGTAATACACACACCTGCATGGGTAATACACACACCTGCATGGGCTACACATACCTGCATGTGTTACAAAGCCACAAAGCCAGCCATAGAGCCACAGGTGCAGGGGAACTTGCCATTAAAGTTCCCAGGCTTGCTAGAGATCATCATACTGATGAAATAAGTAGAGCAACAGTGTCACAGTGTTACCCAAATGCTGATTTTGTCATCACTGTAGGTCTAATACAATCAGAGAGGCCACTGGAATGTTTGCTATTGAAACACTTGAATACGCTGAATTCATATTCTAAACTAAACCTATGCTGTAGTAAAGGTCATTTCAGGAGGGAAAACTCATAAAAACAACTACACTCTTAAAGGGGTGATTAATGATTGTATAAAATATGTTCCAAGGTTCAGATTGCTCCTGTATCCTTGTTCACAGAGGTGCAGGGGTGAGGCCAAACAGCAAAGCATATACAAGACATTCACTATTTATTCAATTGCTATTTAATAAGCGCTTACTGTATCAAGTCAAGGCACTAGGCCATGTAAGGGAAACAGAAAAAGAGATTCTCTTCAGCCAAAAAAAAAATGAGAATGTTAGCCTTGCTGATGTCCAAAGTCGCTTTCAGTTCTAACATTTTTAGGATTCCTTGATGAAGATATGGGGCCTACCTTTAAGAAACAAGTCTGGTACAATAGTGAACTAAATAGAAGTTGCTCTGTATAGAATGCTTTTAAATGGAGTTTTAAAAATCTATCATTTACACTCATACATATGGACCTCCTACCTGCTAAGATTATTATTATTATTATTATTTTATTTTTATTTTTTTTGCGGTATGCGGGCCTCTTACTGTTGTGGCCTCTCCCGTTGTGGAGCACAGGCTCCGGACGCGCAGGCTTAACGGCCATGGCTCACGGGCCCAGCCGCTCCACGGCACGTGGGATCTTCCCGGACCGGGGCACGAACCCGTGTCCCCTGCATCGGCAGGCGGACTCTCAACCACTGCGCCACCAGGGAAGTTCTAGGATTTTTATATGGTCTTTCACCTCAATTTTTACTGATCCCTTCAAACACTGGGAGCATTATCTTTTTATTTTTTTTATTTTCAAAAAATCTGGTTGTAAAACTAAGTCACAGGGAAGAAAATGGATTTTCCTGGAGTCACATAATAAGATTGTGGCAGGGCTTCCCTGGTGACGCAGTGGTTGAGAGTCCGCCAGCCGATGCCGGGGACACGGGTTCGTGCCCCGGTCTGGGAAGATCCCACGTGCTGCAGAGCGGCTGGGCCCGTGGGCCATGGCCGCTGAGCCTGCGCGTCCGGCGCCCGTGCTCCACAACGGGAGAGGCCACAACAGTGAGAGGCCCGTGTACCGCAAAAAAAAAAAAATAATAATAATAAATAATAATAATAAGATTGTGGCAGAACCTAGAACCCCTTGATAAATTATGAATTAATTTTCAGTGGTCCCCATTCCCCCTGCACCCTCCGTCCACTAATAAAGAATGCAATTAAAGTGGGCCATCCTCCTTTCCTTGCTGCCAAGGTATAACTATTCATGAAAGACTCTTTGCGTAAAGCTGTTGAAGGAAATTTTGAGTGCAGGCTTTAAAAACCAGACAGACCTTGTTCAGATTCTGATTTCACCACTTAACAGTTATTAGGGACCTGGGCGAATTACTTAAACTTTTCAAGCCTCCATTTTCTCATAAGTTGAAATATTAATTCCTCTCCAGTTTATTTGAGAATTAAAAGCATCCATCAGTGCCTGGAACATAATGGCTGTTCATCCCATGTTGAGCCCATTCCCTACGCCTCCATCTTCCATTCCTCCTGTAAAGCCTTGCATGAACAGAATGTCATGGGACTGTAACTGTCCCATTATTTCCCTGAGACACATGGCCCATGGAAGAACAAACTACCCAGAGAAGAAGCCAAGAAGCCCGGGATAGATGAGGCCAAAGACAGGTGTTGAGTTGATTAAATCTAAACATGGACTTCATTTTCAACCTTGAATGTGCAAAATCCCATTGAATGTTTCTTCTCCTTTTTCTCAGTTTACTATAACCCCTCACGAGACACACAGCTGTGAAATCCTGGCCCTTTATTTGGTCCAGGCATTTGCACATCAGAGTCAAACAGTCAACTTTAAAAGGAGGAAAATGAAACAAGTTTGTGAGAGAAGAGGCCCAAGAATTCTATCTATTTCTTCCAGGAAATGGAAGCCCTGAATGGATTCAAGTGTTGCTGAGTTGTTAGTCAGTGGACTCATTAGATGTTTATATAATAAATTAAAACTAAAGGAAGAAAAAATATGCTATTTCTCTCACCAGACTATTATCCTGAAGTGAGGACAGGCAGATGTTGCTACACACGCCAGAAGGACGGGGCTTGCGTGTTATTCGCAGGGCAACAAGAACCCCTAATATACCAAAACTAATACCCCCAATAGGCCTGAAATGTCCCCGCTACTAGAGAGTCACATTTAATGATAAGGCACTGAGCCCCAAGGAGTCCCTAGTGCATATGCACACAGAAGAACACAGAAATTTAAGGGAACAGACACGGGATGTGGGAGTTCCGATGGCAGAGATCCCACTGGCAAAAAATGCAGAAAGAATGAAAGCTGCCAAAGACAAGTTAATAAGGTTTTGCCTGGGCTCAGGACAGCTCGCAACTGTGGCATGGGGGATGTTCTCATCCCATCTCACCTTACGGCCCTCCTGGTAGCCCAAACTGCCCAACCCTTTCACTTGGTGTTTGTGCTTTGCTCTGAGCCCATCAATTGTTGTCACATTGTGTTTAATTTAACCTTCACTAGGATCTGAGGGATTTAAGGTACACTGTTTCTAATCTGGAGCATTTGGTAACAAAGAATAATCTCAAACTAACTCAAGAAAAGGGGAGCGTTGATCAAAAGATACAGAAATCTCATAGGAATCCAAGGAGAGTCTGCACGAAACAGCTGGGCCCCATGAGAAGAGAAACTGAGAAGCTGTTCAGGGCTCTGGCAGAGGTTGCTAACCATCTCCCAGGGTTCACTTCCCTCTTCTTCTTCTTAATACAGAACCCTCTGTGCTTTATGTGGATGCATGGCTGCCAGTCTGGCACTACAGTTCCCAGCCTGCCTTGCAGCAGGGTGCCAAGTATTGTAAGTAAGGGGATATAAATGGAAGTGAGATATATAAATTTAGCATCATCTTCTTAAAGCCAAAGACATTGTCTAAGATTTTCTCCTTGCAGTAAGATGGAATGCAGATTTGGTATTGACTCAGCCTTAGTCTTGCAAAGAAGGACAACACAGTTGAGGACAGCAGAGTAACAAGATGGAAAGACAAGGGTCCCTTGACAACTTCATGTAACAGAACCGCCTTGCCAGCCTGGACCATTCACCTCCAGGCTGTTAGAGAAGAAAGAAATAACTGTTCTTTTCTTTGAGCCACTCTCTTTTTGGGTCTCTGTTACAGTGGCTTGGCTCACATCTTAACTAATACAAGAATTGAGAGCTAGCCCATAGATGGAGCTTCCTTTGAGTCACAGCCACCCTGGTTCACTCTGCCATAATTGGATGGAAGGGGCACTGTCTTACTCAGCTCAGGCTGCTGTAACAAAATACCATAGACTGGGTGGCTTAAAGAACAGATATTTATTTTCTCACAGTTCTAGAAGCTAGAGGTCTAAGATCAGGGTGTCAGCATGGTTGGATAATTGGTGAGGGCCCTCTTCCTGGCTGGCAAGCCATCTTATTGTATCTTTGCTTGGCTGAGAGAGAGTTCTGGTGTCTCCTTCTAATAAGGGCTCTAATTCCATCTTGGAGCTCCACTCTCATGACCTCATCTAAACCTAATTACCTCCCAAAGGATCCATCTCCTAATACCATCATATTGGGGTTAGGGGTCCAACATAGGAATTTGGAGGGAGACCTAAACATTCAGTCTGTAATAGGAACCACAGTAAAACAGAGCCGTTTTCGGAAGCTCTTATAGCACACGTCCACAGATCATGTAATGAGGAGAGTCAGCTAAATAAGCATTTGCACTCATGATCTGTCACTCAGCTGAGATTCCTGAAAGTTCAATACCTGGGAGATATTAATTCTGTGAGCATCATATTCTAAAATCTCCAATGGATTATATTTCCTAGGTGCAAGTCATCTATTCTCATATCATTTCTAATCACAGCACAGGAGAATTTTACACACGCCAGTTGTTCTGGTTCTCAAACTTTAGCATGCATCACAATCAACTGAGGACTTGTTCAGACAGATTTACTGGCCCCCTACTGATACACTAGGTCTGGAGTGAGGCCTGAGATTTTACATTTCTAGCAAGTTCCCAGGTGATGTTGATGCTGCTGGGCTGGACATCACACTTTGAGATCCACTGATATACATCATCCACCACTGTCCTACATGTTGTATAGAAAACACACATTAAAAAAAAGCAAAACAAGAACAAAATTTAAAAAAAAACACACACACAGCTATTGCTGGCATACTACACAGAGTCTTAAAGCCAGATGCTAATAGAAACACTAAACACCATGATATTTTAGCTTATTCAAAATGCAAGGATGCATTTCTGTTCTGTGACTTGGTAAGTTGTAAACAAATACATCATTTGTTTAACAAATATTAACAAGTGATTTTATTCTCGACCAGGCACTAGGAGCTAGCAGTGACAAAGCAGACAAAAATGCCAGTCCCTATAGAGCTTAAATTTGAACAGGAAGAGCTGTCATTTGTTGAGTTTCTGTTATGTCCTAAGCCCTTTTCATTAATTATCTCTAATTCCCACAAAGACAATAAAATATAGGTGTTGTTATTCCCATTTTCAAGATGAGAAAGTTGACCCTCATATCGTTAAGTAACTCACAGAATCAAATGGGTCTGTCTCCAAAACCCATGTACTTTCCATGACACCACAATGAAATATAGTTGGCTAACACTACTACACAGGGATTTTTAGCTGAAATACCCTATATTTTTCCAGCAAAGGATTTCTTTTTCATTACTATGGCCTGGAAAGATCTCTGAAGGATTGGGGACCTTCAAGTGTAAGATCTCAAGGGCTGGATGAGAATATTATAGACTGCAAGGAAGGGATAGTTTTCCTAAGTTTTAACTACAACACACTGGATCATCCGGCCAGGTAAGTTAACGGCAGGGCCACAATAAAGTTTTTGTGGGTTCAGAAGTTTACTTTGAACAGCAACTGTACATTAAAACTAGCAGGTCCCTAGTTAAAATTGGAGATCTTTTCTTCTTTCAATCATTTATTCAGTAAATGTTTCTTGAAACTTCTGTGTATCAGGCAGTATGCTAGGAAGTGTGGAGAATTCGAGGTAAGACTTTGTTTCTGTTCTCAAGCGGGTTACGATGTAAGTATAGTAAGTCCCCTACATACGAACAAGTTCCGTTCTGAGAGCAGGTTCATAAGTCCAATTTGTTCATAAGTCCAACAAAGTTAGCCTAGGTACGGTTGGCTATATAGTACTGTACTGTAATAGGTTTATAATGCTTTTCACACAAATAATACATCAAAAACAAACAAACACAAAAAATGAAACATGTTTAATCTTACAGTACAGTACCTTGAAAAGCATGGTAGTACAGTACAACAGCTGGGATACAGGGGCTGGCATCGAGCGAACAGGCAAGAAGAGTTACTGACTGGAGGAGGGAAGGAGGTGGGAGATAGTAGAGCTGAAGGATCGTTAGCAACAGGACACGGAGGGCAAGCTGCACGTGACAGTGTACGTCAGACACCTGAACTAACTTACGTGATGGGAAAGTTTGCAGCCTGAAGGTTTGTATGTAGGGGACTTACTGTATAGTGACTTCTTCCTGGCCCTCCTCCAGCTACTGCATTTGGGGTTCTCTTTGGACAGTAATTTTTGTCTTATGTTTTATACTTTGAACTTTTTATCTTTATTCATAATGCCAATTCATACATCAGTCTGTGCTGTTTGGTTTTGTTTGTTTGTTTTAGTGGAGCTATTTATATAGAGGAGTTGGGTATTTGGTGAGACAATATAGTGAATTATTTTTTTAAAGAGAAATGACAGTGATTATCCAAGATCTTGGGGAAATATTAAAAAGAGGAGGTGGGTCCTGAAGCGATGGGAGAAAAGAAAAATTCTTGGAAGTTAAAGAATCTATGATCCTTAAAAAAAGATAGGAACTTACCCTCAAGTAGAGAGAGAGGAGAAGAGAGTCTTAAAAGAGGAAAAAGATGGGCTTCCCTGGTGGAGCAGTGGTTGAGAGTCTGCCTGCCAATGCAGAGGACATGGGTTCGTGCCCCAGTCTGGGAAGATCCCACATGCTGCGGAGTGGCTGGGGCCCCGGGCCATGGCCGCCGAGCCCGCACGTCCGGAGCCTGTGCTCCACAATGGGAGAGGCCGCCACAACAGTGAGAGGCCCGCGTATGGCAAAAAAAAAAAAAAATTGTTTGAATTTTTTATTAACATTTATTAATACCGCACAAAAAAAAAAAAAGAGGAAAAAGAAATCTTTGTAGTGAAGTAAAAAGTGCAACTAGGTGGGCAAAAGAAAGACAAGAACACTCAGTAGAACTCTTCCTTTAAAGGGTTTTTCCCACCCTTTGTTGAAGTGCATACTTGGACTTCATTGAGTGTGGCTGCCCATGTGCATTGTCAACTTCAGGGTATAGCATACCTCAGTTTTTTCAAAGAAAACAAGGATTAAAGTTTGTCAGCTCACAGGTTTGGATGTCTTTAATAGGTGAATACAGTGTATGTCTTCTTAAGTTCAGAGGCTTGAAATCAGACCGAGGGTTCCACAGAGGACTCAGTTCTTCATTCAAAAGGCCCAGCTAGAGCTCTGTGTCACCACTTCACCTGGGGATGGGAGCTTGGGGGTGTGTGGGGGGGAGAAGACAGCAAGCTACTGGTAACAATCGGGTCTTTGTTTTTACTCCTGAAGAATCCCTCTGTGCAAAGGTGCTTCAGTGAGCACACATTGTTTTATTTCCACATAACCTTGAGCATACCTCAGTGAGCAGCTGTCTCCGAATTTTCTAGTGTGTTTTCAAATCTCAAAGATCTAAGCTGTCTTATGTGTTTCTTCATCAAGTTTAAGCATATTAAGATAGTTCCTGAATACAACAGTCTCATCCTAGGACACATTCCAGTGCCTAGCATGAGGGTCTTAACTATAACCAGCTGTGCTATCTTCCCAAACATCTACACACCCTAAGGTAGGGCTTCTCAATCATCTTGGTGCTTGGTGCTTAGTTACCGGGGAAGCTTGTTCACATGCAGATTCCTGGGCCCTATCCAGGTAGTGATTCAGGAGGATGATGGGGATAAGCCCAGGAATGTGCCCTTTAAAGGAGTCAGCCAGGTAAATCTGATGCAGAGGATTCATGGTCAACATATTGAGAAAATCTATGCAGTCATATTAGGGTTTGAGACAAATGTGCAGGGGGACCTCTTTACTCACTCAGCTAAATTTATAGAGCATATACTATGTGTCCATCTGTGATAGGTAGAGGGGATACCATGGTGGACCAAGGCTGTTCTTATGAAACTTAAGTAAGCAAATAATCACACAAATGAACGCAGAACTACTCCTGCGACAAACAGCACAAAGAAGAGTTACACAGTGCCCTGAAAACCTGTGGCTAAGATGTTTTCCCTATCTTCAGACATCCGGGAAGTCTTCCCCTGAAAGCTCAGTAGGTGTTACCTAGCCAAAAGGGGAGAGAGAAACACTCCAGACACAGAGGGACTAGCGTGTGTAAAAGCCTTGAGGCCAGAGGAAGCTTGGAAAGTCTGAGGAGCTGCCAAAAGTTACCCTGGGGACTCAATAATGTGTAGTCCAATGTTGGCCAACCCCAATCAAGACTTCAAAACTAACATGCCATCCTTTCAGAAGGCTGACGAAACTGAAGAATTATTGATTTGCTGGAAGTGGCTCTTAATTTGCAACCAAACGTGAGCTGCTCTAAGACCCATTGTCAGTTAACAGGCTAAAACTGGCAGGGCGGCTGGCATGCTGGGTCTGGGTAAATCACATACCCTGTGCCACCACAACTCATACTAAGATTAGGCAACAGCTGTCTAAATCCCACAGCCCCCAGAGAGGCTGGAGGAGATTGAATCCACTGTTGCCACAGGAAGCAGAGAAAGGAGATGGGGGCAGAATATCAACAGATCCAGCCTTTGCTAATAGGGCAGAGTCACAGATCATGCCCATAGCACAATCTATATGCATCTGTTTTCTGCACACTCTTTTTGAGATCTTTTCCAGCTGTGCTCCCCTGCTTCTTCCAGAGCCACTTCCTCTGATCCCAGTGACCTGGACTTTTCTAATGGTTTGCTCTTACAATGGCTCGCCTTTCTTACCACAAAAGAAAGAGATTTGATATTCTCATTGGACAACATAGATAATGGCAGCCATCCCAGGATTTGCATTTTGAAAAAGGTCTGGAAAATACTAACTCAAAAGAACAAATCAATATGTGTCAAATTCCTCTGTATCATTGTGGTGGAGACAGGGATAGACCCTGTAATTTTTAGCTGGGCCCATGGTGCCCAAAATAAAGACTATATTTCTCATCTCTCCTTATAGCCAAGTATTGCCCTGAGGCCAAATTCTGACCAGTGAGATGGGAGCAGGCATGCCGTGTTACCGCTGCTGGATGGATGTTTCCATAAAGGGAAGTTGGCACTTACATCTTTCCTTTTCTTCTTTGTCCTCTCTTCTAGCCTGGCTGGGAAGACTGCCGTCCTAGGCACCACTTTGGCCCATGAGAGCAAGGGCCACATAGGAGGGATAGTAAAACGGGAAGCTGGAAGAGGCCTAAATCCCTAAGGATGTAACAGAATACAGCCATGTCCCCATTCCTGGACCGCTTTCCTCTGGACTTGTAAGTGAGAGGGAAATAAATCCTATGTTGTTGAGGCCATGGTTATTTTGGGCTTCCGTTACTCACAGCCAAACCTAACTCCAACTGGTAAAACCATCATGGAAGATTTTTCTTTCTTTTCTTTTTTTCTTTTTTAATGGAGGATCACAGTGAAGTTGCTTCTTGGGGTCCCTCAAATGTAGGCAACAATATTCTCCATCTTCCTGTGTGGCTGCTTCTTCAGGTCAACCCAAGCTGAATTATAAGATGGAAAATGAACATGGACTAGGGGCACGAGGCCTTGGTCTGAAGCCCGTCCAGCCACAAGCTCTCCTGCTATTTTCTCTCACTGGGCTTCTGCTTCCTCATCTGAAAAATAACCTCTAAGTTCCCTTACAAATTGTAGAGTTTCTAAGACCGGGCATGCTAGGCCTCCCCCAAGCCTTGTGCCCACTGCCTATCAAGGGAAATTGTTGTTAGGATGAAGAGTTTTCATCTAACCAACAACAGGTTGTGTTTTTAAAGTCTATTATTACTTGTTTGGAACTTGCAACACAGTTTTCCACAGGTCTATAATGTACATGAAGTTTAGGGTCTCGAGCAAACTCCAGAAAGACACTTAATCAACTTTCCGTTCAGCTGTAGTGTGGGGAGAGGCAGGGAACCAAAACAATATGTAAAAGATTGGTGTGGGGGGAAAAGTGCTCAATTTCAAATTGGAGGAGGGACAGAAATGTCTTTTCCTTCACCCTTGGCAGAGAAGAGGACACACACCCTCCCTCAGCCCCGTGTTCTGCTGGGGAGAATAATCACCTCAGAGTAACAGCGCTTCCCTTTCACATCCAGATTCCTATGAAATAAGAAAACGGGAGTCTCAACAAATGTAAGGACACCAAGCGGGGAAAGTGGCAGGGGGCGGTGGCGGTGGTGGTGGTGGGATGAATTGGGCGATTGGGATTGACATGTATACACTGATGTGTATAAAATGGATGACTAATAAGAACCTGCTGTATAAAAAAATAGATAAAATTTAAATGATAAAAAAAGTAAATTAAAAAAAAGAAAACGGGAGTCTCAGTAGGTGTCAAATATGACACCTATGAGACTGCTGCCTGGTTTTCTTCAGTCTAATTCTGATTTCATTTGAAAACTTTGTCCTGCAGAGAAAAGAAAGGCCATTTTCTGGGAATGTCCAGATTCCCTTAAGTAGATATTATGTAGAAGCCCTGGGAGAGGTAAAGGGAGGAAGGGTGCTCTCTTTTAAGGAAATGATGCCTTATGGTAAAGTCTGACTTTTCCTGTTGGTCGCAGTGGCACAGAGCCTAGGCATCACCCAGTTCAACCCAAGGGAGTTCAGCAATGAAGACGCAATGAGGACAGACCTGATTTCATATGCTGGAGGAACGGAAGCAGTATCTTTTTCTTCCTACTCTGATGAATGTCAGAGTGTTGAGAATGAAGGCACAATTCTCCGATGGACTCTGATCTGCTCCGCTCCTTTTCTTCCTGTAGAAAGGGCAGTCCAGACCCTATACCTCTAAGTCTCATCTTTTCTCTATTAAAAAAAAATCTTTGTCCCAGGCATTCCTTCCATCTACCCTTCCTAAACACAGCCCACATTTCCATGCCTTTGTACAAGCTTGCCCCCTGCCTGCCATGCCCTTCCCCTCACTTCCCCTCACAGGCTAACTCTTCCTTGTACAGATGCCACCATCTGCAGGAAGCCTTCCCAGCTCTCAGGAGGTCCCTCACTTGTGTTCTCTCCTAGCACCCTTGGAAAATATCAGGCTGTCCCCACATGAGAGGATAAGCTGCTTGACCATCTCGACTCTCTGGTGACCAGCAAAGTGACCCAGCACACGGTAAGGTTACCGACATTCAATGAATGAGTGAAGGAGTGTTCCTTCTTTTCTGCTTCTTCTCACAGGGTTGTTGGGATCCTGTTCAGGGCCCACCTCTTCCAAAAGGGGTATCTCTCATCTCTAAATTCCTACTGTTCCTCTTGTTTGTGGTATCCACTGTGGGACATGATCATTTACTACCCTGCATTGTTGTCTGCTCATTCCTGTGTATCTGGCCTCACTGACTCGACTGTCTGCTGCTAAAAGGTCCGGACATCTTCTCTGTCTTTTGTGACTCCCTCGGTTTCTAAGGCTATGCTATATACACAGTAGGCAATAGATGAATGAATACATGAATCCAAGGCAGGCTTCTTTAAATTGTGACCCAATGAGACTTACATTATCTCGGAGAGCTTTTGACATGTACAAAAAAAAAAGAAGAAACTTTACATGATTCCACCCATTTGGTGCCATGAGGTGTGCTTGCACTTTCTATATGTACACATCTTCCTTCTGAAGAGGCAGTTAGGCCTAGTGGTTCAGAGCACAGGCTCTGGAGCCAGGCTGCCTGGCTCTGAATGTGGGCTTCCCTCTTGCTAGCCTTAGGGATCTAATCTACATGAGAGACTTAGTTGCTTTGTTTGTAAAATGAAGATATAACAATAATAGGAGTGTATTAGTCAGGGCTCTTCAGAGAAGCAGAACCAATAGGATATATAGAGATATATCTATAAGAGGAGGTTTATTATAGGAAGTGTCTCACTCTGTTTTGGAGGCTGAAAAGTCCCATGATTTGCCATCTGCAAGCGGAGAACCAGGAAAGCCAGCGGTAAGTCAGTCTGAACTCAAAGGTTTAAGTCCCAGTCTGAGTCTGAAAAACCCTAGAACCTGGAGCACCAGTATACGAGGGCCGGAAAAGATAAATGTCCCATTCAAGCAAAGAGAAGGAATTTGCTCTTCCTCTGCTTTTTTGTTCTACTCAGGCCCTCAACGTGCTGGACAATGCCCACCTGCTTTGGTGTGGGTGATCCTCTTTACGTAGTCTACTGATTCAAATGCTAATCCCTTCCAGAGATCCCCTCACAGACACATCCAGAAAAATATTTTACCAGCCATCTGGGCATCCTTTAGTCCAGTCAAGTTGACATGTAAAATTAACCATCATAGGACTTACCTCATGAAGTTGCTAAACAGGTAATATGGAGTAGAAAAGGTAATCCATATTGAATACTTGGCATGGTGTCTGACTTATCATGTTTGATAAACACAGTTATTATTAGCCGGTGTAGCTTCTAATATGATGACAGAAGCTTTCAAGGGAACAAGAGCTCTTGGGAAAGCCAGGGCTCAGTGATCCTGGTCATCATTCCACTCATTTATGTGTTACTGTGAGGAAAGACACAGCAATAACTTTTGGAACCAGGAAGTCAAGCACCTTGGCAGGTAGTGTCATGTCATGTGACTGGACAGAAGGCCATCTGGTACTCAGGATGCATTTCTAAAACTCCAGCAAAGGGGGCCTACCCTCCATGATCGGTGGGTGCAATGCCATGTAGATGGTAGGTAGGAAAGACTGAATGTTATCATTCATTAATGCAAAAAACAAGCTGTTAGCTAGCTATGATACAGATGCTGCAAACAGCCCATTTACCTAAAGGATCTGCTTCTTGAGAGTATAAAATCCTTCTCATTACTCGGTGTAGAAGTGAGTATAAATTAAATTGTAATCCAGTTTATACAATTTTTTTGCATTTTTTGCATTATCTGTCTCCCAGCTCCTTCTCAAAGTAAAATAAATGCAAAACAGTCTTTTTGCAAAAGACTGTTTTTTTCAAAAACAGTCTTTTTGGTTTGATTCCTGCAAAGTAGCCACATTAAAATGCAATCTTTCTAGAATGGTGTGGAAAGTTACAGTACCTCAAAAAGAAAAAAAATCTGGCAAATTTTATAGGGTGTATAAGGTTCTTTGTTCTACGCATTTGTTTGCCTACCTGTCTGCCTGCCTATCTGGGCGTGTGCATCTGTCTCATGCCAGCCAACAGCTATGCAGCCCTTTCAGCCAGCAGGAGCCACATGGGGGGCGGGGAGCCACATGGGGGGCGGGGGGCGGGGAGGAACCAAGGCCAAGACGGTCAATGCTGAGGTTTCCCAACAACCTCTGACCTGTGAAAACGGGATCTGTGCCAACCTGACTCCCCCACCTGGATTAAGACTGAGAGCAAAGAAAGCCGTTGCCAGTTAGCAATGGGAACTGCAGCTTCAGGACCATGAGAAACGTAGGACCATAAAAGCTTTAACCAGCGGACCTGCCTGTGGGCCAAAACTGGGCACTGGGGGCCGCTGAGGAAGTCAGGTGGTGGTGAGAAAGCCTGCAGAATGCCGCTGAGTCACTTCGATGGGGACACTAGAATAAAGACCTCCAGACTCCGGCCCAGCACCTGCTCAGAACAGTCCCTTCAAGGTCAGCCTTTGCAGCATTTTGCCCTGTAGCCCAGGGACAGGTGTCCCCCTGCCCTGACTGCTCCATGTGTAGCCATTTTCCTTGAGCTAGACTTCAATGGGAGGGGGTTTCTCTGTTTTTTTTGCAAGAGCTTTTTCTAAAACATTTATCTGACTTCAGTGTTAAAAAGGCCTAGCTCATAGGGGCTTCCCTGGTGGCGCAGTGGTTGAGAGTCCCCCTGCCGATGCAGGGGACACGGGTTCATGCCCCGGTCCGGGAAGATCCCACATGCCAAGGAGCAGCTGGGCCCATGAGCCATGGCCGCTGAGCCTGCGCGTCCGGAGCCTGTGCTCCGCAGCAGGAGAGGCCAAAACGGTGAGAGGCCCGCGTACCGCAAAAAAAAAAAAAAAAAAAAAAAAAAAAAATCCCCTCACAGACACATCCAGAAAAATATTTTACCAGCCATCTGGGCATCCTTTAGTCCAGTCAAGTTGACATGTAAAATTAACCATCATAGGACTTACCTCATGAAGTTGCTAAACAGGTAATATGGAGTAGAAAAGGTAATCCATATTGAATACTTGGCATGGTGTCTGACTTATCATGTTTGATAAACACAGTTATTATTAGCCGGTGTAGCTTCTAATATGATGACAGAAGCTTTCAAGGGAACAAGAGCTCTTGGGAAAGCCAGGGCTCAGTGATCCTGGTCATCATTCCACTCATTTATGTGTTACTGTGAGGAAAGACACAGCAATAACTTTTGGAACCAGGAAGTCAAGCACCTTGGCAGGTAGTGTCATGTCATGTGACTGGACAGAAGGCCATCTGGTACTCAGGATGCATTTCTAAAACTCCAGCAAAGGGGGCCTACCCTCCATGATCGGTGGGTGCAATGCCATGTAGATGGTAGGTAGGAAAGACTGAATGTTATCATTCATTAATGCAAAAAACAAGCTGTTAGCTAGCTATGATACAGATGCTGCAAACAGCCCATTTACCTAAAGGATCTGCTTCTTGAGAGTATAAAATCCTTCTCATTACTCGGTGTAGAAGTGAGTATAAATTAAATTGTAATCCAGTTTATACAATTTTTTTGCATTTTTTGCATTATCTGTCTCCCAGCTCCTTCTCAAAGTAAAATAAATGCAAAACAGTCTTTTTGCAAAAGACTGTTTTTTTCAAAAACAGTCTTTTTGGTTTGATTCCTGCAAAGTAGCCACATTAAAATGCAATCTTTCTAGAATGGTGTGGAAAGTTACAGTACCTCAAAAAGAAAAAAAATCTGGCAAATTTTATAGGGTGTATAAGGTTCTTTGTTCTACGCATTTGTTTGCCTACCTGTCTGCCTGCCTATCTGGGCGTGTGCATCTGTCTCATGCCAGCCAACAGCTATGCAGCCCTTTCAGCCAGCAGGAGCCACATGGGGGGCGGGGAGCCACATGGGGGGCGGGGGGCGGGGAGGAACCAAGGCCAAGACGGTCAATGCTGAGGTTTCCCAACAACCTCTGACCTGTGAAAACGGGATCTGTGCCAACCTGACTCCCCCACCTGGATTAAGACTGAGAGCAAAGAAAGCCGTTGCCAGTTAGCAATGGGAACTGCAGCTTCAGGACCATGAGAAACGTAGGACCATAAAAGCTTTAACCAGCGGACCTGCCTGTGGGCCAAAACTGGGCACTGGGGGCCGCTGAGGAAGTCAGGTGGTGGTGAGAAAGCCTGCAGAATGCCGCTGAGTCACTTCGATGGGGACACTAGAATAAAGACCTCCAGACTCCGGCCCAGCACCTGCTCAGAACAGTCCCTTCAAGGTCAGCCTTTGCAGCATTTTGCCCTGTAGCCCAGGGACAGGTGTCCCCCTGCCCTGACTGCTCCATGTGTAGCCATTTTCCTTGAGCTAGACTTCAATGGGAGGGGGTTTCTCTGTTTTTTTTGCAAGAGCTTTTTCTAAAACATTTATCTGACTTCAGTGTTAAAAAGGCCTAGCTCATAGGGGCTTCCCTGGTGGCGCAGTGGTTGAGAGTCCCCCTGCCGATGCAGGGGACACGGGTTCATGCCCCGGTCCGGGAAGATCCCACATGCCAAGGAGCAGCTGGGCCCATGAGCCATGGCCGCTGAGCCTGCGCGTCCGGAGCCTGTGCTCCGCAGCAGGAGAGGCCAAAACGGTGAGAGGCCCGCGTACCGCAAAAAAAAAAAAAAAAAAAAAAAAAAAAAGGCCTAGCTCAATAAAACCATGAAGGCATAGTGTCGGGAGGATAGTAATTGATTAAAAAAATGATAGTGTCCTGATCACAATCCAAAATGATCTCCACTGGACTCTGCGCTCCTTGGAACCAGGGTACTTGCTTTAAAAAAGGACGCCAACAAATGGGAAACTGTGCAGGGGAAAGGAGTTAGTATGATGAGGAGGTCAGAAACCAGCTCCTACATGAACTGAAGAAACTGGGGACTTTTTACTGTGAAAGGTATCAATATACGTAGAGCTGACACACTGAAGATGCACCCGACTTGCAGCCTGTCCCTTGAAGGAGAGAACCAGAATTGGGCAGGAGTTACAAGGAGCTAGGTTTTAGTTCAGAGTTTCCCAACAGTGGAACGTTCCACTGCAGGGGAGGGAGGACGCAGCCCCTGGAGCTGTTCAGCTAGAGGCTGGTTGACCTTATCTCCAGGAGAAGGGATTCTGGACTCAAGGACTATACACAGTGAATTCATCCATGATGCCTCCCCAGTTGAGGACCTGCCTGCCAGGTCCTCAATTAAGGAGCAGAAAGAAGTTGAAAATTAAGCAGGCCGTAAAATAGACATTCCCTCTCATCCCTGGAAGACTTCAAGTAAGTGGTCCAGTAAAAAAAGGATCATAACATGTCCCAGATTCTCATCCCATCTATACCTGTCCCCGAGGCCAATTAGACCATGCCTCTCTGACAGTAAAATGCTGCAATGGGACCTCCCCTCACTGAGCTTAGGCTCTCAGAGGGGTGTCCACTTGTCACCTTTTAAGTAGATGGAAAATACAGGAAAGGAATTTTATTTTCTAAAGCCTAGGATGCGCTGGCTGGCCCCAGACACTTTTCCAAGGTAAAAGAAAATTCAACCTCTTGCCCCGCACTGGGGAAGTACAAAGGAACAAGTAAACTCTGAAAGCTCTAAGGAGAGTTTAGCAGTACACCTCCCAGACCTTCATTCCTTACTGCCCGCCACATCAGGAATATTTGCAGAGACCATGAACCTCTATGGTCCTGCCAGAACAAACAAACAAAAAATCATGTTCTCTGTGTCCTCTTCTCTCTACTACGGTCACCTCCACCATCTACATACCTAATAGCAACTTGACAAAGGACAGGGGTGGTGGAGAGAAAACAGGCACGTCTCATTACACCATGCACGCTTTCTGGATTTAAGTTTCCTGACTTACGAGTTAGGAAACAGTGTAACAGAAAGCAACTTTTGGAAGTCTGCCTTCCAGGGCCTGGTGACCAAGGTGACACAGGTAACTTGCCACTTCCACTGATGTCAGGAATAGACCCAAATGGGTCTTGCTTAAAAAAAAAAAAAGAAAGAAAAAATCCTTTTTCATTATTTTCTTACTATGTTCTCAACCAGGACAAGAATTCAATTCCAGACCCATTGAAACAGCAAAGTGCCAGAATGACCTTAAATGAAAGTAATGGAGGGCTATTTCTATATGTCCCCATTCAGGGTCTCAGAACCATTCCAGAGAATGTTTTTCTATTAAATACGCAGAGTCCATGGTAAAGCACAGAAGGATGTCTTGTGGAACACTCAGGTTGCTATGATGGATGGTTAAGGTGCTCAGCCTGGGGCTGTGTGGGCTGTGTGAGGTGTTAGGCAAGCATCCACCCATGTCCCCGCCACTGTGACCAGTCCGGGGCCATTGCTCGGTGCCTCTCTCTCCCAGACCTTGGCCTTCATTGCAGAGCTGTGCATTCTTGCTGCTTTCCATTGCAAACAGAGGCTGCCATTGAGCCATTTTCCTCAACACTGCATACAGTTTCTGCTGCCAGGATGAGTCATCATGCAACACATACCCTCACCCCCTCCACTCTGGATTTAAAATACTCTAGGCCTGGCCGAACAGAACCCTGCTGTCCGTGAGCATGTGCATGAACTTGGGGTGGGCAGGCTCAGCCCTCCTGAGCCCTCTGCAGAGCAGACTGTGTTATGTTTGCCCAAGGGGTTCAGAGAGCCAGTAGCCTGGGGGCAGTTCTATTTTTCAGATCTGGATCTCCCTCAGCAGCCTGCCAAGCTGCAGCCTCTCTTTTACAGGCAGGTAAACCTCCATGTTAGCCTCCGTGATCTTGAGCAGAAGTAGCTGACAGCCTGGGGTTGATTGGTTCTGCCTCTTCTCCCAGTCCGGCTTCTGACTGGTCATGTTGCTACAAACTAGACCGCCCTTTCCTGCTTTTATCTCTGGACCCCTATCTCTGCACCTTGGGTAGATTCTGCTTCAGTGTGCATCTGGTTGTTTCCCCGCTTGGACAGAGGTCCCTAACCTCCCTCCACTCCTCGCTGCTGCCATCCCTGCTCTCGGCTTCCCCTCTCTCCACACCCCCTACCCCCAGCACCAGTCTCAGGCAGAGCAAGCCACAGTACTCCAGAACTATTCCACTTCCCTAGCCTGCACAGAAAAAGAGATTGAAAAATTGTTCCTTTCACCCTGAGCGTTGAAACTGGGCTGAAGAATTCCTTCTTCCTACTTTCTGCAGAGAAACACCAGACCTCCATAGGCACAGACTGAACGGCTTTCTGAGTTCCTTGTGGTCCACCCCTCCCCCACCGTCACACCCCCCCCCCCCCCCCCCCCAGCCACACGCTCCACCTGCCAGAAGCACCCCTCCCTCTGGAGACCCATACTTTCTCCGCTTTCAACCTGCTGCTACAGCACCCTGCGCTGAAGGGGCCTCAGAACACAAGCCCAGCCCAGCAAAGCCCAAAGGGACATGGTGTGCTCAAGTTATTCATTACTCAAGTTAGAGGAGGTCACAGAGCAGGAAGCACGCTGGAAAGCAAGGTGAAAGGTGGCATGGAGGGTGGGGGATTAGTCAGGGTGACCTTCTAAGGGAATTCAGAACCTGGCAGGAGGGCGTATCAGAGTGGGAAGGTCCTAGCAACAGCCCCAAGGTTAGACAAGGTCAAAGGGAAACTGCTAATTATAATGAAGCTACCTACTTTATAGCTCTTGTTATGCACCAGGCACTGTGCTTAGCGCTTCCCACAACTACCATTTAATCCTTGCGACAATGTATCACTCCAATTTTACAACTGAGAGAATGGTCCTGCAGAGAACAAGTGACTTGCTCAAGGTCACCCAGCTAGTGAGTACTGAAGCTGGGAGACCGAGTGCAGGTCTGTCTTCCCCTTCATCAGTTTGCTCTTTTTGGTGACACGGTTAGATGAGTGAAACAATTCTAGATGGTCTACAGTGGAAGGTGGAGTTTGAATCTGGTTCCCATAGAGCTGAGATCATGCTCTCCAGGGGCAATACCAGGTTTGGGTGGAAACATGGAGGTTCCTATAAGCCAAGGGGAGGTTGGTTTAGAATGAGATGCTACTATGAAGGCATGACCCTCGAAGCTTGTCAGAACCCGGGAAGAGTTTACATGCAGGGGAGGGAGAATGAGCAAAGCTGGGGAGGTAAAATTTGAGGGTGTGTGTGTGTGTGTATCCCCCAGAGGAAGATAGCAGGTCAAGGACAACAGGAAAAGGTCATACTTGCCAGACACAGGATCAGACCAATTGGCATTTGCCATAGCTCTAGAGAGCTAAGGTAGGACACTGCTTTTTTAAGAAAAAAAGATTTTTTTTTAAAAAAAACCTGGCAATGTGAGCCTTTCTCTGCATACTTTGTTGTACTACCTACTTCTACTGGAAAAGAGAGAAGGGGAGGGGAGAGAAAGAAAGAGAGGGGGGAGAGAGAGAGGGAGGGGAATATAGGTGTGGGGATGTGAAGGGTGGGAAAGGGGAGTATGCACAAAGGCGGGCTCCACACCCTCCCTCAAACCCCTCACCCCTTCCCATTCCACCTTTCCCTCCACTCATCCTTTTTTGCTGATTCCGCTCACAAGTTTTCCTCTGTCTTACACATAGGGGGCACTCAATATAACACATGCCCTTCCCAGTGACCTGTCCTGCTGGAAACTCCTCCATGAGGTAGCTTCTGTTGGGAGGGGACCAGGGGCATCATATCTGCAGGTGCAGCCTCTTCCTGCAGTTCTACCATCAACTTGGGGCTTTTCCAACATAAACACTGCAGGGGCAAAGCAGGGGTGGCTTCCTTTCTCAACACTGCAGTTCTCAAGGTTGCCCTTGACCCAGCCCTACATGTAGCAGCCCTTTGGGGGCTGGGTGGATGGGTGGCTGCTTCTGCATTTCAGGAATTTTCAGGTTTGCCCAGGTCTGGTAGGTGGGACTTAAGAAGGATTAGTGGGAAAGAGCTCATACTACATCAGTTCAAGGTTGTCCTTAAACCTGCCAGGTTCACCTTGGTGACAGGAAGGTGACCCCCGACAAGCATCCCCTGTATTGGCTTTCTGGATATGGGGAGGGGAAATCTCCTTTTCCAGGATGGGCTATGTTGCTCGCTGGGGATGAGACCTCTCTGCAGTGACTGAAGAGGCGCCCCTGCTGATTTCTGCTGTGTCACTCCCTTGAGAGGGACGTGTGAAGCTGTTCAGGTGTTTAGCGGAGGGAGATGAAACCAAGGAGTTTGGGTTTTCAGGCACAGGGGATAAAGAAGGGGAAGGGATAAATGGTACCAAGGACTGCCCTGCACCTTCTCGCCATCTGAGCTGGGTTTCCCGTACCTTGTTTGGCCCCAGGCATTTTATAGAAGAACAAAGTGGTCGGTACTCCCGAGGGGGCATAAAACCACGTCCGTGATAATACCAGCCACCGATTCGGCGCCAAGGGGAGTCCTCGGTGGCTGGGTCACGTGCAGACATTGTCGCCCGGGTCTAGACTGGTGTGAGCCGCCAGGGAGTGCGACTGGTTTCCGAAGGAAAGACTCACTGGGGGCTGGCGGGTCGGCCTCCTACACCTCCCACCCCTTCCGAACCCCGGATCCGGGCTGCCGCCCTGGGTGGGTTTGGCAATCGTCCTGCTTGAGGTGGTTCAGGCCGCCCACAGGGAGCACAGCCCGGCAGTCACGAGCCGGGGCTGCCGGCTGGGCTGGCCTAGAAGGAGAGGGACTGGCCGGAACTGCAACCGCAGGGGCTGGGAGCGCGGAGGGGGCGGCAGGTGCAGGAGCGGAGAGGCGGGGCGGAGCTGGGCAGAGTCGCCGACTCTCAGGCGTCCCGGAGTGACCTTCCCCCACCCAGCCAGGGCCTAGAAGGGGTGGACCTGCGGCGGAAGGAGGCCGGGAGCGCACGAGAGGGACCGGATCGGGACAGCCGGGCCGGGGTGCCCGAGCGTCTGCCGGGCGCCGGGCGACGCAGGTGCCGGGCACCTCACTAAAGAAAGGGCGAGTATGCGCCCGGCCCGGAGCGAGGAGGGGGCTGCGTGTTGCTGCCCGCGCGCCGCTCGCCGTTCCCCAGGCCCCTCTCCGCGCCCCCGCTCTCCAGCCCGCCCCTCACGCCGCCGCTCCGGCTCCTTTGTGCCGGCCCCGCGCCCGCCCCTTCGAGCCCTAGGCCCCGCCCCTTCCGCGCCGGCGATTGGCCCGCCGGGCCGCTAGTGGGCGGGGCGCCCGGCCGCCTAGGCGCGGTATATAGTAAAGGTAGGGCATGCGCCCTCAGCCAATTTCTCGGCTTGTGGCTGGCTTCAGAGTTCTAGGCCCGCAGCCCGTTGGTCCGTCCTCTTGTCTCTGACTTTCTCCTGTCCCCTGCCTGTCTCTGCAGAGGTCACAGGAGGTGGGGGCCAAGCACGCGTCCCTGGCGGCAGCGGGAGCGGCAGTTGCGGGTTCGTGTAGCCCCCGAACCCCCCACGGGCAAGAGGAGCGCGTGGCGGACCAAAGAGAGCCCGTGAGCGGCCGTGAGCCCACCAATAGGTGCGGGGCTCGGAGCCGCCCAGCGTGCGCGGTCCCTCCCTCCTCTCTCCGCCCCCGCCCCCGCCGCCGCCTCCCCCTCCTGCCTCTCTGCTCCTCCACCGCGCGTCTGGCACTTTGAGAGCTGCAGCGGCAGCGGCGGGGGGAGCCTGCGGAGAGCCAGGCCGGGGACGCCGACCGGCAGCCGGGGAGGACGCGAGGGCGCACGCCGCAGTCTCCCACCCTTAGTCCCCGCGGCAGCTGCTGACCCGCCACCATGGCCCGTGGAAAAGCCAAGGAGGAGGGCAGCTGGAAGAAATTCATCTGGAACTCGGAGAAGAAGGAGTTTTTGGGCAGAACCGGTGGCAGTTGGTGTAAGTACGGGGTCCGCAGCTCTGCTCCTAGCGCCTTGTCTTTCCTGGTAGGCGCATCCCCTGCGCAGGCTCTGCGGACCGCTCCGCACGCTGCGCGCTGGAGAGGACGGAGGGGGTCGGGTGGTGAGCGCTGCTCAGATTGCGCCGGCCTGGGCTTGTCATCCTGTGCGGAATGCGGAGTCCCCGGGCTAGACGCGGGGTAGGGATAGGAGTGCGCCAGGTAGAGGGTTATGTATATTTTAGTGGTCTTGGTAATTTTCAGTCTTTCGGAGCGTCGCTTGAGCTCTTGCGTCCTGGGAATGGTCAGGCTGTGGGAGACTAGATATGCCTCTCCCTTATAGACATGTCTCAAGTCCTTAAAAATGAGATCTGAGGCTCTGAGAGAACCGCATGAGGGTAATCGGATCGAATGCAGGCGAGGTTGTGTATTATAGCAGCTTTCTTCTAGTCTAAATATGTACCTCGAAAGGCGGGTGTGGGAGGGCGGCGGTGATGGTGGCAGAATCCATACACTGCAGTATTTCGTAGCAATGCCCAGAGTTTCCCCCGATGACCTACCCTGGAGTCATCACAGCCCAGAAATGGCCCAGGAAGCTCCATGTCAGGACTTCGTTTCTGAGCCTTGGCCCCAAAACACGGCAAAGTCTGGTTGTTTTCAGTGTCTACAGAGAGATGCAGAATCAGTAGCTTGGGTTGATTACGGTGAAGGGTTAGTGTAAGAAATAAATAGCACAAAGGCAGAAGTAGGTTATCTTATAAGATTTTGGGCAGCCTGTTGCTTGGCTGGATAGACTCCCCCCCCCATTGAAAATTAGATACCTTACTTGTCTTCCACCTCTCTACACGGGAAGGGTGACATTTTTTTTTAAGGTCATTTTGAAGGGCAGAGTTGTAGGCAAATCTGTAACAGTCGTGACTGCTGGGGAGAGAGAGAGAGGGAGGGAACCCCCCCTCCTGCATCACTGCCCCCTCCTTCTTCTCTAATATCATCATCACCATTATCATCATCATAGACACCACTAGCACCACCACTGCAGCCACTAAGGGAGCCCTGGGTAGGTGCTGATGTGGTGCTCCTGATTGGAAGGATCTGTGAGCATCGGCAGGAGAATGAGTCAGGGAAATAATGCTTGGCTGACATTTTGAAATGGAAGAAGCTGGAATATACGATTTTTGTAGAGAAAAAAAAAAAATGCAACCTGTAGTGGGTCTCTTTGATTGGAAAGTAAAGGGTTAATAATGCATCACATTTCAAGGTTAGTCAAGGTGAAACCTCATCCCATACCTGTGCTGAGAAGCATAGATATCCCTGAGCCATGTTAAATGTAGGTCTTTAAAGGGATGGCTTTTAGGGCTTCCCTGGTGGCACAGTGGTTGGGAGTCCGCCTGCCGATGCGGGGCACACGGGTTCGTGCCCCGGTCCGGGAAGATCCCACATGCCTCTGAGAGGCTGAGCCTGCGCATCTGGAGCCTGTGCTCCGCAATGGGAGAGGCCACAGCAGTGAGAGGCCCGCGTACCACAAAATCACAGCCAGAAAACCAAAACATAAAACAGAAGCAATACTGTAACAAATTCAATAACGACAAAAAAAAAAAAAAAAAAAAAAGGGATGGCTTTTAGCTTGTATTCTATATTTTGTTTTGGGAAGACTCTGTTATTCAGTGGGATTACTGCCATAGTTTCTCACGCAGAAAGATAGCTCTCTGTGTTTTCTTAACGTGGAAGGAAAAGCCTGAAGAACTCTGGGTGTTTTGTAGGGTGAACAGCTCCTGGCCTGGGCTGTCTCCCAGCAACTCCTGGTAACTCGAGTGAGGCCTGAGGGGTGCACTGCAGAATGGGCCCTCTTCTCCCAGATTCACTGGAGGTTCCTACCACGATGATCTGACCCCAGCCTCGTCATGGGCCAGGGGCTGCATTGACCCCAGCCATATTGTAAAATTTGCCCTCTAATGTTTTTCCCTCTCATAAAATGTCTTTCGTTCCTCATTCCATTTCCAGAATGATATTTGTTTTAGAGGGTAAGGCAGTATGAAACGACTTGTTTTGTAAGCTGACATTTTATAAGGCAGCACCTCTGTATGAGAGAGACTGTGTTGATATTTGTGTCTTGATACCACATACAGCAAAGTGTTAATACATTGATTAATGAATGCAAACATCAGGACTGGTGCTCTTGTCTCATCTTTCCTTCCATTTTCCAAGATGCTGGGTTAAAAAATCTGGTTTTTATTTTGCACTAATATGTTTACTCCTTTCTGGCAATGTAAGAAATGACAGAGCCTCTCACAGGCAGAGAGAGTGGCAGCAGCTGTGTCTCCTATGGAGAAAATGCCACCTTTCTAGTACTGGGCCCAATGTGGATGCCCTTGGGACCAGGGCAGGTTGCCCTTGGTTCAGTTCTGCTTGTAGGTAGATTTTCACCAAGATGGACGCAGGAGCCTCGCCTGTCACCTGCTGGAGAAAGCGCAGCACACAAATCACCTGGTGCTTTCTACCTTTTTATTAAGTTAATACAGGCGTTGGTAGGTTTTTACGTCTACTGCTGGGCCCAGATGCCATTTTGCCTTCTGCCTGTGACCTTTTGAAGGGTACTCGTTCTTTGTTTGTTTGTTTCCTAACTGGAAGACCTCGATATTACTTGTATTTTTTAAAAGGAAGAAACATTGCTTCAAAGGAAAAAATCATCTCTAAAGTTTACCCTCTGTGCCACCCTGGCTGGTTGGTACAGTATGCCCAGCTTTTCTTTCTGAGCCTGTGTGTCGGTGAGCCCACTGCATAGGCCCTGCCACACCTGCGTCATCCACTCTAACCAAGTGACCTCACAGAACCAACGGGGGAAACTGTGCCAAGTAACATCTCCGAGCAAAAGAGAAGAATCCCCCACTGCCCTTAGCGTAGTGTCCGGCAGATAGGAAAGGCTGTATCTCCTTCAATTTAATCAGTGTGCTTGCAGAATGAGTTGTTTTTCCGTAATCATATTTGTATTTTAAGTCGTAGCCTCAATTATGTATCTCCTCATGTTGTTAGAATTAGGTATCTGGAGTCCAAGGGATGAGTGTAAAAATGCTTCTGTGGTTAGGCTGAGAGTGCCAAGATGAGGTGAGGGCAGCAGAAAAGAGGATACAACAGTTCTCTTTCTGACCGTGTTATACCAACTCTTGTACCTCTTAGGAGCATTCACTGGAAAATTTTTCCAGATCTCTTGACGTCACAGCCTTGCCATTTGCCTACTGCTGCCTGGATACAGAATGCAGCACTTAACCCTTGTCCTGCAGGGAAGCACTGATTGAGTTGGGGAGCTCTAGTTCTGGATTGTACAGTCTTTTCATTTTTCCTTATCTTTGCTTGTGTCTTTGCCCTTTTCCTTCTTTTTTTTTTTTAATAGAGGAGAGAAAGGATTAAGCCTTTTGGTGTGGTTTTATGTGTGTTTTGCTTGTTTTAACAGCTCTAGAGTATGATTTTCCCCTGAACTATTTATTTGCTGATAGAAAAGTGGAGCTTTTAAATGTACGGAGAAGGCCACAGTGAACCCACTCCCTCCTGACCTCCCTCCCTCACACACAGACACACACACACACACACACACACACACACACACACACACACACACACACGCTTACACTTCTTTTCAGTGATGCTTTTGTTCTGTTGCTTTTTCCCAAGTGAACCCACTCCCTCCTGACCTCCCTCCCTCACACACAGACACACACACACACACACACACACACACACACACACACACACACACACACGCTTACACTTCTTTTCAGTGATGCTTTTGTTCTGTTGCTTTTTCCCAAGGACCCCAGCATGCAATGCAGGAGATCTGAACGTTTTGAGAAGTAAGCTAAAGCTTCCTTGTGCAGTCATGTTTCAGATTTGATAACCCTACGGTTCACTGTTCCCACTGCTGCCTTCACATTGAGTGGCTGGCACAGGGCTGCCCGGTGGTGCCTAGTACAGCCTGTTACTATGAGGCCAATTGGGGAGATAATCCCTGTAAACCAGTAACTGATAGCCTCATTCCAGTCCATGGGCTTCTCGGTTTGTTATTTATTTTTTTTGGCTTTTGCAGCTCTTTCAGCCTCCATTCTGTTGTCCTGTGAACTAGGGGGAGAGGAAAATGCAGCTTATCAAGTCAGTCCTTAGTCTGAATCTAGTCAGAAGATGAAATAAAAACGTGCTTGCCATTTTTACTATAGCAGTTCCTTCCTTCCTTTTTTTTTTTTTTCTTG
This sequence comes from Lipotes vexillifer, assembly GCF_000442215.2. Lineage (NCBI taxonomy): Eukaryota > Metazoa > Chordata > Mammalia > Artiodactyla > Lipotidae > Lipotes > Lipotes vexillifer. The sequence continues at coordinate 3,022,489 of NW_006785816.1, forward strand.
TTTGGTGCCCCTGAAATCAGGAAAGACAATGTACTTGGTCAGGAGAGCTTCACTGGGTCTCTCAGCATTCACTGCTCTTTCTCAGCATAAAAACTCACAGGTGTTTGAATGTTTGGAGAAGCAGCAGAGGCTGGATTGTAGTATTGAAACGTCAAAGGATAAGCAAGCAAAGAAAACATCAGTCTCTAAGGAAGTGTGTTGTCATATTTGAAATGCATTGCATCAGCACACAAACACAGCCCTAGATTTTATTGATGATCTTTAGGACATTTTTTTTTTTTTTTAAAGGAACATTTATTTATTGATTGATTGATTGATTGATTGATTGTCTGTGTTGGGTCCTCACTGCTGCACAGGCTTTCTCTAGTTGCAGCGAGTGGGCGCTACTGTTTGTTGCGGTGCTCAGGCTTCTCATCGTGGTGGCTTCTCGTTGCAAAGCACGGGCTCTAGGCACGTGGGTTTCAGTAGTTGTGGCATGCGGGCTCAGTAGTTATGGCTCACGGGCTTAGTTGCTCCGCGGCATGCGGGATCTTCCCAGACCAGGGATCGAACCCGTGTCCCCTGCATTGGCAGGCGGATTCTTAACCACTGCGCCACCAGGGAAGTCCTGTGACATTTTGTTTTTAATTTAGGGAATAAAATTATTTCCTATAAAGAACCTTAGTTCTAATTGAATATTCATCCTACCCGGAACACACATGCACTATAATGGAGGGCTGCCCATCCCCCTGTTTTTACCCTACAGTCTGGGAATGAGATGCACTCTCTTGATCAGTGTTGGAAAAGGAAGCTCTGAAGACACAGCTTGGAGGGGAAGCCGGGAAGGAAATGCATTCATCTCTGGGAAGGTTTGCCTTGTGTTCTGAGCATGTGACTGCATCACAGCCTTTTTGTTTCTGTCTGTTCCCCTTGCAGTTAAGATCCTTCTGTTCTACGTAATATTTTATGGCTGCCTGGCTGGCATCTTCATCGGAACCATCCAAGTGATGCTGCTCACCATCAGTGAATTTAAGCCCACCTATCAGGACCGAGTGGCTCCACCAGGTAAAATGAACGTGAATAAGTTCCGTCTTTCTGGAGGTAAAAGGAGCGTGACTTTTTCAATTGCGAAAACATTCTTCTGAAAATTGTCTATCGTGTGGTCTTAAACCCAGCCTAGGAAGGAAAAATCGGGACTTCTGTCTGTTGCAGCCAGCTCTCCTACCTGCACTGCAGGCAAAGCTCCTAGGGTTGCAGACATCTTATTTTCCCAGCTCTGCTGGGAGCAAGGAGAGCCCTGGTCCTCTACCCAGCCTGCCACTCACCACCTCTGTGACTCCCAACCACGGCCTTGCTCTCCTCGTCCCTCCCACCCAAGGGCTTGCTTAGTGGGGTCATTACAGGGCCTTTCCAGCTCTCACGCACATTTTTCACTTGCTTGAGGGGCCTATGACTCAGATAAATCCTATAAAAAACCACTCTGGCTCCCATTTTTTTTTTTTTTTTTTTTTTTTTGG